>NC_056747.1:801535520-801903020 GCF_019279795.1 Protopterus annectens | reverse complement strand
ATAATTTTCTGGTACATCATGAAGGATTGCAGACAGTCAATAACAGACATTAGATTGCCATACTTCTCATTGTTCACAAAATGCATACTGATGCTGACTATTGCTCTATTAGGTTTTCAAATTAATTAGAATAGTATTTTAAAATTGTCCCTGATTTCGGCTTTGTCGCACACTGTTTTTGGCTTTGTCCAGATTTTTAGGCAAAGATGATGACAGGTATGATCAGATAAGAAAGTACATGCATTGACTAGGCAAATACTGTCTTGCTTGGACAGAATGCATTACTTATCCACCTTCACTGTTTTCCAAGATGGAGACAGACCCTACCTATACTAAGTATTAGTGTTAAATACTGGAGGAAAGGTTAATACCTTAACAGGCTGAACTCGTACTACCTTATATTCATGGAAAACTTGGCTCACAGCACATGTCATCTCTGGGTAAGAAACAGCAGTTATAAATATGATGTACCTGGATGTAGGAGGAGATTTCATGTATCAAAACCAAGGCAAAACCCTGAATCAACTAATGTAAAACTTGGTGCAGAAGAAAACTAAGAAATTGCAATTAGAAGAACGGGGGGGGGGGGGGTGATAGGAGCAAGAACTATACATAGGACAGTCCAGTGCAGTAACAGGAGCTGAAAGTAAACATGGGACAGGGACCATGTTAAGTGTATTTCAAATATTTCAGTACAATATCAGAACAGTTGCTATTCCATGCTTAATATGAAACCACCAGTTACAAGGTAGCCAGTCTTGGCTGAGAAGGTGTGCCTTGAGCTTTCTGACAATGTTTCAAGCCTGATTTAAATTACTACACTTACACCTAATACAATGTTGCCGGACTATGTTAACGAAGCATATTGTCATTAAATGAAGAGACAGCCATTTGTATGACTATACATGCTTTTTAACTTCCAGTTTATAGCAGACAAGTGCCTTAGGTGTCTAGCAAATTTTATCATACTCATATGTAAAATAAAAGTAAGACAGCTTAACTCACTTTCTGTACTGATGCACTCCTACCCAATTTGCAACCGTTAACAATAGTGATCACGTTCCCACCTTGACCGCTTGCTCCTGGCCTAGCCACCACCTTCACCCGTATCCTAATTAGTGGTGCTTGCTTTATGAGTGTCAAAATGACAAAAATATTGTTGTACATAAGTGTTTTTTTTAAATAGTGAATGCCTGCCAAGTAATACTTTGGAAGTTGTGTTTGATGTACCGTATTTTCTGCTGGTTGAAAAGGTTACCACAAAGAGGTTTGTAACCAAGCAATATTATTATTCTGTGCATTGTAAAAATCAAAGCCATGGCCCTGGAAATCAAATGCTGGACTCCTGATGCAGGGGGAGAATGTGCCTGGAACAATGGTTCTGTGGAGTATGCTGCAACAAAGAAGCTGCAAGCTTTAAGAACATGAAGCATCCTGGACATTTTCTACGAATACTCTAGTCAGAATTGTTTTCATAGGTTCATACCAGGTTATCTGCCCTAGGGCATTTATAAGCCTAGCCAGAGTGTGTATGGCTTTCGCCACCCATATTAAATTAATTTTGCTATGCCCTTTTTCAAGGTTAGTATACTGTGCCTCTGTCTAACAGTGACACAGAAGTGATACCCGGGGTAAACCTATGATCTCCCATCCACTCATCAAGATTCCTCTTGAAGAGAGTCAATGAGGGACTCTGCCTAACCTGGACTGGGATTTTATTCCAGAGTGAAGGGAGCCTCTGGGTTATGAATCTGTCCCTCCAGCATGTCCTATTTATTTCAGTGCTGAGGTTCAAGTCCCTCGAACGCGTAGCTCGATGGGATTTGGATTTTCTGAGGTGCAGCATGTCCATTAATTCCGGGTTAGACATGGCTTTATACGTCAGGCACAGATCGCCTCTGAGCAGGCGGTATGCCACTGAGTAGAGCTGGAGTTTCTTTAACCGGGCAGCATACGGCATCTGTTTGAGCCCCTTGATCCTCTTGGTGAGGTACTTTTGGGGTCTTTACAGTTGCTGCAGGTGTCTGGTAAGGTACATCCCAAAAGGGGCATTGTACTCAATTATGGGCCTGATGAGGGATGAGTAAAGAGGCACGATGACCTCCCCTGATCTAGATGTGAATTCCCTTCATGATTAGGTGGGCTATATAAAATGTTTTTCTAACCACTTTGGCCACGTGGTTGTCAAATGAGAGATTGCTATCAACTTGGGTCCTCAGGTCCCTAATTACTTCTTCTGTACTTAATGGATTACCACTTATGTGGTAATTTGTGGGCACTTTGTTTTTGCCAAAGGGATGACTATACACTTTTGGCATTTAGCTTGAGACCATGGCTCTGGCACCAGTTGTCTGTTTCTATGAGGCCCTTTTGGAGGATGCTTGTGTCAGCTGGAGTGTCTATTATGGCGCCCAGTTTGCAGTCATCTGCGAACTTGGTCAGCCACAGTCCTTCCATGTTGGCCTGTACCTCCGAGAAATATATACCGAACAAGAAAGGTCCCAGGACTGAGCCTTGTGGGACGCCACTTGTAACTGGTTTGGAGTCTGACATGGCTCCAGCTATTCTAACCATGTGGGTTCTGTCCTTGAGCCAGTTTGCAACCCATCTAGTGACATAGGGGTTTATATTTAAGCTGGTGAGCTTATCTATAATGCCCGAGTGGGGTATTGTATCAAAGGCTTTTGCGAGGTCCAGGTAGGCTATGTGGACCACCTTCCCCTTGTCAATGGCCTTGGTTCATAGGTTCATAGGTTCATACTAGGCTATCTGCCCTAGGGCATTTATAAGCCTAGCCAGAGTGTGTGTGGCTTTCACCACCCCTTAGGATGAGAATACTATACCCATTAGTTTGCTGTGCCTCTGTCCAGCAGTGATACAGAGATGATTCCCAGGGTAAACCTACGATCTCCCATCCACTCGTCAAGATTTCTCTTGAACAGAGTCAGTGAGGGGCTCTGCCTCACATGGACTGGGATTCTGTTCCATAGTGTAGGGAGTCTCTGGGTGACGAATCTGTCCCTGCAGCACGTCCTATTTATATCCGTGCTGAGGTTTAAGTCTCTTGTCCTTGTGGTTCTGGTGGATTTGGATTTTTTGAGGTGGAACATGTCCATTAATTCCGGGTTGGACATGGCCTTGTATGTCAGGCACAGATCACCTCTGAGCAGACGGTATGCGACTGAATAGAGCTGGAGTTTCTTCAGTCGGGCATCGTATGACATATGTTTGAGCCCCTTTATCCTTTTGGTGAGGAACTTTTGGGGTCTTTCCAACTGCTGCAGGTGTCGGGTAAGGTACATTCAATGGGCGTTGTACTCAATCATTGGTCTGATAAGTGAAGAGTACAGGGGTACAATGACCTCTCCTGATCTGGATGTGAATCCCTTCATGATCAGGTGGGCAATGTAGAAGGTCTTCCTAACCACTTTGGCAATGTGAGTGTCAAAAGAGAGGTTACTGTCAACTTGGGTCCCCAGGTCCCTGATAACTTCTTCCGTGTTTAATGGATTACCACCTATGTGGTAATTAGGGGTTACCTTGTTTTTCCCAAAGGGTATGACTATACATTTTTGGCATTTAGCTTAAGGCCATGGCTCTGGCACCAGTTATCCATTTCTATGAGACCTCTCTGGAGGATGTCTGTGTCTGATGGAGTGTCAATTATGGTGCCCAGTTTGCAGTCATCTGCAAATTTTGTCAGCCACAATCCCCTATGTTTGCCTGCACTTCAGAAAAATAAATGCCGAACAAGAGGGGCCCAGGACTGAGCCCTGTGGGACACCGCTCGTGACCGGCTTAGAGTCTGACATGGCACCAGCAACTCTAACCCTGTGTGTTCTGTCCTTGAGCCAGTTTGCAACCCATCTTGTGACATATGGGTTTACATCTAAGCTGGTGAGCTTTTCTATGATGCCAGAGTGGGGTATTGTGTCGAACGCTTTTGCTAGGTCAAGGTAGGCTGTGTGAACTGCCTTACCCTCATCAATGACCTTAGTGACTGTTTCGAAAAAGTCGACCAAGTTCAAGAGGCAGGATCTGCCCTTGACAAAGCCAAATTGGGTAGGATCCAGTGTCTGTAGGTCCCCAATGTCTTTATTTATGAGTTCCATTATGATCCTCTCCATAGCTTTGCAGACAAGGCTCGTCAAGCTTATGGGGCGGTAATTTCCAGGGTCCGTAGAAGCACCGCCTTTGTGGAGTGGGACCACAGTTGCCGTACGCCATTCTTTGGGTACGATCCTGTAGTAAGGCTAAGATTAAACAGCAGCCTTATGTGTGGGTTTAGTTCCTCATTGAGTTCATGTAGCACACAGCCGGGGACACCGTCTGGTCCCATTGATGCTGTGTTTTTTGCTTTAGAGAGAGCAGCTCTCACCTGGGCATCTGAGATGTTTGGGAGGCTAGACTCTGGTGGGATAGATATTTCTCCTTTTTGGGGAGGGAGGGAGAAATTTGCACTGAACCTGTCTGCCAGTATGTTGGCAATGTCTGTGGGTTCAGTGATTTTTATCATTTTGGACTAATTCTGAGCATATCTGGGAGTTTCCACCCAGGTTTCTAACATAGCTAAAGAAGGCTTTATGATTGTCTTTTGTGTCATTAGCGATTTTTCTCTCAAAGTTGGCCTTGGATGATTTATGAGTGATCGTAGTTTTTGCTAGTATTGATCAGAGATGCCTTCCCATTTAGGGATTTTGCTCTGTCATGTAGTAGCTTTCTCCTCTTGTTGTAGAGTTTGTTTATGGCTGGAGTCCACCAGACCGGCGCCTGCCTTTGGTGGAAAGGGTCTTGATTTTATTAGGGATTGCTTGATCCATACATTCCTGGAGGTGCTCAGAGAAGGCATTTGTAAGGGTTTCAGCAGCGTGGGTTGTGGTTTCCACTGGCTCGGGGGCCTTGAAGGATACCACTCCAGTCTTAAGAAGTGTGAAGTTTGCTTTTGAGAAGTTCTTCACTGTGGTCTTTTTTTGCTGGGGGTGGGGGCGGGATGTGGATCTCCTGTGAGATTAATTTATGGTCTGATCTCACCAATGAGGGATATACTTCTGGTGTGGAGCATTTTGTCCCCATGTTTGTGATGATCAGGTCTAGTATATTTTCTCCTCTTGTGGGAATGGTGACTAGTTGTTCCATAGCATTTGAGTTTATGAACTCAAGGAACCTTTGGGCTAGGGTGTTGGGGCTTGAGTAATGTTCCCAGTCTATGTTTGGGTAGTTGAAGTCACCCAGTATGATGGTGTTTGGAGACACATTCATACTCTCCAGTGTCTTCAGGAAGGCTGTGTGGGTTTCCTGGGTTTGAGAAGGTGGTCTGTAGCATGTTACAAACTGTAGGGCAGTTTTACCTATGGTTAATTGCACCTGGATGGTCTCCGATGCTTCGTGCGTTGCCACTAACCTGGAGGTGTGGGTATCCTTTATGAATATGGATACTCCCCCTCCTTTTGTGGTGACTGTTTCAAAGAAATCGACCAGGTTCAAGAGGCAGGATCTGCCCTTAACAAAGCCGAACTGGGTAGGATCCAGTGTCTGCAGGTCCCCAATATCTTTATTTATAAGGTCCATGATGATCCTTTCCATAGCTTTGCAGACCAAGCTAGTGAGACTTATGGGGCGATAGTTTCCAGGATCTGTTGAGGCACCACCTTTGTGGAGAGGGACCACTGTTGCTGTATGCCACTCTTTGGGTACATATCCTGTAGTAAGGCTGAGATTGAACAGTAGTTTTAGGTTTGGGTTTAGCTCTTCTTGGAGTTCATGTAGGACGCAGCCCGGAACACCGTCTGGTCCCACTGATGCTGTGTTCCTTGCTTTGGAGAGGGCAGCTCTTACCTGAGCATCTGAGATGTCAGGGGGGCAGCACTCTGCTGGGATAGATATTAGCCCTTTTGGTGGTGGTGGTGGTGGGGGGGGGAGTTTGCGCTGAACCTGTCAGCTAGGATGTTGGCAATGGTCTGTGGGTTTGGTGTATTTTTTGTCATTTTGGACTAATTCTGAGCATATCTGGGAATTCCCACCCAGGTTCCTAACAAAACTAAAGAAAGCCTTGTGATTATCCTTAGTGTCCTGTGCAATTTTTCTCTCGAAGCTGGCCTTAGACGATTTTATGAGTGCTCGTAGTTTTTTGCTAATACTGATCAGAGATGCCTTCCCTTTTTGGGATTTTGCTCTATCATGTAGCAGCTTCCTCCTTCTGTTGTATAGTTTGTTTATGGCTGGGGTCCACCAGACAGGATATCTGCCTTTGGAGGATTGGGTCTTGGTTTTATTTGGGATTGCATGATCCATGCATTCCTGAAGGTGTTCATAGAATGCGTTTATAAAGGATTTTGCGGTCTGGGCCGTATTATCCACAGGCCCGGGGGCTTTGAAGGATTCCACCTTGGTTTTGAGGAATGTGAAATTTGCTTTAGAGAAGTTTTTCAGTGTGGTTTTCTGGGCATGGGGTGGGGTCAGGATGTGAATATCCAGTGAGATTAGTTTATGGTCTGATCTTACCAGTGAGGGATACACTTCTGGTCTGGAGCATAGAGTCCCCATGTTGGTGATGATCAGGTCCAGCATGTTTTCCCCTCTTGTGGGAGTGGTAACAAGTTGTTCCATAGCATTTGAGTTTATAAATTCTAGGAACCTTTGGGCTAGGGTGTTGGAACTAGAGTAATGCTCCCAGTCTATGGTTGGGTAGTTGAAGTCACCCAATATAATGGTGTTTGGAGAGACCTTCATATTTTCCAGTGTTCTCAGGAAGGCCGAGTGGGGTTCCTGGGTTTGGGAGGGTGGTCTGTAGCAGGCTATTAACTGGAAGGCAGTTTTACCCACTGTTAGTTGCACATGGATAGTCTCTGATATTTTGTGCTGTGCCACCAACCTGGAGGTGTGGGTATCTTTGACGAATATTGATACTCCCCCTCCTTTTGTGGTTCGGTCCAAGTTTTGGGGCTGAAAAGCATGGTATGAGGTATAACCTGGTAGTGCTGGGGTGCTGTCGAGAGCCTTGAACTAGGTTTCTGTTACTGCACAGATATCGATGTTCTCCATGCTAAGGAGAGTTTTGAGTGCATGCATCTTGAGGTTTAGACTTCTGGCATTGAGTAGCATTACTCTTAGTTTCTTATCCCTTGTGATACCTATGGAGGTGGGTTTGTCTTTTGAGCCTTGCCTAAAAAAGGCACTATGGGGGTAGCAAGAGCCTTTGCCAATATCCGAAAGCCCAGGGGTGACAGGTGCAAGCCGTCCTTAGCGAAGCATCGTGGCTTGTCGAGCATGTCATCCCAGGCTGACAGGCATTGGATCCCCTTTGAATGACACCAATACTTAAGCCAATTGTTGAAATTGATAATCTTGTCTTCATACTGTGGCATCATTCTTGGTCAGGGTAAGATGCTACTCAAGGTCAGGGTCATACCGGCCTGGGCTACATGCTCAGAGAGCTCCTCTATGTCTCTTTTCATGTAGTCCAGGGAGGTACGTCTCAGGGCATTCACACCAGCATGGACAATGACTGAGTCATATTTGTACTTGCCTTGGAGTGACCTGAGTGCTTGTGTTATGTGGCGGATCCTAGCGCCAGACAGGCAGCTCACAGTGACCTTGAGTGGGACGTCAGTGTGCCTGATGATAGAGTCGCCTATTACAAGTGTATCAGGTGTGTTGTTTAGCCTTAAGGGCTGTGACTGTTTGGCACACTGGCTTTGTGAGCTATGTGTTGCACGTGTTTTGTTTTGGGGTAGCGGCTGCTTGGGTGTCTGCTTTGGAGGTCTCTGCTGCTTAGGCAGATTTTTATTTAGAGCCTCCAAGTATGTTTTTGTGTGGTTATGTGTTTGGTTTGCTGTCGTGGTAGGTCTATGTGAGACTGGAATTGTAGTGGGTGTGGTTTCCTTCTCCTTCTGACTGGTTACGCCAGTACTGAGTTGAGAGAGCTTAGCCTCCAGTTTGGCTATATGATTGCATTTCTCACATGGGTTGGAATTTGTTGGGAGGAGGAGAGGGTTGTCTGTGTACATGAGGCAGTTGTAACATTGCCTCAAGATTCCCAGATTCACCAGCTGGACTGGAGAGGAGATTTGACAACTGACCTTTGAACATGCTACAATAGTATTGGGAATTTCTTTATAAGTGAAAAAAAAATGGCCAATGGGGAGCAAGGTACTCCAGGGGGAGTTTGTGAGGGTGTAGTGCTTTTAATTTTTTAGTGCCGACTTATATAATTGCTTTAGTGAGCAAGTGCCAGGTAACTTAAATGCAAAAATGACAAACAGTAACTTTCTCTCAAGTGAAACAAGGAAATAAGTACAGTAAGCAATGCAGATATCACTAGGGATCCACAGAAGCGCTGAAAAGCCGCGTTTTAGGTGGAATTAGCTTTTCAGGGAAATAACAAGCATACAAACAAAACTAGATTCAGCAGGCCTGGATCTAGTCTATGCTACAGCAAACAAGGTGTACCAATTACAGTAAGAAATAGTTCAAATATGCAGGCACTATAAGCCTTTAACCAGAAATTCCCAGCTCAGAAGGGCAGAGTCCAGCCTCTTCTCCTACAAGAGTGCAGACCATGAACCTTCTCTTAATGTAAAATAACTGGCTTGAAGCCCAGGTGCTTAAACCAGAACTAATACACTTTTAGAATAACAGACACTGAGCCCTCAATCAGCAGTTCCCAACTTAGAAGGATGTAAGCTACCTGTCCTGCCACCACAGTGCAGCCCACAAACCTTCCTAATGTAAAACAACTGGTCTAAAGCCCAAGTGCTTAAACTAAAAGGCTTAGAATAAGTTACACCAAGCAGTAATAAATACAACTGAGTACTTTTAAGATGACGCAAAAGCAAAATAAAGTAGGAAAAAACAGAAATACAGTTAAAGCAGAAAATTTTTTTTTTTTTTTTTTTAGTGGAAAGAGAGAAAGGAGTAGCCGAAACTAAGCTGATTGGCCTTCTCAAATGTTCTCCCTGTACTGGGTAGAATGAGTTAATGACACTAGACTGGGAGGAGGGTCCCAGATCAAATTTACACCAGGGGCGGGCAACTGCAAAGCCACCAACTATAAAAACACTATACCAGCATGGAGGGAGGGTGGGAAACAAACTGCAGAAATGTTTCACAGCTGAAAAGCAGCAGTGAGCCTTTAAATGAAAGTTTTAAACAGCTAAAGGAGCTTCTAGAAAAAAAGAGTTTACTGTAACCAGTTATCAGAAACAAACAACCCAACAGATGCTTAATAAAGGTGGACAATTTCCAGTTAATACCTCACACACAGTGAAACTAGCTAGAAAAATACACAGTACACAAAGTGCTATAAATAACAAAGAAATAAAGAACAAAATAAACAAAAAAACAGGATACTTAATGTTATATATTATAGCTCCGAGTTTCCTCAGTGTGCTTCCTTCGATCAGTTCACTGTGAAATGGCAGAGCATTCACAACTGAACTTCTTAGGTAACAGAAAGTTGAAACCTGAGACAGCTTTTAAGAAAGAAATCTCAAAAGAACCAATGAGGTGCTTAGTCTAAGCTGTAGTCCAGGTGACCTCAGTCAGCCAATGACCTCAAACAATTCTCTCTCACAGAAATGCCTGATGGCTTTGGCCAAACCAATGTCTCTGAATATGTGCTCAGACACACACAGCCTCCACAAACACTAGACCCAAATACAAGCCTGAATATGGAAATGCTACAAATATCCCCACTACTTAGAACAAACTGCAGAAATGTTTCACAGCTGAAAAGCAGCAGTGAGCCTTTAAATGAAAGTTTTAAACAGCTAAAGGAGCCTCTAGAAAAAAAAGAGTTTACTGTAACCAGTTATCAGAAACAAACAACCCAACAGATGCTTAATAAAGGTGGACAATTTCCAGTTAATACCTCACACATAGTGAAACTAGCTAGAAAAATACACAGTACACAAAGTGCTATAAATAACAAAGAAATAAAGAACAAAATAAACAAAAAACAGGATACTTAATGTTATATATTATAGCTCTGAGTTTGCTAACTTACATATGCAAAAGAAGTGTACATATTTTCTTCTTGCTTAGTAAAAAACACATTATGGACTGTAACCTCTACTGCTTTACTTTATACCAGATATATGAGGATACTGAAGAGTGTGTGCTTTCAGTCATTTCCAGAGGCTTAGGGTTTTTAGGGTTGCAATTTTAGTTGGCACTCTCTAGATTTTCTGGTTGTTTCCCAGGGGTGGGAGATTGGCATAATGGTTAAGATGTTTACTTTACACACAAGGTACAGGGTTAGATTCTCACATGAGGTAACTGGCTTGGCTTAAAATCACACACAAGGGTAGCTATCCTAGTAATAATCTATTAACCTAACCTTGAACCTAAATGTGACAATACTGCACTTCTGCATTTTATCTGATCCCATTTCTAGTACACCAAGTCATTAAAAGACTTCTTGCTAAAGGCTTTGGGCATCATAAGAGGACTTGACAGTAACCCCAGTTCATAGACATCTGCAAACTTAGTTACCAGAGGTCAGGGTTCATGGCATGGGGATCATAAAAGTAAACTGTGAACAAAAGTCATAATTGGCACTTGGCCCCTCTGACACCAGTGGTCATCTTCATACTTTATCATGCAACAACCTGCACAATGTGGGTTCAGTGTTTTATACAATTTGACTTCCAGCTTATTCTACATGTGGGTCTATTGGCAATGCACAAAGCTTACTAACTATGCAAGTATAGGGAATTGTGTCCAACACCTTGGCCAGGTCAAGGCATGCTGTGTATACTGTGCAACTGATGTATACAGTCTGTGTTACTCTTTAGAAGTTAACCCAAGTTGCTACTCAGGATCTACCCTTGACAAAGCTATGATGCTGGAGGCCAAGCTTGATGAGATTTTTTACGATCGTAGTCCAGCTGGTGATTTAAAATATGTTGCTTGGTTCAGCAAACAAGATCTGACAAACTCCTCTCATTTACTAATGATACTGAGTGCTGAGAAAAATCAAACTGGGAGGTCTTGTCCCTCTACTTAAACTTTTAAAGGCTGAGTTAGCCTGTTTCATATCACGCCAATTACTTAATGCAAACTTCTATATTAAACAACAATGCAGCACCACACGAACACACATGGTTCAGACCAAAAGCAGACCCATATATGCGGAGGCTCTTAAAAGTAACCTATCTAAACCAAAAAGGTCTCTTAATTGTCACATCAGAAACAAGTGCCCTCCAGAACCTCAAAAACACAGAAAGCACCCACTAAGAAACATGCATCCGAGAATCATACGGAATCAGTACCACAGTCCATAAGGCAAACTTCCACAAAATCTAATACTCTACACCGTGCGACATACAAATAAAATGAGATGAAGTAACAGCCGGAGAAAAACTGAAACAAAATTAAGAAAAGCTCCTGCACATGAAAAACACCAGGCCCAGATGCAGTACCTAACTTCAGGCTATAAGTATTAACATTGCTACATGAAAATTTAGCCCAGAGTAAGGACTACTTGTATGCATATCCCAAACAGACACCATCCTGGTTAACGGGAAAAATGATCTCTCCTTAAGAGTGAATCTGCAAGCTATCCTAAAAGCTACAGACCAATAACTTGCCTTCCAAAGATGCATAAACTGTATACTGGAATTGGTGCTGACAGAGCTTATAGTCACTTAGAAGAAAACTCGATCACGGCAACAACAAAAGAAAGTCATATGGAACAAAGGATCATTTGTTGCTAAAGTCATAAAGGAGAATTGTAAAAAGGGGAATAATCTAAGAATGGCATGGACAGCTTACAAAAAATATGATAGCATCTCACATTCATGGATACATACATGCTTACAGATGTACAAGATACACCCAGAGAGAGACCAGTTGGCATAATGGTTAAGGTCTTCCCCTCCCATGCACAAGGTGCAAGATTTGATCCTGACCTTCAGCCGATGCATCTCTGGAGTTTACATGTTCTCTCTGCGTCTCTGTGGAGTTCTTCCCACCTCCAACAAAACATGCTGAGTGTTTCCATCTCAAACTCCCCAATGAATGGAGCTGTGGGCAGCAACAGAGACTCTATATGGTGCCCTATAGAGGAAGAGTTGTATAGACCAACCGCTTTGGCCATCTACTGTAATGGGAATTATTCTCAAGACAGGAGAAAATGAATCACAAACTAAGCACTGTGGCAAGGCTAGCCACCCAACGGTGTAGATGGGCATGGGTATTTGCCAGTGATAAGTAGGTTGAGGACCCATCCTACTCCAACCTATGCAAGGGACATGTCAATTGTAGGAGGGGTGTATGTGCCCTCCATAAAGCCCAGCAGTCCTGGCTCAATAAGACACTATCCAGTTGCCCAGCCTGGGTTACCTAGGATAGGTCTGTTGTGCGAAAGCTGGACATAAAACCAATCAACCTGCCAAACGAACTAAAAATTGCTACACCCAATGTAGGTTCACTGACAGGACACAGTTTGGAAGTGGATGACATGAAGGCACGAATGAGGCAGGACATCCTATGTATCCAAGAAACAAGATGGAAGGGCAGCAAAGCCAATTACTTGGCTTGGGATCCAGAGTCTACCACTCATGAGGACGACAGGCTAGAAATGGTGTGCAGGGAATGTTGAGAAGCAGGCGTTAGATGCAAACTACTGTACCCAGCTATCTTCAAATATTTTTTCATGGAGAGACAAAAATCATTTTTTGATGAAGTATATGCTAAGGAGGAAATACAAAAGTTTGTCCAACAAAAAGTGAGCTGTGAAACAGAAGGAGATTCTACTTTTTGTTCTTTTGATAAAAAAGAACACAGAGAAACAGTGCCAGTGAAACATTTCCAACATTTCAATGGAAAAAGCTTGAGAGAAGAAAAAAAAAACACAAGAGTTGACTAGAAGAATCCAGAGTACATTTAAAATGAAGCAGAGATGGGATATGGGAGATAGAGACGAAAAGAATAAAATCAGTAACTTGGAAAATGACAAATGCAGGATTACAAAGCAATAATTATATTTGTGAAACATGACAAAACAAGAAAATCTGGAAATATTCGACTTTTTAGACTTTGTCAAACCTCTAAAGCATATGCCCTAATTCATGTAATTAATGCATGGAAAAATACTTAGGAGAGGGGAAGAGGAGGGAGAAGGTTAACCAAGTAAAACACTTTTTCTGAATGGTACTATTTTAATAGTGCACAATTTTCTTTGCATTCTATAAAGTACAGTTTTCTCAGTTATTTTCAAGTGTAATGGGAATACTGATGTATATATGTGCTCTTGTTTTTTTTTTCTTTCTCCCTTTTCTCTTTCTCCTTGTTCAGTTATAAGAAATGTAGGCACTGCAATATATAAAAGATTAAAAGAGCATGACCAAAGAAAAATTAGTGTGCTTTTTCTCATTCTTGCACAGGGGAATAACTGGATTAAGGCCCTTAGTCTGATCTAGTAACAAGTTTTAAGAAAAAGCAAGTAAATGAAAAAAAGATAATAAATGTAAGCTTAGCAACTTTGTATCTGATTCTCATATGAGACAATCTGATAGAGAGAAACTGCTGGGAGATAATTGTCTCTGAAAGCATTCAAGTGTTTTCCAAGCTGACAGAGCTATAATGGTCATACAAAACCAAACAGCCCTTAGTAGAAGCACAGGCTGCACCATGCGTCTTAGCATGAATAATCTATTTTAGATTAACTCACAGACATCTGTTCCTATTAGGAGGGAAAATCTTCACTATTTGAAGATGTACATAGTTTTGTGGGTTATTATTATGTTAATAAGTTTTGGTGTCTTTGTTTTTTCTTTAAGTGCTTTCAATAAAACAAAAAGTTTTGTAAGATGTGACATAGGCTCAAATGCATATAACAAGAAACAACTGCATAAAATATCAACCTGCCGAACAGTGTATGCATGTAACAAAAGCTGGAACTACGTTATTTAACAAAAAAGCTGTTATTCATAAAAGGTGGGAATAACAACTTTTTAAGACAATGATGCTTTCTATGATGTCTTTAAATGTCAATGATCTCGCAGATAAATACAAAAAGAAAGAGCAGTGAACTATAGTAAAAATGTAGAGTGCAAATAGCTATACTACAGGAAACCCACCTGGAAAGAACTGAACATATGAATTTGATAAAGAAGGGTTTTTAGGATGGTTATTCAGTGGAATACTGCGCCGAAATAAAAGAACAGTACTTCTATTAATTGCAAGAGGATAAAAAAGATAACGGTAGATTTTTAGTACTGAGGAACTGCTGGCAAGGGAGGAAGATTACACTGGCATGTATTTATATTTCACCTAAAAATGTTATAATGGAGCTTTTAAGAAAATTTTGGGAGAAATAATCATCTTTCTGTAAGGAATATTACTTACAGGTAGGGACTGGAATTTGATTTGTAACACTGAAGATGTGGCTGGGGGCCCAGAAGGGAAAATACAAAAAGAGGGTAGAATTTTGAAGACGTTTATGAAAATATATGGCATGGAAGATGCAAATTTAGTATTAGGAGTTTGGAGTGAATTTACATATTCCCCAAGATACAAAAACTAGGCTAGGCTACACAGAATTTACATTTCACAGGCACATGTACATTTAAATGAAGATCTTGACATGCACCCAATAACTATTTCAGATAATGAGCAATAGTAACTAAAATAAAAACACAGGATAATGAAATGAAAATGAGAATCTGGAGCTTTCCTATCCATCTGTTGAAGAGAAAGAAATTTAAGGAATGGGTAGTAGAAATTATTCCTGAGCTATTAGAGAAGACTGAAATTTCTTTAGAAAATATAGCTAGGGAGTAGGATAAAAATTAAAGTGGGGTTTAAAAATAGGGTGGAAATAAAAGAAAGGGAGATATGGTTAGGAAGTAACAAGAATTATTGGGTCTATATTATATATTCGAAGTTTCAAAATTTGAATCCCATATGTTCAACATATGATCGAATTTGAAACTTCGAATATATAATAAAATAAAAAAATAAATAAAACTTACCTTAACGCTCCGAGCAGGGGGACAAGCCCACCTGCACCCCCCCCCACTTAAATATACCAACTCCGAGATCGCACTTCAGTGCAGAAAAGGGAAATTCTCCCATTCTGCACAGTACAGCGCCGTTACATTTAACCTTCAAACTTTTCAAAATTCGATCATATGGTGTCGACCATATGACATTCGAACGTTGAAAAGTTCATTCATGTAAAAGGAACCAGAGGAAGTTCTGCATCAAAATTGACTTTAACCACTGGGGAAAATATTCTTAAAACAGCTGAATACAGCTGCTTAAATCTCAGACCTGCCTCGACCTTTCTTGATTGTTGGGATAAATTTGCTTCTCTTCTGCCTGGTGCACAGTGAACAATCATTCTCCATAAATTTTTCCATTTTTTTTATATTTTGTTCTTCTGCCACAGTTTTGTCTTCTGCTGGCATGATTGCATCTTTACTAACACAGGTATTGGCTGATTTCTCATGGCCAAATTTGGAGTATACACATGATATGCCCTTTTCAATTAACAAATCCTGCTGTGGAATACCAGTACAGTTACTTATTTGTGCTTTCATAAAAATCAATACAGTCTGCTCCTTCCAGTTTCTATGGCACAACAGAAAATCTCAAGTCTTCTCTACGTGCTCTGACCTCTACCATTTTCTGAAACAGATCTTTTTAAGCAATCTTGTACTTACAGCCAGCCTTTTCTTCATGTCATCTTTTGATTTCTGCAGGTTTATCAGTTCATCTGAATAGCCGTTTAAAGCTTCTTCCATGTTTTCCAGCCTTCCATAATTTGAGTTGATATATTCCTTCAGTGTTTCATTTATTTTAATCAACTCTGAGCACATTTTACTTTTTCACCTTTAAACTACTGGAAGCCATCTCTTATACTAAAGCAGGAACTTGAACTGCTTTTTGCTGAACAGCTGCAGAATTCCTCCCAGACAGTGTTTTCTTCACTTTTTCTGGTTGATTTTCTTTCGTGTTCTTTAAATGTCTTCTTTACTGCCATCCAAGCAGTGTACTTACTACACAGCAACTGAATTTTACTCAAACTGATGATATGTTTCTCATTTTCTTTTTTCATGAGAGAGCTGAAATTAAGCCCAAGTCAAGCAGAGATCGCCTCTTAGTAGACTATATGAGACAGGGAACAGCTGCAGCTTTTTTGAGTCTGTCTGTGTAGGACATGTGCTTAAAGCCTAGGATCCTCTTTGTGAGGTACTTTTGTGGCCTTTCTAGCTGTTGCACATGTCTAGTGAAGTACACGCCAAATAGGGCATTATACTCGATAATTGGCCTAATGAGGGAAGAGTAGAGAGAGATGATGATCTCTTTCGTCCTGGATGCAAATCCCTTGGTAACGAGATGTGCCACATAGGACTTTCCGACCACAGTGGCAATGTGGTGATTGAAGGAGAAGTTGCTGTCAACCTGTGTCCCCAGATCTCTTATAATGCATTCAGTGTTCAGTGGGCTCCCATCGGATGTGGTAATTAGTGGGACTGATTAGGTTTTTCAACAGGAGGGACCATCCAAGACACTGGGGAAGTGGGGTTAACAGGCCAGGACTTATCTGTTGCAAGAGTATGACAGTCTCCCAAAAGTTGGGGTGATTTGGAGAGAACCAGGGGAAGCCTCCTCTCTGGTGTTAAATCAGTATCTGTTGTGGGGCACTCTACCAGGAATCTATTGCCCCCTTCCTGTACTTCCTCTTCCAAAGACGCTCTGATAGGAATCATCTGAATGCTTGATAAAGAAAGTCTCCAAACACTCTGGACACTAATACTCTCCAAGAAGGGCTGACACAGATAAATAACTGGTGTCAGAGCCATGGACAAAACTATATGCCAAGAAATAAATGGTATCTTTTGGGAGCTCAGCCACCCCTGGTAACTATCATATTGACAACACACCCCTAAGAGTTGACCCAGTAGTCAGAGACTTGGGGACACACATAGACACTAATTTACTCTATGGTGGTGAGGAAATCATTCTATGTTGTGCAACTTATAATTAAAGGCATGCACCTAACCAGGCAGATCAACCACTGGAACACCCAGAGAAGTTCCTCACTAAAAGAATACATAGAGCAAATAACATGCCCTATGCAGACTGTCTAAAGTCTCTATACCTGTATTACGTTTCCTACCGGCAACTGAAGGGAGATCTATGACTGGCATTAAAGATGGACTTCCTGTGTATCCGCAAAATAAACAGCATCAGAATTACCTGTTCTAAAGGCTTAAACATTCTCTGTAATAATAAATAGAACCTGCTGAAGAGACAGGTATGCATCCCAGAGACTACCCCTTCTCTGGAATAGGTTCTCCATCCATGTGAAACGGAGTTCCCCTCTAACCCAATTCAAGTGCAACTTAGACAATTAGATAAAAAACAGGAAATTAATTCCTGGTTTGACACCTACTTCTCTAATGGACAAAGGCAGCTTGTAAATGGTTCATTTCCCAAGCCCCTGCTTACACTTGCCAAGGGTACCAGAACTTGTCAGAGATTTGGACTGCATGGCTACGCTTAAAAAGGCCCCAATGGTAGTAAGCGTAGTACACACCTATGAAACCTATGAACTTAAATACACTTGTGTAAGTAAACATAACATAACTGCAGATGTTCAAATGATCACTGCTGTAGTAGCTGTACATGCTACACTGTACAGTATATGGGTTATTATCCTGTTAAGAGATATAACAACCAGCCAGCTTTCACAAATCCAAACCATTAGTCAACTCAAGCCGACCTGACTAAAAAGTCAGGATTGGGCGCCAAGCCCTTTAAAGCTTTCATTCTAACAGAGAGAGTGGCTACAGCCCTGAAAAGGACAATACAATGAAAAACACAACGACCTCCAGCTGGTAACACCATGGCCCCAATAAAGGGAATCCCAAAAAGTAAAATGCCAAACAATATTTATTCACAAAGCCAAATAGCAAAAGATTTAGTGCTTTCAACTCCAAACAGGAAACTTCATCAATGCAAGGAAAACAAAAAGTAAAAGGTCCTCACCATGGCAATAAAAAACACGAAAAATAGGGAGCTACAGCAGTGACTTTTTTAAACATATACTGTTATGGTAAGTTTACTTGTACAACTGTACAATGTTCACGCTACAGAACACTACTGGAGTAATCTTCGCTATGAGTAGATTACCATAGCTAAAACTGACTGGGAGAAGGACAGACGAGGGTTGAGAAGCCCATGGAGAATGGTCCTAACAAAGCCAGTTCTAGACCTGGAAAAGACATCTAGTTTATAGTGCTCTGCAAAAGTATGTACAAAGGACCAAACTGCTGCTTCTAGAATACTTCTTCGATCCAACCCTTCCAAAAAGCCACAGGTGAAGCCAAACCCTGACAGAAGGAGAACTGACCATGTCTGGAACTGCCTTGTGGTGCAGGGTATAACAAAAGGTAATACATTAGACAACCACTTGGGAATAGTCTGCTTTGACACAGGTTGTCTTTTTCTTACATTCGCAAGAAATTAATAACTGATCAGAGTTCCTGAAAGCTTTTATTCAGGCGGATAGTACCAGAGTTGCCACTGGACCAAAGGTATAAAGCAAACTTTGGGTTCTGGAAAGAATAAAGGAAGATGGATAGCTTGTCAAAGTAAACATGGATTCCACTTTAGCCATAAATGAAAGATTACATCTTAAGGAAACCCTATCTCTGTGGAAAATGAGATAAGATTGACCCACCACAAGAGCTTGCGATTCCTACACTCTTCTTGCAGTGGTCACAGCAACAAAACTGGTTTCCATGTTAAAAACTTCAAGTCAGCCTGCTGAACTGGTTCAATGGAGCAAGAGGCACTTTTTTAACACAAAATTTATATCCCAAGGTGAAGTCACCTGTTTTCTAAAAGGCACCAACCCTTTTCAAAAACATTTTCATAACAAACTGCACTGATAGAGGACGAGCCATAGTCAGACATACTTAACTGTTGACAAATGAACCTTGATGAAGGAGTACGACAGGAGAGGATATTAACTCTCACAAATAATGCAGAACCAGGGAAACAGTAGCCATGAGTGGGTGTGGTTTCTTTTCTTGGCACCAACTAGAAAAACCTTTTTGATTTACTAATATACAACTTTCTAGTATCAGGTTTTCTTGCATCAATTAATGCATGCTACATGTCCTCAGGGGAAAAAAAGATGTCTAAATGTATTAAGACTAAGATTATATCATCCAGGCAGTTATGTTACAGTTGTTTGGGATAGGCAGGTGGTAATGCTTGGTGAAGGCATGAACAGAACTCCATGTTGCAGCTTCCAGGATGTCCTTGGTAGAGACTACTCTGAGAAAGGCTGTAGAGGTTGAAGTTGCCCTAGTAGAATGTGTTCTGACCCCCTTGTGGGGGTGGTTTCCCATTGTGTTTGTAATGGAAATGGATGCAGTGTGCTAGCCATTTGGAGATGGTTTGTTTTGATATGGCTTTGCCCTCTGCCCTGGTGCAAAGCTGACTAGTAACTGGTCAGATTTCCTAAAGGGCTTAGTCCTATCCAGGTAGAATCTGAGCTGTCTGTGCACATCTAAAGAGTGCAGGATCCTTTCCCCCTTAGTTTGAGGTTTAGGGAAAAAGGTGGGCAAATGAATAGATTGGTTGAGAGCCACACTGGACACCACTTTAGGCATGAAAGTTGGGTTAGTCCTGAGGGAGACCCTGCCAGCATGAAAAATGATGAAATATTCCACAGCCATAAGTGCTTGTAGCTCAGACACTCTTCTAGCTGAAGTGATGGCCAGAAGCAAAGCTGTTTTCCGAGAAAGGAATTTTAACTCTGTTGAAGCTGCAGGCTCAAAGGGGGAGGGGGGATGAGCTTTTCCAACACAAAGTTAAAGTTCCAAGCAAGGGTAGGGACTCTTCATGGTGGTCTTAGGTTGTTAGCCTCACTCTGGAACTGTTTGATGAGAGGGTGTGAGAAGAGAAGTGGCTCAGTGCTGTAATGTGCAGAGATGGCAGAGGCATGGATTTTAATGGAGGAGAAGGATAGGCCCCTGTGGAGTAGTTCTGCTAGGTAATCCAGGATGAGAGGTAAGGAGGGCTGTGCTGGGTCAGCTCCTTTAGTCTGGATCCAGGAAAAATACCTTTTCCACTTGTCAGCATAGGATTTTCTAGTACTGGGTCATCTGGCATCACATGCGACATCCAGGACCTGTTTGCTTAGGCTGGCCATTGGAGGAGAAGTCTAGGAATAAGCCAGGCTGCTAGGTTCAGGGTCTGCAACTGTGGATGCAAGAACTCCCTCCTGCTGAGTCAGGAGAATTGGAATCTGGGGGAGGTGCCATAGAGGCAACAGGGACAGACTGCGCAGTAGTGGGTACCACTGTTGGTGTGGCCAGTCGGGGGCAATCAGGATTGCCCTTGGTCTTTCCTCCCTTATTTTGAGTAATATTCTAGTAAGAAGAGGTAGAGGGGGAAATGCACAGATTGAGAGGTTTGCCCACTGGAAGGTCAGGTCATCCACTTTCCAGGCCTTACTGTGAGATTCCCTGGTGCAGAATTTGCTGAGCTGGTGGTTGTAGGGGGAGGCAAATAGGTGCACCTTTGAGGTACCCCATTTTTGGGTCACAAGGCTGAAGGTGTTCTGGTTTAATTGCCACTCGTGTGGGTCTAGGAGATTTCTGCTTAAGTTGTCTGCCAGAGAGTTTTGGTTGCCTGGCAGGAATTGAGCTTGCAGGTAAATATGCCTCACTGAGGCAATGCTCCAAAGGGACATGGCTAGCCTGCAGAGTGGGTTCCCCCCTGCTTGTTGATGTACCACATTACTGTGGTGTTGTCGGCTTTGATTAGTAGAGGCCCCAGAGAGAGCAGGGATCTGAAAGCAGTCAGAGTGTGCTGAACAGCTAGCATCTCTTTTTGGTTGATGTACAGATGAGTTTGGTTTGGGCTCCAGTGGCCCTGAATGCACATGCCTTCCAGGTGAGCACCCCAGGCATAGTCTGATGCATTTGTGGTTAGGTTCTGGGCGGCATGCAGTTGTGAAAAGGGAGGTCCCTTGTTGTGGTTGCATGCTGCTGCCCACCAAAGAAAATGTTTCCTTAGACAAGGTATCATAGATATAATAGTTTCCAGGTCCTGAGAATGTTGACACCAAAGGCTTTTTAAGTACCACTGACATTTCCTCATATGCAGTCTGGCATATGGAATTAGTAGAATGCAGGAGACCACGAACCCTAGAGCTTGCAAGACTTTCTTTGTGGATAACTGGGTTCTGGTGGCCAGTTGAGAGAAGTAGCCTGTCGGATAGGCTTGTTTTTCTGGAATTAGAAATGCCATCTGGGTTGCTGTGTCCAGGCTTGCTCCCAGGAATACAATTTTTTGACTGGGGACTAGTTTGGATTTCTTTTCGGTGATAGTGTACCCCACTGAGGTTAGTAGGTCCTTTACAAATGTCATGTGCTGAAACAGCTTTTCCTGTCTGCCTGAATCAGGCAGTCGTCCAAGTAAGAGTAAATTTTAATATTTCTTTGTCTGCAAAAAGCAATGGCTGGAGCCAGGCATTTTGTGAAAACTCTGGGAGCAGTGGATAAGCCAAAGGGAAGTGCATAGAACTGATAATGCATAGATCCTGCCCTGAAATGTAGACATTTTCTGCAAGAATCTCTGACTGGGATATGCAGATAGGCCTCTGAGGTCCAGAGTGGCTAACCAGGCATCTCTGGACAGCACAGGGAAAAGCTGCTGCAATGTGAGCATTTTGAATTTTGGTACCACCAGGAAGGTGTTTAGAATAAACAGATCTAAGATTGGGCGTCAGGTGCCCTCTTTTCTGGGTACCAGAAAAGGTCTGGAATAGAAACCTTGGCCTATCTGATCTGCAGGAACAGGCCGAATTGCCCTCATGGAGAGCAGGGAATGAACTTGGTTTTGTGCCTCTGCCCATTGGTTTGGAGGAAGATCTGGGAACCCCTTTGGGGTTGGCAACATGTGGATATAAAATTTGTACCCCTGGGACACTATGTTGAGGATCCATCGATTGTTGGTGACGGAGGCCCAGTTTTTTCCATGGAAGGAAAGTTTTCCACCTAGGGGCACGAGCAGATGGGCAGAGGTGAGACAAGGAGTTAAGAAGTCATTGTGATTTCTTTCCATAAGGGGGTGGCTTAGCACTCCCTGGTTTAGAAGTGGAGGTACTCCATTGCTTAGACCTCTGCATACCCTGACACTGCTGTCTGGGGGGGGGGGGTCTGTTTCCCCTAGGTCTTGTCTGAGGTGGCCTGGAGGGGGCTGGAAAGGACCAATGTTTTGAGGGGCAATGCCTACTGAATCTTGGAGGCTGAACTTGCAAAAAGTCTTTAACTGTCTGCATAGACTTAGCTTTTTCTTCCATCTTTTTTTAACACCTCTTCTGCTTTGGTGCCAAACAGATCAGATTGTCTTTGTTCAGTGGTGCGTCCAATAATTCCGATTTGGCATGATCTAGCAAGGTTTGTTCCTTAAGCCAAGCATGCCTTCTAAGTACAGAACCTGTGACTGTTGCCCTACAGGATGCTTCTAGGGCATCAAACCCACAATGCAGGGTATGCTTACTGATTTGGCTTGCAAAATGCATAAGTTCCTGTAAATATTTATTTTCTGCCCAGTCAGGGAAGGTAAATAATTTTTGTTTAATGAGTTCCATGGTATGTTGCTGGTATTTCAGCATGTGGAACTGACAATTTAATGCTCTAATGGCAAGAGTTGCAGAGGTATATACTTTTTTACCCCATCTGTCTAAGGCTCGAGAATCCCTGCCCGAAGGTGTGGGATTCTTAGCTATGATTGCTTCTATTCCTTTAGGCCCTTGGGAGATGACCTCTGGGTCAGCAGTATGATTCTTGAAAAGAAATTTGAGTGTGTCAGGGACTCTGTAATACCGGTCAGGTTTCCGGGGAGCAGGAGGTAAAGTATCAGGAGTCAAGACTGGATTCCACAAAGACATCATTCACAACATCCTGAACAGGAGGGACAGCTAAGGGTCTGTGCTGTGGTAAATCTAAAAATTCCCTGAGTCTCTTTTTGGACCGAGGATAATCCTGGCATTCCCAATGGAAATGCTCTCTCAAAGTATGAAGGGTTTCACCAAAAGAAAAATTCTCTGGAGGAGAGGCAGAAAGAATGGATTCCTCTGCATCTGAATCCTCATAAGCAGATAAGGGAATGTCTTCATAATCAGAAACCTCAGAGTCATTGGACTCTTGGTTAGATAAAGCTGCTGGGGACAAGTCTTTCTTTTAGCAGGGGAAGGCTGGCTACCCTTAATCAGCATGATAAGGTCTTTCACCATTTTAAGCATCTGTGATTGTGGCAAGGAAGCAGGCGCATGAGTTTGGGTAATTTTTTTTTCAGGCGTAGCTCGTACTCTGGGCCTTAGAAACTCAGTAGTTTTAGAAATATCTGAAGACGTGAAAGAAGTGGTCGGCTTGCGTCGAATATCGGAAGAACTTCAGAAGCCGGTGCCTGCACAGTGGCTCCGGACCCATCTAAGGTAGAGACATCTGCAGGTTCCGTAGTCAAATAAGAGTCTTGCGGCATACCGGACACCGAACGGGTCTCAGTAGTGCCCGGCGAAGCCACTGATGTGGGCATCAGGGGCTGCAAAAGTGCCTCACTGAGTACCGGCAAACTGGTGACTAGCTTGACGGAAGCATCGTCGGCAGTTTTGGACCTGTGCAGTCTGTCTCTGTCTTTATCCTTATGTTTTTCGGAAGATCGGTAGTTGAATGGCTTACCAAAGCCATTTCGGAATATGGAGATCGAGAGCAAAAGTATTTAGCTATAAGAAGGGCCTGATGATGAATAGTTTGGGCATTGAACAAAGCACAAAACCAGCAGCGAGGGACATCGTGGTCTGGGCCTAAACAGGTGACGCAGTAAGAATGGAAATCTCGGTGTGGCATTTGCTTTTCACAGGCAAGACAACTGTTAACTTTTTCTGACACCGGTTAGAGCAAGAAAAAAGGATCCCCAATGGGGTACTTAGCTTTAGAAAACTTCAATTTCGGAAAAGAAAACTCAGGTAGTGGACAACCAGCACTTGTGCGAACTGCTTCTGCTTCAGGCTCCTCGGCAAGAAACACCGATGTAATGGTGTCGGCTGCCTGTATTTATACCACTGACATGACTTCATTCCTGGAACAACAGCAAACGACACAGAAATACTAAACCTCTGGTATTCGGGCCGACTGAGGGCCACTCCTGGCAGGATAACCCAAGTGTGATGACTGCAACAGTGAAACACAAAGAAAATCTCAGCAGCTAGGAGGGTGCAGTTTGAACAAGTAGGGAACTCCTCCAATGTGTGTGTGATCCAAAGGCAAGAGATTAGAGGGAAAGGAATACTGGAACAGTTATCAGTAGGACATCTACTGTTATGGTAAGTTCTTATATAATTGTACTATGTCCAAACTGAAATCACTGTTGTATTCATAACAGAAGCAGATAGATGATTCCCAGAGCTGGAGAGAGATAGAGAAAGCAAAATGGGGTGGACACCTAGAAAGAAGAGGAACTGTCCAGGAGACCAGACATGACTGATCTGGCAAAGGCATTGCTGGACCTGGAGAAGGCTCAGTTTTGTAGTGCTTGGTGAAGGTGTGCACAGAGGACCAAGTGCCTTCTTCCAAGATGGACCTGGCAACAACAGTTTTGTGTAAAGAACGAGAAGCGGCAACCATCTAACTGGAATTTGCTTTAGGACAGGAATGCAAAGATTCACCATGCTGCAAGTAGCAGAAATAGATGGCCCTTCATATCCAGGATGCAGTGGTTTGCTTTGATACTGACTGACCAAGCCTGGCTTCCATGAAGGAAACAAACAGTTGGTCAGTTTTTCTGTGATTGTTTTGTCTAAATAAACCTTCAGCTGCCTGTGAATGTTTAGGGAGTGTAAGATCCCCCCCCCCCATTTTGAGGACTGGGAAGGAAAGCAGTTAGGTGAATGGCTTGACTGAGGGATAGTTCATTCACTACCTTAGGCATGAAAGAAAGGTTGGTCTTAAATGCTATCCTGTCCTTCTGGAAAATAAGGAAGAGAGGAGTAGCCATGAATGCCTGGAGTGCAGACACTCTGCAAGCAGAGTTTAGATCAAGTAGGACAGTTTTTCATTTGCAGAATTTTAAGATGGCAGATGCGGTTGACTCAAAAGGGGAATGTAGAGTGAGCTTTTTCAGAACAAAATTACGGTCCCATGGTGGAGTAATTGGTTTTCTTGGAGGCTTAAGGAACAGGACTCCCTTCAGGAAAAACTCTACCTCTACCCTGGACATAAGGAGGATCCAGAGGCAAATGGACACTGATGGCTGACAAATGTGCTTTAAGGGATGAATACACCAACCCTGAATGCAGTAGCTCATAGAGATAATTAAGTACAATGCGAGCCTCAGACAAGAGTGGTTCTAGTCTGTGCATGTGACACCAAAAGTACAGTTGTGTACACTTACCATAAATATAGATGTTCGAGTGTATTCACTGTTGCAGTCATCAAATTTGGGTTATGTGCTTGCAGTAGCCCTCAGTCGGCCTTGATTATCAAAGTCTTGGGTCCTGTGTCGGTTGCTGTCTCATCTTCCGTGACGTCAGGTAGTCAGGGGTATAAAGCATGCAGCCGATGCCATTACATCAGTGTTTCTTGCCCCAGATGTCAGGTGCCCCCCTAATGGGAAGCAATTAAATATATACATACAAGGTTACACCTCCAACAAAAAAGCAAATACAACAAAAAGAGAGTAAAAGTACAGTCAAAAGAATTCAGGGGGCTGGAGGGAGGATAACCAGGACTGCAACAGTGAATACACTCAAACATCTACATTTATGGTAAGTGTACACAACTGTATTATGTTCTTCGTGTTTCACTGTTGCAGTCATCACATTTGGGTACATTCCCAAAGCCAAGGATGGGAGGAGGCATTTAGATAGCACTACGATCAGCTATAAGGCCCTGCAAGACTGCAGTGGCAAAGCCAGCTATGGATTTAGAGAAAATTGGTAACTGGTAACTGCTTGGTATAGAATTCCAGGTAGCAGTTTCTAGGATGTCCCTGGTAGGTACACCTCTGGAAAGGCAGTAGAGGTAGGTGCAGCCCTGGTTGAATGGGGTCTAATACCCTGTGGGATAGGTTTTCCATGGTGCTTATAAAAGAAAAGAATGCAATGGCCTACCATTTAGAAATGGTTTGCTTGGAAATAGCCTTCCCCTCTGCCCCTGCAGCAAATGCCACCAGCAGTTGTTCAGATTTCCTTTGAGCTTTAGTCCTGCCAAGTAAAATCTAAGTTGTCTGTGCACATCTAAGGAGTGCAGTATCCGTTCCCCTTTGTTCTATGGATTAGGAAAGAAGTTAGGCAAATGAATGGATTGATTAAGAGCCACACTGGATACCACACCTTGGGCATGAAAGAGGGATTGGTCCTGAGGGAAACCCTGTCCGCATGAAATATGATAAAAGGCTCCACTGACATAAGGGCCTGTAATTCAGATACCCTTATTGCTGAAGTGATTGCTAAAAGGAAGGCTGTTTCCCAAGAAAGGAATTTTAACTCTGCACTTGCAGCTGGCTCAAAAGGAGAAAGAATGAGTTTTTCCAATACAAAGTTGAGGTCCCAGGCTATAGTTGGTGCTCTCCTGGGTGGTCTTACTTTTTGGCCCCTCTGAGGAACTGCTTGAGCAGTGGGTGAGAGAAGAGGGGTGGGTCTGTGTTATAATGAGCTGAAATGGCCGAGGCGTGAATTTTAATGCAGGAAAAAGAAAGTTCCTTGTGAAGCATCTCAGTTAGGTATTGAAAAATCTGAGGTAAATTGGGTGCTGCCGTGCCCATCCCTTAAATTTGGTTCCAAGCACAGAATCTTTTCCATTTTTCAGCATAAGATTTTCTAGTATTAGGCCTCCTTACCTCCAAAATGACATCCAACAATTGTTTACTGAGGGATGGTAGTGGAGAGCTTAGGTAATTAGCCAGGCTGCTAGGTTCAGGGCTTGAAGCTGAGGGTGCAGAATCAGGTTCTTCTGTTGAGACAAAAGGGTAGGGGTCTGAGGCAGATGCCATGGAGCCAGCAGTGACACACTGTGCAAGAGGGGGTACACCAGTGTTGGCGTGACCAGTCTGGTGCAATCACAATCATCCTTGGTGTGTCCTGTTTGATCTTTAGAAGTACCTTGGTTAGGAGAGGTAGAGGAGGAAAGGCATAAACTTTTTCCAGCTGAAGGATAGAGCATCCACTTTCCAAGCTTGTTTGTGGGAGTCTTTGTGCAGAATTTGTCCAACTGGGAGTTCTGGGGGGAGGCAAACAGGTCTATATATGGGCTCCCCCATTTGTTTGTCAACATATTGAAAGTCTTTGGTTCCAGTTTCCACTTGTGTGGGTCCATGAGATTTCTGCTTAGTTCATCTGCCAGTGTATTTAGTTTTCCTGGCAGGAATTGAGTTTATAGATGGACTTGGTAGCTGAAGGCTGTGTTCCACAGAGCCATGGCTAGTATGCAGAGGGGGTAAGAATGAGTGCCCTCCTGCCTGTTTATGTACCACATAACAGTGGTGTTGTCCGTCTACCATTAATTGTCCTGGAAGAATGTGGTCCTTGAAGGCTGTCAGAGCATTCTGTACAGCTAACATTTCTTTTTGATTGATATGTAGGTGCATTTGACTTGTGTGCCATTTGCCCTGAATGCACTTCCCTGCCAGGTGAGCCCCCTATGCATAGTCTGATGTGTCTGTTGTTAGGGCTTGGGCAGCAGGGGGTAGAGTGAAAGGTAGTCCCTTGTTTTGGTGGCAGGCCTCTGCCCACCAAAGGAACTCTAACTGCAGGCAAGGTATGGTAGGAATCATTGCTTCTAGCTCCTGGGAATGTTGACACCATAGGCTATTTAGGTACCATTGTAGTTTCCTCATATGCAGTCTTGCATATGGAATTAGTAGAATGCAGGAGGCCATGAACCCCAAGGCTTGCAGTATTTGCCTTGCAGATAGGGTTTTTGAGGCCATTAGCTTGAAGTAAGTTGTCAAAGGAATTTGTTTCTCTGGCGTGAGGAAAGCCATCTGGGAAGTTGTATTCAAGCTTGCTCCCAGGAATATAGTTTGTTGACAGAGTACCAGAAGTGATTTCTTTTCTTTTATGGTGTATCCCAGACAAGTTAGCACCTTCTGTAGAAATGCCAGATGATTCAAAAGTATGTCCTGGCTTTCTGCCTGAATTAGACAATCATCCAGGTATGGATATATTTGAATATTTCTTTGCCTGCAAAATGCAATGACTGGAGCTAGGCACTTTATGAATACCCTGGGTGTAGTAGATAAGCCAAAGGCCAGTGCAGAGAACTGATAGTGCAAGTAGCCTGCTTTGAAGCGTAGGTATCTTCTGCAAGATTCCCTGATTGGGATATGCAGGTAGGCTTCCTTTAAATCGAGTGTTGCCAACCAGGCATCTTTGCCTAGCAAAGGAAGCAACTGGTGAAGAATTAGCATCTTGAATTATGGAATGACCAAAAAGGTGTTCAAGGTAGATTGGTCCAGGATAGGGCACCAAGAGTTGTCCTTTCTGGGTACCAGAAAGAGTCTTGAGTAAAATCCTTGTCCCTTTTCCTCTTCTGGTACAGTCTGAATAGCTTTTATGCTTAAGAGAGAAAGTACTTGCTTTTGAGCTTCTGCCCACTGATTTAGGGTTAGATCTGGCCAACCGTTTGGGGTTGGTAATGTATGGAATTGAAATCTGTATCCTTGGGAAACTATATTTAAAACCCATTTGTCCTGGGTAATGAGTTTCCATTTTTTTGCCTGCAGAGCAATCTTTCCCCCTAAAGGAGCAGTCACTTGAGAAGTGCTTGGAAATTTTAAAGTTAAAGTCATGGAGACAATTTAACATAGGGGGGAGTCTTACTACTCCTGGATTTGGAAGCGGGAGCCCCCCACTGCTTAGTCCTGTGCGAACCCTGGGACTGAAGCCTGGGTGTTCTGCTGGATCTGGGTTTGGACTGAGAAGGCTTGGAAGAGGCAGGAAAGGACCAATTCTTAGAGGGCCAATCCCTACTAAATCTTGGAGGCTGTACTTGCAAGAAATCTTTAACAGTTTGCATAGATTTAGCTTTTTCCTCCATTATTTTAACAACAACTTCTGCTTTGGTGCCAAACAGGTGGTCCTGATTTAAGGGAGCATCCAGTAGTTTAGCTTTATCATCATCTGGCAAGGATTGCTCCTTAAGCCAAGCATGCCTTCTAAGTACAGACCCAGTGAAAGCAGCCCTGCAAGATGCCTCTAGTGAATCAAAACCACATGGCAAAGTATGTTTTCCAACCTGTTCAGCAGAATGCATTAAATCCTCTAAATCCTTATTTTCAGCACAATCAAGAATCAACATAATTTTCTGTTTAAGCAATCCAATAATATGCTGCTGATACTTTAACATATGAAATTGGCAGTTTAAGGCCCTGATGGCCAAGGTTGCAGAAGTGTATACCTCTTACTCCATCTATCCAGCGCCCTGGAGTCTCTATCAGAAGGGGTAGGATTTTTGGCAGTAGTAGCCTTAATGCCCTTGGGTCCCTGTGAAATGGTCTTAGGATCCGTAGTGGGATTTTTAAAAAGAAACTTGTGGGAGTCAGGAACCCTGTAATATCGGTCAGGTATTCTGTGAGCAGGAGGTAGAGAGTCAGGGGCCAAACTAGATTCTGAAAGGGCATAATCCACAATGTCCAGTACAGGAGGGATAGCTAAAGGCCTGTGCTGGGGTAGGAGTAAGAAGTCCCTAAGCCTCAATTTTAGAGTCAGAGTAATACTGGCTTTCCCAACAAAAATGCTCCCTAACAGTATGCAGAGTTTGACCAAAAGAGAAATCCTCTTTTTTTTTTGGGGGGGGGGGGGCAGAGGGAATAGAGTCCTCTGCATCAGAATCCTCATAGGTAGATAATGGTAAATCCTGGTCATCAGAGGAAACAGAAACTTCAGAATCCTGCTAAGAAGTATCATAAGCAAATTCAGTCCTACGTCTCTTAGAGGGGGAAGGTTGGATTCACCTGATTAAAGTAATAATGTCTTCAGCCATTCTAATCATTTGTTTTTTAGGCATAGAGGCCTGACCATGCGGTCTGGACGTCAGCTTTCTAGTCATGGTTCGAGATTTAGGCCTTGAAGAAGAAGATGGCGTTTGTTTAATATGCAAGTCAGCAGGCCTGAATACACCCTCAGAAGCCGGTGCCTGCACAGTGGCTCCAGACACATTTAAGGTAGAGACATTCTCAGGTTCCACGGTTGAAGCATCTCGCAGCATACCAGACTCCGAATGGGTCTCAGTAAAGGCCTGCAAATCTGACGTAGTGGGTATCAGGGGCTGAGAAAGCACCTCATTGAGTACCGGCGAACTGGCGACTGGCTTAGGAGAAGCGTCCTCGGCAGCTTTGGACCTAGGTGGTCTGTCTCGGTCTTTATCTTTGCGTTTTTTCGGAATGTCGGTAGTGAGATGGCTTACCAAAGACATATCTGGACAATTAAACTGAGCACCAAAAAATTTTGAAGCGTAAATATACTAATGACAAATAGTTCTTGGCTTAAATAAGGCACAAAACTGACAGCGAGGTACGTCGTGGTCAAGGCCTAGGCAAGGAATACAGTACAAATGGAATTCTTTATGAGGTATTTGCTTTCCACAAGAAATACAATTATTGACTTTTACTGACATCGGTTTAGAGCAAGAAAAAGTTTCCCCAGCGGGGTACTTAGCTTTAGTTGAAGACTTCGCTTCTAAAACTCGAAAATGAAAATTTCAGGAGTTGGCCGACCGGCACTTGCGAACTGCTTCTGCTTCAGGCACCACACAGCAATAAAGACTGATGTAATGACGTCGGCTGCATGCTTTATACACCTGACTACCTGACGTCACGGAAGATGAGACAGCAACCGAAGCAGGACCCAAGACTTGGATAATCACGCCGACTGCAAGCAGATAACCCAAATGTGATGACTGCAAAGTACAGTTCTGTACCTACCATAAATGTAGATGTTCGAGTGCTAATACAGCTGCAGTCATAACAGATGGGTTCTCCTGCCGTCAAGCGGGTCCTCGGTCGGCCGAATTCCAAAGTCTAAGTCCGGCATCGGTTGTCGTCGCTTCTTCCCTGACATCAGTGCGACAGGGGTATAAAGGAACCAGCCAACGCCATTTTCTTCAGTTTTTCTTGCCCCAGATGTCAGGTGCCCCCAGAAGGAAGGCAATACATAAATTTGTGTGATAATGCAGTGCAATATAATCAAAATACAGTAGTTGCAAGCAAATACATCATAAATGAAAACCCCAATCAGGTTGTAAGAGGATGTGTTAGCCTATAGGCCTGTCCCAAGAGGGGAAGGAGGAGGAAACCTGGACTGCAGCTGTATTAGCACTCGAACATCTACATTTATGGTAGGTACAAAACTGTACTATGTTCATCGTGCATACAGCTGCAGTCATAACAGATGGGTAGAATCCCAAAGCTAAGAAAGGGGTGGTAGGCACTAGGTGGAACTAGGAGGAGCCAAAATGCCCTGCAAGACTGCAGTGGCAAAGCCTGCTCTAGATGTGGAGTACAATGGTAGGTTGTAGTGCTTGGAGAAGGTATGCACAGAACTCCAGGTGGCTGCTTTCAAAATATCCTTGGTAGGAACTCCTCTGAGGAAGGCTGCAGAGGTGGCTGTGGCCCTGGTGGAATGAGTTCTAATGCCTGTAGGAACAGTTTTGCCATGAAAGGAATAGCAAAAGCGTATGCAGTGGGCTATCCATTTTGAGATTGTCTGTTTGGAAATTGGCTTCCCTTGAGCTCCTACCGCATAGGCCACAAAGAGCTGTTCTGATTTTCTGAAAGGCTTTGTTCTGTCCAAATAACGCAGTTGTCTGTGGATGTCCAAGGAATGTAGTAATCTCTCCCCTTTGTTTTGAGGATTAGGATAAAAAGTAGGTAAATGTACGGCCTGATTTAAAGCTACCCTGGATACCACTTTATGCATAAAGGACGGGTTGGTTCGCAAGGAAACTCTGTCCTGATGGAAGATGATAAAAGGCTGGACAGCCATGAGAGCCTGTAGTTCTGAAACTCTACAAGCTGAGGTGATAGCCAGAAGGAAAGCGGTTTTCCAGGACAAATATTGTAAATCTGATGAGGCAGCTGGCTCAAATGGAGGCAAGGTCAGTTTTTCCAGAATGAAATTAAGAGCCCAAGCAGGTATTGGTTGTTTCCTTGGAGGCCTTAAATTCTTAGCCCCTCTGAGGAACTGTCTTAAGAGAGGGTGAGAGAATAAAGGTGGATCAGTGTTGTATTCTGCAGAAATGGCTGAGGCATGGATTTTGATGGAGGAGAAAGAAAGTCCACTGCTTAGCAGTTCAGCCAAATATTGTAGTATTTGAGGTAAATTCAGTTTTCCAGGATCCTGGCCCTTTCTCTCATTCCAGGCACAAAAACGTTTCCATTTTGCGGAGTAAGCTTTTCTAGTTGATGGCCTTCTGGCCTCCAAAATGACATCCTGCACCTCCTTGGAGAGTAGGGCCTGTTGTGATGCTAAGGAATCTTCCATGCGGCTAGATTGAGTGTTTTTAGCTGGCTGTGAAGAGTTTTGAAACTGTGCTGAGTCAGAAGAGGCATTAGAGGCAGGGTCCATGGTGGGGAATGTGCCAGGCTCCTCAGGAGTGGGTACCAGTGTTGCCTTGGCCAGTCTGGAGCAATGAGGATCATCTTTGGTCTGTCTGCTTTGGTCTTTAATAGAACTTTGGGCAGCAGAGGAAGAGGAGGGAAGGCATAAACTGTCATTGATGTCCAACTGAAGGAAAGAGCGTCCACTCTCCAGGCCTTTGGATGGAAGATCCTTGAGCAGAATTTTGTCAATTGATGATTCTTGTGGGAGGCAAAGAGATCTATGTCTGGCCTTCCCCATTCTTGGATTATTTCTGTAAAAACTTTTGGATGCAATTTCCATTCGTGTGGATCTGTCATATTCCTGCTTAGGTTGTCTGCCAGCATGTTTTCCTTGCCTAGCAAGTACTGTGCTTGTAGTTCCATTTGTAAGTCCATGGCCATGTTCCAAAGTGACATGGCCAGTCTGCATAGGGGTAAGAATGTGTTCCTCCCTGTTTATGTACCACATAACTGTGGTGTTGTCCATTCTTATCAATAGTTGACCTGGTTGTAGAAGGTCCTTGAAAGCTATAATAGCATTTATTACTGCTAGCATTTCTTTTTGATTGATGTGAAGGTGCTTTTCTTTTTGGGACCATTTGCCCTGAATGCACCGGTCTGTCATGTGCACCCCCCAGGCATAGTCCGAGGCGTCTGTTGTGATGACTTGATTTGCTTGAGGCTTGCTGAATGGAAGACCTGTGTTTGTTTGACATGCTTGAGCCCACCACAGAAATTCCTTTTGCAGACATGGAATTAGTGGTATTATTGTTTCTAAACTGTGGCTGTGTTCAGACCATATGTTTTTCAGGTACCATTGTAGTTTCCTCATATGCAGCTTTGCACATGGGATAAGATGCAAGATGCCATGAATCCCAGAGCCTGCAGGATTTTCCTTGCAGTCAGCCTGGTGCAATTTGCTAGTGTTCTGAAGTATTGAATTAGTTGCCCCTGCTTCTCTGGCGTGAGGTAGGCCATCTGGGTGTTTGTGTCCAAATTGGCACCCAGGAAAATTATCTTCCGAGAGGGTATTAGCCTTGATTTCTTTTTGTTGACTGTGTATCCCAGAGAGTTCAATAACATTATTACATAAGCCAGATGTTTCAGAAGAATGTGCTTGCTGTCCGCTTGGATCAGGCAGTCGTCCAAATAGGGGTATATTTGTATCCCTTGAAGTCTGCAGTAGGCAATTACTGATGCCAGGCATTTCGTGAATACTCTGGGTGCAGTAGATAAGCCAAAGGGCAATGCAGAGAATTGATAATGGGTTGAACCTGCAAGAAATCTGAGGTACCTTCTGCAATTTTGTCTGATTGGGACATGCAGGTATGCCTCCTTGAGGTCCAATGTTACCAGCCAAGACTCCTTGCCCAGCATGGGAAGAAGTTGCTGTAGAGTGAGCATCTTGAATTTTGGTACGAGTAGAAATGTGTTTAGGATGGATAGATCCAAAATAGGTCTCCAATCTTTTCCCTTCCTTGGCACCAAAAACAGCCTGGAATAAAAACCTTGACCTTGTTCGTGCGTAGGTACCTCTTGAATAGCTTTCATGTTTATGAGATCTGAAATTTGCCTTTTTGCCTCTGCCCTTTGATTGTGTGGCAGGTTTGGCATGCCTCTCATTTTTGGAAGGGTGTGAAAATGGAATTTGTAGCCTCTGTTTATAATGTCCAGGATCCATTTGTCCTTTGTGACAACATGCCAATTTTTTGAGAATAATGCCAGCTTTCCTCCTAAGGGGGCTGCCATTTGAGACCTGGTTGGCATGCAAAGGGGAAAGTCATTGGGTTTGCTTTCTGAAAGACTACGAGTTGTCCTCACCACCTCTTTGTGTCGGAGCTTGCCATTGTCTGCCTCTATACGATCCTTGGGATTGTCCTCTGCCCCTCGGGCGCCTGTATCTGCCTCTTTGGGGTCTGTCTGTGGCAGGAAAGGACCAGTTTTTGGAAGGCCAATTTCTACTAAAACGTGGGGGTTGAACCTGTAGAAATTCTTTCACAGTTTGCATTGATTTAGCCTTTTCCTCCATTTTCCGTAATACTTCCTCAGCATTAGCACCAAACAGTACATCCTTTTGAAGAGGGGCGTCTAGTAATTTAGCTTTGACATGATCAGGCAAGGCTTGTTCCTTGAGCCAGGCATGCCTACGTATGACTGATCCTGTAACAGCAGCTCTACATGAGGCCTCTAGAGCATCAAAACCACATTGTAAGGTATGCTTACCCACTTGTTCTGCACTATGCATCAAATCCTGCAACTCCTTCAAGTCTGGTTGTTCAGGTTGTGACATTTTACTTTTCAATTGTGATAACAAAAACTGTTGGTATTTTAGCATATGAAACTGACAGTTTAAGGCCCTCATGGATAAGGTAGCCGAGGTACATACCTTTTTTCCCTACCTTTCTAAGGATCTGGAATCTCTCTCGGAAGGCAATGGATTTTTGGCAATGGAGGCCTTAACTCCCTTGGGGCCCTGTGAGATGCAGTTGCAGCTGGCTCAAAAGGAGGGAGAGTGAGCTTTTCCAATACAAAGTAAAGGTCCCAGGCTGGATTGGGGCTCTCCTGGCAGGGGCTTAAATTTTTGGCCCCTCTGAGGAATTGCTTTAGCAGGAGGTGACAGAAGAGAGGTGGTTCAGTATTATAATGTGCTGAAATGGCAGAGCATTAATTTTAATTGACGAGAAGGATAGGCCCTTGTGGAGCATTTCTGTTAAGTACTGAAGAATAGGAGGTAAGCTGGGCACCGTTGTGCCCATCCCCGGAGACTGGCTCCAGGAACAGTATCTTTTCCACTTTTCAGTATAGGATTTTCTAGCACTAGGCCTCCTTGCCTCCAGTATGACATCTAGCACCTGCTTACTGAGGGATGCTATTGGAGAGCTCAAGGAATTAGCCAGGCTGCAAGGTTCAGGGTTTGAAGCTGTGTGTGCAGAATCTGGCCCGCCTGCTGGGACAGCAGGAAAGGGGTCTGACGTAGGTGCCATAGTTCCAGCAGTGTCATACTGCACAAGAGGGGGTACCAGTGTTGGCGTGGCCAGTCTGGTGCAATCGGTATTGTCCTTGGTTTGCTTCTAGAGGAGAGGCAGAGGGGGAAAGGCATAAACTGAGAGGCTTTCCCAGGTGAAGGACAGGGCACCCACTTTCCAAGCTTAACTGTGGGAAGTCCTTGTGCAGAATTTGTCCAATTGTTAGTTCTGAGGGGAGGCAAACAGGTCTATCTCTGGAGTCCCCTATTTGTTCCTCAAGAGGTTAAATATTTTTGGTTCCAGTTTCCACTCGTGCGGATCCATGAGATTTCTGCTTAGGTCGTCTGCCAGTGAATTTAGCTTGCCTGGCAGGAATTGAGATTATAGGTACACATAGTAACTCAAGGCTGTGTTCCACAGAACCATGGCTAGTCTGGAGAGAGGGTATGAGTGGGTTCTCCCCTGCTTATGTACCACATAACTGCGGTGTTGTCTGTCTTTACCAATAATTGTCCTGGAAGTATGCGATCCTTGAAGGCTGTCAGGGAATTCTGTACAGCTAACATTTCTTTTTGGTTGATATGCAGGTGCATCTGTCTCAGGTTCCATTTGCCCTGAATGCACTGCCCTGCCAAGAGAGCCCCCCCATGCATAGTCTGATGTGTCTGTTGTTAGGGTTTGGGCGGCAGGGGGTAGAGTGAAAGGGAGCCCCTTGCTGTGGTAGCAGGCCTCTGCCCACCAAAGGAACTCTGTCTTTATACAAGGAAGGACAGGAATCATTGATTCCAGGTCCTGAGAATGTTGATACCATAGGCTTTTTAGGTACCATTGGAGTTTCCTCATATGCAGTCTTGCATATGGAATTAGTAGAATGCAAGAGGCCATGAACCCCAGGGCTTGGATAATTTTCCTTACAGATAGATGGGTCTTTGTGGCCTGTAGTTTGAAGTAAGTTGTCAAATAAACCTGTTTCTCTGGAGTGAGGAAAGCCATCTGGGAAGCTGTATTCAAGCTTGCTCCCAGGAATAAAATCTGTTGGCAGGGTACTAGGTGAGATTTCTTTTTGTTTATGGTGTACCCCAGTGAGTTTAGAAGTTTCTTTACAAATGCCAGATGTTTTAATAGCAATTCCTGGCTTCCTGCCTGAATCAGACAATAGTCCAAGTATGGGTATATTTGAATATTTTGCTGCCTGCAAAATGCAATGGCTGGAGCTAGACACTTTGTGAAAACCCTGGGCACAGCAGATAAGCCAAACGGAAGTGCAAAGAACTGATACAGCCTGCCCTGAAGCATAGATATTTCCTGCAAGATTCTCTTATTGGAATGTGCAGGTAAGCTTCCTTTAAGTCTAAGGTTGCCAACCAGGCATCTTTGCCTAGCATAGGAAGCAGCTTTTGAAGTGTTAGCATCTTGAATTTTGGTATTATCAAAAAAGTGTTTAGAATAGAGAGGCCCATGATAGGACGCCAGGTGCTGTCTTTTCTGGGTACCAGGAAAAGTTTTGAATAAAAACCTTGTCCCTTTTCTTCTGTTGGGACAGGTTGAATAGCCTTGATACATAGAAGAGAGGGAACTTGCTGTTGAGCCTCTGCCCACTGATTTGGGGGTAGATCTGGCCAACCGTTTGGGGTTGGTAGGGTGTGGAAGTGGAATCTGTATCCTTGGGAAACTATATTCAAAACCCATTTGTCCTGAGTAATAAGTTCCCAGTTTTTTTTGCATATATGGTGAGCTTTCCTCCTAAGGGAGCAGGCAGCTAAGCAGGGCGTGGAAGGGTTAAGGTTAAGTCATTGTGACATTTGCCCGTAGGGGGTGTCTTATTACTCTCTGTTTTGGAAGTGGGAGCCCCCCCACTGCTTAGGCCTGTGCATAGCCTGAGACTGTAACCTAGGTAGTCTGCTGCTCCTGGGTTTGGACCGAAGAGGCTGGAAAGGACCAATTCTTTGAAGGCAAATGCCTACTAAATCTCGGAGGCTGTACTTGCAGGAAATCTTTAACAGTTTGCATAGATTTAACTTTTTCCTCCATCTATTTGAGGACTTATTCTGCTTTGTTGCCAAACAGGCAGTCTTGGTTTAAGGGAGCATCCTGTAATTTAGCTTTAACATGATCGGGCAAGTTTTGCTCCTTAAGCCAAGCATGCCTTCTAAGTACAGACCCAGTGACAGCAGCACTGCAAGATGCTTCTAAAGAGTCAAAAAGTACAGTTATGTACCTACCATAAATGTAGATGTTCGAGTGTATTCACTGTTGCAGTCATTACACTTGGGGTTATCCTGCTGGCAGGCTACCCGCAGTCAGCCTGAATTCCAAAGACCTGGTTCGGCATTGGTTGCTGTCGCCTCTTCCCTGACGTCAGTGCGCCAGGGGTATAAAAAGGTGCAGCTGACGCCATTTTCTTCAGTTTTTCTTGCCCCAGATGTCAGGTGCCCCCAAAAGGGTAGGCTAAAAATATTATGATCATAAAAAAGCATGCACATAACCTTCATCTACAAGCAAATACACCACATAGGTGGTATAGAATAGAGAGGTACAGGTAAGTCCCAGTAATGAAAAAAAAGGGGGGTGGAGGGAAGGTAACCTGGACTGCAACAGTGAATATACTCGAACATCTACATTTATGGTAGGTACACAACTGTACTATGTTCATCGTGTTTCACTGTTGCAATCATTACACTTGGGTTGAATCCCAAAGCTGAGGTTTGGTGGCTGGGCCTAAATAGAATTTGGAGTGGCTATGAGGCCTCGCAGAACTGCAGTGGCAAAGCCTGCTCTGGATTTAGAGTAAAGAGGTAAATGGTAGTGCTTTGTAAAAGTGTGCACTGAAGTCCAGGTTGCAGCCTCCAAAATGTCCTTGGTTGGTACTCCTCTGAGGAAGGCTGCCGAAGTGGCTGCTGCTCTGGTAGAATGTGGCCTAATGCCCTTGGGCACTGATTTGCCATGTTGTGAATAGCAGAAACGAATGCAGTGGCCTATCCATTTTGAAATAGTCTGCTTAGAGATAGCTTTTCCTTGCGAACCTGCAGCATATGCCACTAAGAGTTGCTCAGTTTTTCTGAAAGCTTTTGTTTTGTCCAAGTAAAGGCGTAGCTGTCTTTGTATGTCCAAATAATGCAGAAGTCTCTCCCCCTTATTCTGTGGATTTGGATAAAAGGTAGGCAAATGTATTGTTTGGTTAAGAGCCACACTGGACATTACCTTAGGCATAAATGTCGGGTTTGTCCTTAGAGAAACCTTATCCTGATGGAAAATAATAAAAGGTTCCACAGCCATTACTGTCTGCAACTCTGAGACTCTTCTTGCTGAAGTTATTGCTAGGAGAAGAGCTGTTTTCCATGATAAGTATTTTATCTCAGCTGTATTGGCTGGCTCAAAAGGAGGCAGTGTGAGTTTTTCCAAGACAAAATTGGGGTCCTATGCAGGTATTGAAGCTCTCCTTGGGGGTCTTATGTTTTTGGCCTCTCTAAGATACTGTCTTAGCAGTGGATGAGAAAAAATAGGTGGGTCCGTATTGTTTGTTTGTGACTTTCGGCTTTTCCCGGTTAGGGGTCGCCACAGCGGAACTCTGGTCCGCTAATGATTGGCAGTGGATTTTTGCGTGCTGGCTTGCCGGGCCTAATGCACAACCTTCAACGAAGGAACACCCATTCATGCATGTCGCCACACAGAAGACGCTCTAACTGAGAATTGAACGGGCAACGTCTAACTGTGAAGCGACAATGCTACCGCAGCACCACCACTGCAGTACAGGTGGGTCTGAAATGGCAGAGGCATGGATCTTAATTGATGAGAAGGACAGGCCTTTGTCCAGCATCTGAGTTAAGTATTGCAAAATCTGAGGAATATTTGGTACAAGCGTGTCAATTCCCTGCGCCTTGTTCCAAGCACAGAATCTCTTCCATTTTTCTGCAGAAGATTTTCTGGTGTTAGGCCTCCTGACCTCCAAAATAACATCCATAACTGCTTTAGAGAGAGGTGTGTTCTGAATGGTTACATTATCCGCCATGCAGCCAGATTTAGGGTTCTGAGTTGGCTGTGTAGGATCTGATTGTTCTGTTGGGTCAGCAAATGTGGAATTAGAGGTATAGCACTTTTACTGTAATCTGCACGGGTAACTGATTTGTTTGCAGTTAAAGCATTCTGTATCTTTAAAATCTTTATCTATTTAAAAACTTTTATTTTGTGGCTTTCTCTAGTGCTTTGTAGGCTAATAGCTTTACTGTCCTCACCCACCCTCCCTGTTGGTGTCTTGTGTTATACTTGGTAGCTTTGCAGTTGCCCGCCCCTACTGTAAATCTGATCTGGGACGCTCCTCCCAGTCTAGTTTCATTAGCTCATTCTACCCAATACAGAGAGAACATTTGATAAGGCCTTCTGTTTCTCTTTTTTCCCTTAAAATAAATAAATAAATAAATGTTTGCCTGAATTTCCTTATGTTTTGACTGTGCTTCTCGAACATTTTGGAAATATAGAGTATACTTTAGAGCATTTATAACTGTAATTGCCTTAATATTGCTACAACTCAAGTGCTCTAGGTTGCACTGCATCTGAAGTGTTTGTGTGTTTAGCTGCTTTTCTGTATATATAGACTTCTCTGTATATGTAGACTAGCTACTTATTTTGCTGTACTACTGCCACTTAAATCATTTTTCAGTTGTGCACTTGCCTTGCTTCATTTAAAAAGTTTTAAATTGCTAATTTTGAAGAGTTTTAATTGCATTTAATGTTTAGGACTACACACTCAAGTGTGTTAGACTTTTCTGTGTTTATTTACTGTATTATTCATTGCTTAGCCTGTTTCAACAAAACAAATATATATATACTATCTTGCTTGCTCATTTCCCACCTTTTCTAGCCAGTCCATATCCCAGGCCCTGCTTTTGTCTCAGAACTTTATTTTCTGTGCTCAGAGCTATCCAGACCTCGCTGTGACAGAGGGAAGCCCTACTGCCTACCAGTGGGACTGGTGAACATTGTACTGCCTTATCTAACACTAGAGGAGTGGTTTCCAGGTCTGAAATAAATTTTATTAGCCTTTTTGGCTGATTTCTATCCTTTTCAACTTTCTGGCTTAAAAACGCGTGTGTTTGCACATTTTTCACATCATGCAGCACTACGAGGCTACAGTTAAAGTATTCCAGGCGCCAGAAAGTCTGCTCTTCAAATTTTCCCTTAAAACTGGCTGGTTTCTCAGTAGTAGCACTAAAATCTGAACCCCTGTGACTAGCACTTGCTCTAGAACCTGCTGTAAAGCACTAGGAAGCCTGAAACTGATACAAGCACTCAGCTCTCCTTGTCAATACGGAGAAATTAATCATAGGCACTAAACAGCCTACAATTGCAAAGTACCTTGCAAAGGTAAGGGAAAACAGCTCTTAAACCTTACAAAAAAGCAACTAAACAGGCATGACCAAGGGTCAGCTTTCAGTGGTTTCTCCTGTCCACCTGGTGAATCTGGGCATACTGGGGCAATGTGGTAACTGCCTCGTACACAGACGATCTTCTCCTGCTACCACCCAACACTACAACCTGCGAGAGATGCACTTACATAGCCAAAGTGGAAGCAAAGCTCTCTCCGGTCAAGACTGTGTTAGACAGTCAAGAGGAGAAGGCTAACACCTGCGTTACACCTCTAGCAACTCATAGCCCTTCAAAACCCACAGCATTAACTCCCACACATAGCAACACTAAACCCACATATGCGGAGGCCCTTAACATTAAACTGCCCAAGCAACAAGGACCTCCGAAGCCGAAACGCAAACAAACACCAGTCACAACCAAAGTGACAAACAGCTCACAACACCAGTGTGCCACCCAACAACAGCCCCTAAGGCAAGACAATGTACCCAACACTTAAATCATAGGTGACTCTATAGTCAGGCACACTGATGTCCCACTCACCAGGCTGAACAAGGAGAAAATTACAGTCAGCTGCCTTTCGGGTGCCAGGATCTGCCACATAACGCATGCACTCAAGTCACTCCACAACAAGTACAAATATGACTCTGTAATTGTCCATGCTGGAGTAAATGACTTGAGACGTACCTCCCTGGACGACATGGAAGAACTCTTGGATCATGTGACCCAGGCAGGTATGACCCTAGCCCTGAGTAGCATCCTGCCTTCGCCCAGAATGATACCACAGTATAAGGACAAAATAATTGACTTCAACAATTGGCTAAGCTTCTGGTGTCATTCAAAGGGGATCCAGTATTTGTCTGCCTGGGAAGATATGATCAACAAACCACGATGCTTTGCCAGAGATGGTCTGCACCTGTCACCCCTGGGATTCAGGTTACTGGCTAAAGCTCTTGCCACCCCACAGTGATTTTTTTAGGCAAGGTTCAAAGGATAAAACCACCACCGTAACAGATACAAGCATGCAAAATCTGAAGGTAATGCTACTCAATGCTAGAAGTCTAAACCTCAAAATGCACTCTCTCGAGACACGCCTAAAAATGGAGAACATCGATATCTGTGCAGTGACTGAGACCTAGTTCAAGGCTCCAGAGAGCACCCCTGCAATACCAGACTACAATTCTTACCACACTTTTCGGCCACAAAACCAAGACCGAAACACTAAAGGTGGAGGAGTGTCCATATTCACCAAGGATATTCACACCTCCAGGCTAGTTGCCCAACACAATGCATCTAAAATTCTCCAGGTGCAACACATACTGGGGTAAGACTGCAATCCACATTGTAGCTTGCTACAGATCCCCCACCATACCCCAAGATTCTCACTACACCTACCTATACATACTGGAAAATATTAAGATACAACCAAACACCCTAATACTAGGTGATTTCAACTACCCTGCCATTAATTGGAAAAACTACTCGGGTACAAACTCCTTTTCCCAACGGTTCTTGGAATTCATAAATTCCAATGCCCTGGATCAACTAATCCATTGTCCCACCAGGGGCTCCAATATCCTACACCTGGTCATTACCAACATGGGAGATAGATGCTCCACACCAGTGGTCACCCCCTCATTGGTCAGGTCTGACCATAAGCAAATCACCCTTGACATCCACATCCCAACCCCCAGTAAGGAATCCTCCTTAAAAAACTTCTCCAAAGCCAACTTCATGCTACTGAAGTCAGAAGTGACAAACGTCACAACACCCACGCAGACGGGATCTGGAAGTTCGACTGCAGAATTCTACACTAAGGCACTGTACGAGCACATCCACTCATGCATGAATCGTGCCATCCCAAATAGAACCAAGATGCTCTTCTCCAAAAAAAGGAAGCCAGTCTGGTGGTCCTCTGCTATAAACAAACTATACAACAGAAGGAAGAAACTGTTGCAGAAAAAGAGGAAAATTCCAAGATGCAAAAAACTCCCTCACCAGCCTCAGTAAGAAGCTGAGATCCCTCATAAAATCTTCAAAAGCTAGTTACAAAAATAAAACTGCCAAAGATTCCAAAGACAACCACAAGGCATTCTATAGTTATGTCAAGAATCTAAATGGCAATGCTCAGATCTGCTCTGAGCTACAACAGAATGGCATTAAATATACTGACCCCAAGGATATTTCCAATATCCTGGCAGATCGATTTAGTGCCAACTTCACTCCCCTCTCACCCCCTAAAGGGCCCATCTCAATACCAAAAGATTGCCAAATTCCGATAATCACAGCCACACAGGTAGAAACAGCACTCTCCAAAGCTAAGAATACAGCATCCATGGGACCAGATGACATCCCAGGCTGTGTACTACATGAACTACAAAATGAACTGGCACCCCACCTAAGTGTCATGTTTAATCATAGCCTCACCTCAGGCTTCGTGCCCACTGAGTGGCGCACAGCTACAGTTATCCTGCTCCACAAGGGAGGATCCACCTTGGATCCCGGGAACTACCGTCCCACCAGTCTGACGAGCCTGATCTGCAAGGGCATGGAAAGCATTATCATGGAACTTATAAAGACATTGGCAACCTCCAGACACCGGACCCCACTCAGTTTGGGTTTGTGAAGGGCCGATCTTGTCTCCTGAATCTGACTGCCTTCTTCGAATCGGTCTCCAGAGCTGTGGACGAGGGTAAGGAGGTCCACACAGCCCATCTGGACCTCGCCAAAGCCTTTGACACCATCCCCCACTCTGGAATCATAGATAAACTTACTAAGCTGGGCATAAATCCTTACACGTCACTCGGGTTGCCAACTGGCTTACTGACAGAACCCAGACTGTAAAAGTAGCCAACTCCAAATCCAGCTCCAGACAAGTGACAAGTGGAGTACCTCGGGGTTCAGTCCTGGAACCACTCTTGTTTGGCATCTACTTCTCTGAAGTACAGGCCAACACTAAGGGACTCTGGCTAACAAAGTTTGCAGATGACTGCAAACTGGGAGCCATTATTGAATCCCCAAATGATGTGGATATTCTACAAAAGGACCTTACAGAAACAGATGCCTGGTGCCAGAGCCATGGGCTCAAGCTTAATGCCAAGAAATGTATAGTCATTCCCTTTGGAAAAACACATGTACCCATGAACTACCACATAGGTGGCAGGACACTAAACATCGAAAGTATGATGAGAGACACAAGTGGACAGTGGTCTCACTTTCGATAACCACATCGCCACAAGAGTCAGGAAATCCTTCTACGTGGCACACCTCATCACTAAGGGCTTTTCATCCAGATTGTCCCACTGTACTCATCCCTCATTAGACCAACTATAGAGTATAACGCCCCATTTGGTATGTACCTCACAAGACATCTGCAACAGCTGGAAAGGCCACAGAAATACCTCACTAAAAGAATCACAGGCCTAAAGCAGATGCCATATGCTGACCGTCTAAAAAAACCTCCAGCGATACTCTGTGGCATATCGTCTACTCAGAGGCAATCTCTGCTTAACATACAAGGCCATGTCAAACCCTGAGCTGTTGGACATGCTCCACTGAAAGAAATCCCAATCCCTCAGAGCCACACTCTCCAGGGATCTAAACCTTATCATCACAATGAACAAAACATACTGGAGGGATAGGTTCCTGACCCAGAGACTCCCCATACTCTGGAATAGACTGCCCATACATGTCAAGCAGAGCACCTCATTGGCACTCTTCAAAAGGAACCTTGATGATTGGATGGGAGATAGGAAATTCACCCTGGGGATCATGTCAGTCGCCCTGCTAGACAGGGGCCCAGAAAAGTAAATATTGTGGGAAAAAATTTCCAGGGAATTGTTATGACTAGACTTGCATAGGCCTTAGGGCCGATAGCCTAGTACCAACCTATGAACCTATGTCCAGGCTGGGCCTTGAGACAAGCTCTTTAGGATTGGGTACCAGTGCTGGCATGGCCAGTCTGGAGCAATCAGTATAATTTTTGGCTTCTCTTGTCTGACCTTTAGGAGTACCTTGGGGAGGAGAGGCAGAGGAGGGAAGGCATATACTGTAAGGGCTTTCCAGCTGAATGAAAGGGCGTCCACTTTCCATGCTTGTTTGTGATAAGTCCGAGTGCAGAATCTCTGTAGCTGGCAGTTGTGAGGGGAGGCGAATAGATCTATGTCTGGGCATCCCCATTTCCCTGTTATCGTGCTGAAGATTTGTGGATCTAGTTTCCATTTGTGAGGATCCATGAGGTTTCTGCTTAGTTTGTCTGCAGAAGTATTTGTCTTTCCTGGCAGGAATTGTGCTTGCAGGTGTACTTGATAAGTTAATGCTGTGCTCCACAAAGCCATGGCTTGTCTGCAGAGGGGGTATGAATGTGTGCCCCCTTGCTTGTTTATGTACCACATGACTGTAGTATTGTCTGTCTTTATCAGCAGTTGTCCTGGATGAAGTAGGTCCTTGAAGGCAGTCAGGGCATTTTGTACAGCTAGCATCTCTTTTTGATTGATATGAAGATGCATTTGGCTTGTGGGCCATGTGCCCTGAATACATTTTCCTGCCATGTGTGCCCCCAGGCATAATCGGATGCATCTGTTAGTGTCTGCCTGGCAGTGGGTAAAGTGAATGGCTGTCCCTTGTTGTGGTGACAGGCCTGTGCCCCACCATCAAAACTCCTGTTGCAGGCAGGGAATGAGAGTAATTACTGTTTCCAGGCTGTGGCAATGTTGAGTCCAAACACTTTTTAGATACCATTGTAGTTTCCTCATATGCAGTCTTGCATATGGAATTAGTAGAATGCAGGATGTCATGTAGCCCAGAGCCTGCAGAATTTTTCTTGCAGATAACTGGGTCTTTGTTGCCATATTTTTGAAGTAAGAAGTCAGTTGCCTTTGTTTGTCTGGCGTGAGATAAGCCATCTGGGCAGTTGTATTTAAGCTTGCACCCAGGAATATTATCTCTTGAGAGGGTACTAGTTTTGATTTCTTTTCACTTACTGTGTACCCTAGGCAAATTAGTAGTCTTTTTACAAACGCCAGATGCTGTAGTAGAATATCTTCGGTCTCTGCTTGAATAAGGCAGTCATCCAAGTAGGGATATATTTGAATTCCTCTGCCTGCAAAATGCAATTACTGGTGCCAGGCATTTTATGAAGACCCTGGGTGCAGTAGATAAGCCAAAGGGCAGTGCAGAGAACTGGTAGTGCATTGAGCCAGCTACGAATCTGAGATATCTTCTGCAAGACTGTCTGATTGGGACATGCAGGTATGCCTCTTTGAGGTCCAAAGTTACAAGCCAAGCCTTCTTGTCCAGCAAGGGCAGAAGCTGCTGTAGAGTCAACATTTTGAATTTTGGGACGTCCAGAAAAGTATTTAAAATAGACAGGTCCAGAATTGGTCTCCAGGCTTTGTCCTTTCTTGGTACTAAGAAAAGTCTTGAGTAAAATCCTTGTCCCTGCTCTTGCTGTGGCACTGGCTGAATAGCCCCCATGTCCATGAGAGATGAGACTTGTTTTTGTGCCTCTACCCATTGATTGTTTGGCAGGTCTGGCATACCTTTTACCTTTAGAAGGGTGTGAAAGTGGAACCTGTAGCCCTGAGAGACTATATTTTTGTCCTGGGTGATCTTGTGCCAGTTTTGTGAAAAAAGTGCTAGCTTTCCCCCTAAGGGTGCTGCCAAAAAAATAAGTGCTTGGCATTGGCAGAGGGAAGTCATTGGGACTGTTTTCTATAAGGCTGTGATTTGTCTTCTCCGCTTTTGGAGGTAGAAGCACCCCACTGTTTGGGCTTGATGAGCCCTGTGGCTGTTGCCTGCCTCTAGGGCGTCTGAATCTGCCTCTTTGTGGTCTGTCTGACACTGGAAAGGACCAATTCTTAGAGGGCCAGTTCCTGCTAAATCTGGGTGGCTGTACCTGTAAAACAATCCTTTACTGTCTGCATAGATTTAGCTTTATCCTCCATTTTCTTCAACACCTCTTCTGCCTTAACACCAAACAAAGTATCATGCTGTAATGGAGCATCCAATAATTTTGCTTTAACATGATCAGGCAGATTCTGTTCCTTTAACCAAGCATGCCTTCTAATAACAGAACCTGTAACAGCAGCCCTGCACGAGGCCTCCAGTGAATCATAGCCACATTGCAAAGTATGTTTTCCCACTTGTTCAGCTGCATGCAATAAATCCTGCAAATCTTTGTTCTCAGAACATTCAGAATTTGTCAACATTTTTAGTTTTAACAAAGACATTAAGTATTGCTGATATTTGAGCATATGAAATTGACAATTTAAAGCCCTTACAGCCAAGGTAGCAGAAGTGTAAACTTTTTTCCACCATCTGTCCAGAGCCCTAGAATCTCTATCCGAGGGGACAGGGTTTTTAGCAGTAGCAGCCTTGACCCCTTTGGGAGCCTGTGAAATAGTTTCTGGGTCAGCAGCAGGGTTTTTATAAAGTAATTTATGGGAGTCTGGAACCCTGTAGTATCTGTCCAGCTTAACAGGAGCAGGAGGTAAAGAGTCTGGAGACAGGCTGGACTCTGAAAATACATCATCTACTATGTCTAGAACAGGGGGAATTGCAAGAGGTCTGTGCTTAGGAAGTAAAAGAAAGTCTCTAAGCCTTTTCTTAGAATCGGAATAATCCTGGCTCTCCCAGTGGAAATGCTCCCTCATGGTATGCAGGGATTCCCCAAATGAGTAGTCCTCAGGAAGAGAAGCTGAAAGAATAGAATCTTCAGCATCAGAATCCTCATAGGGAGGAACAGAATATCCCTGTTCTGAAGAGGAATCAGAGGAAATGGAAACCTGATCAGAGGAATCATATTCAGTGTCTTGCCTAGGCCTCTTACGAGGAGGGGGATGGGAACCCCTGATCAAAGTAATTAGGTCTTCGGCCATTTAGAGCATCTGTTTCTTAGGCACAGAAGTCTGTCCTGGAGAATGCTGTACTTGTTTCCTTGTCTTTAAAACTGTTTTAGACTTTGCCTTGGATGCTGAAGTAGGCTTTATATAGAGTTGTGTAGGTCTGAAGACAGCCTGAGGAGCAGATGCCTGCTCAGCGGCTCCGGACCCATCTGAGGGATTAATTTCTGAAGGGCCAATACCTTGAGTATCCAGACGCCTAGTTGTCTCCACGTAGAGGCGGCCTGTGGCTCTGAGGTAGCGGGAGTCAGGGGCTGCGAAAGCAACTCACTGAGCACCGGCGACTGGCTTAGAAGAGGCTTCGTCTGTTTTGGACCTCGGATGCTTGTCCTTGTCTTTATCCTTGCGTTTTTTATGAATTCCGGTCGTCGGTTGTTCCGACAGCATTATATAGTTAAACCTTCTGCCAAAATAATGAAAAGCAAAATCGTTCTGATGCTTAATCGTGCATTAGTTAAATCTCGCACAAAACCGACAACTAGCAACGATGTGGTCAGGGCCTAGGCAAGGAATACATTAAGAATGAAAATCCTTATGAGGTATTTGCTTCCCACAAGAAATACAATTGTTAACTTTTTCTGACATCGGTCAGGAGCAAGAAAAACGTTTCCACAATGGGGTACTTAGCTTTACTGAAGACTTCGGATCTGAAATTCAATTTCGAAAATCTCAGGAGTCGGCCGACCGGCACTTGCGAACTGCTTTTGCTATGGGCACCGCGCGGCAAGAAAGACTGAAGAAAATGGCGTTGACTGCATCTTTTATACCCTGGCACACTAACGTTGGGGAAGAGGCAACAGCAACCGATGCGAAACCAGGACTTTGGAATTCAGGCCGACTGCGGGTAGCCTGCCAGCAGGATAACCCCAAGTGTAATGACTGCAACAGTGAAACACGATGAACATCAGCATTGCAAAGTATGTTTACCAACTTGTTCTGCAGAATGCAAAAAATCCTGTAATTCTGTGTGTTAAGTAAAGTCAAGAATCAACATAATTTTCTGTTTAAGTAGTTCCATAATATGCTGCTGGTACTTTAACTTATGAAACTGGCAATTTAAAGCCCTAATGGCCATAGTAGCAGATGTATATACCTTCTTACCCCATCTGTCCAAGGCTCTAGAATCTCTATTAGAAGGGGTAGGGTTTTTGGCAGCAGTAGCCTTAATGCCCTTTGGTCCCTGGGAAATGGTCTCTGGATCCACAGTAGGATTTTTGAAGAGGAACTTGTGAGAGTCAGGTACTCTGTAATACCTGTAGGGTTTTCTGGGAGCTGGAGGTAAAGTGCCTGGGGAAAGGCTAGATTCCAAGAAGGCATCATATACAACGTCCAAAACAAGAGGGATAGTTAAAGGCCTGTGTTGAGGGAGGAGTAAGAATTCCCTAAGCCTCTTTTTGGAGTCAGAGTAATCCTGGCTTTCCCAGCGGAAATGCTCCCTAAGAGTGTGCAAAGTTTCACCAAAAGAAAAATCCTCTGGAGGGGAAGCAGAGGGAATGGACTCCTCTGCATCAGAATCCTCATAGGTAGATAAGGGAAAATCCTGGTAATCAGAAGAAACAGAAATATTAGATTCCTGATCAGAAGAATCAGAAGGAAAATCAGTTCTAGGTCTCAGAGGGGGAAGGTTGGCTTCCCCTAATTAAGGTAAGAAGGTCTTCAGCCATTCTAAGAATCTGTTTTTAGGCATATGGGCCTGAGCATGCGGTTTGGACGTCGGTTTTCTAGGCGTGGGTCAAGTTTTAGACCTGGATGAAGAAGATGGCGTCAGTTTAAAATGCAAGTCTGTAGGCCTGAACACACCCTCAGAAGCCGGTGCCTGCACAGCGGCTCCGGACCCATCCAAGGTAGAGACATCTGCAGGTTCCATAGTCAAAGAAGCATCTCGCGGCATACCGGACTACGAACGAGTCTCATTAGAGGCCTGCGAATCTGAAGTAGTGGTTATCAGGGGCTGCGAAAGTGACTCACTGAGTACCGGCAAACTGGCGACTAGCTTAAAGGAAGCGTCGTCAGCAGTTTTGGACGTATGCAGTCTGTCTCTGTCTTTACCCTTACTTTTTTTTGGAATATTGGTAGTCAGGTGACTTAACGAAACCATTTCTGGATAGTTATACAAAGTACCAAAATAATTTGCTGCAAATACAGACTGACGACGAATAGTTTGTGGGGTTGAACAAGGCACAAAACTGACAGTGAGGAATGTCGTGGTCCGGGCCTAAGCAAAGAATGCAGTACGAATGAAAATCTTTGCTTTCCACAGATAATACAATTGTTAGCTTTTACTGACATTGGTTAAGAGCAAGAAAAAAGGATCCCCAATGGGGTACTTAGCTTTTTTTTTTGAAAACGTCGGTTCTGAAACTCGAAAACGAAAATTTCAAGAGTCGACCGACCTGCACTTGCGAAATGCTTCTGCTTCGGGTACCGCGCGGCAAGAAAGACTGATGTAATGAAATTGGCTGCATATTTTATACTCCTGACGACCTGACATCATGGAAGAAGAGACAGCATCCGACACAGGAATCCAAACTCTGGTATTCAGGCCGGCTGAGGGCTACCTGCAGGCAGATAACCCAAATGTGATGACTGCAAAAGTGAAACACGAAGAACATCCAATGCCGTCTTGGACAGAAAGGGGCCAGGAGCAGCAGTTTTGGATTGTCCTTTTAGATTTTTAGTAGGACCCTTGGAATAAGTGTCTGTGGAGTCTGTCCACTGGAAGGAGAAGGTGTCTGCCCTCCAGGCCAAAGGAGATGGGGTCCTGGTGCAAAAGCGAGCAAGCTACTGATGTTCAAAGCAATCATACAAAGTTTGGGCACTCCACAGATAGACATTTGCAGACTGCTCAAACTATGTATGATTGCTTTGAACACTTCAGGGTTCATTTGACCAGGTCCATGAGGTGCCCATGCAGAGCGTCTGCCAACAGATTCTCTATACAGGGGAGTGAATGCTGCTGTGAGGGTCACGTTCAACTGAGTGGCCATTTGCCAAACCTCCTCTGCCAAGCTGCACAGGGGGTTAAGACCTTGCGTCTCCTTGTTTGCTTAGATACCTCATCACTGCAGAGTTACCTGTGTATACCTGGAGAGTGCCCAGTTTCCAAACATGCGAGAAAGTCTGCAGAACTTGCAGAAGGGTCCTCATTTCTTTCAGGTTGATATGTTCCTTCAGGTGAGAGGACGGCCATTTCCCTATGCTTTGTGTGATCCCATTCAGGTCACCTCAGCCACGTCCGAGGCATCGGTGTGGATAATTTGGCTGTGAGTAGATGGGGCAAAGGGAAGGTCAAGGATGACAGAAACTAGTTTCTCCCACCAAAGTCATTCTTTCCTGATTCAGGGCAGCAGAGGGATCAGGGTGTTCAAGGGGTGTGAGTTTTGGGACCACAGTGGATTTCAGGTACCAATGAATTTTCTTCATATGTAGTCTGGCCAGTAGGATCATTAGGATGGATAAAGCCATGAGCACCAAGGATCCCCCTTGCAGTGCTGCAAGTCACTGAGGAGATGGTTTGCACTTTTTCCTGAGGGAGAGAGGCATGCGCTATGGGTTGTGTTTAAATGCAACCCAGGAAGATTAAGGTCCTGAGGAGCAGTGAGCTGAGTATTTTTGAAACTGATGGTGAATCCCAGAGTGATGAAAAGCCACACCATAAAATGTAGATGCTTAAGGAGAGTGCGTGTGGACAGGGCCTGAATTAAGTCATCCAGGTAAGGGAAAATTTAAGTTCCATAACTGTGGCAAAAGGCTACCACAGGTACTAATCACATTATAAAAACTCTTGTGACAGTGGAAAGATCAAAGGGTAAAGCAGTAAACTGAAAATGTGACACTGATGGGCCAGAGAAGAACCCGAAAAAATTCCCACAAGAAGGATTGGTGGGGAAGTGACTACAGGCATCCAAGAGGTCTAGCAACACCAGAAAGGCCTAAGGAAAAATGAAGGGCAGAATGGTGTGGAGAAAAAGCATTCTGAAGTCAGGCATTTTCAGGAATGCACTTAGGAGGGAGGTGTCCAGGATGGGTCTCCACTGTCCTCCTTTCCTTGGAACAAGATCGATCCTGGAAGAGAAACTTTTTCCTATGAATGATGAAGGCACTTCTATGGTCCCCTGGGCTAGCAAGTCCTGAACACTGGAAATGATCATAGGAAGCTGGTTAGGAGGTGGATGGGGAATCCCTTTTAGAGAAGTGACGCTTTCCCAAAGACATGGCACAGCCTTCTCTGACAATCGTCAGAACCCCCTTGGTCTCTAGTTACCACCTCCCAGAAAGGAAGAGAAAGGGAGTATTTTTGATGTGGGGGGGGTGTTAGAGGGATGGACAGAGGGGAGGGGAGAAGGGGAAGCTATTCATAGAGTTTTGCTTCCAAAAGGAGGCCTCCCCGAAGGGGAAATTGCTCTGTGGTTTGTCAAAATCTTTTGCTAGGTGCTTTCCTATGTTTGCGACAGGACTTAGGCTCCCTCTTAAAGACAGTGCATTTGGTCTGTTAGTTCCTATGGTACCTAGGGTCTGTAGAAAGGAGAAAGTACAGTTGTGTACACGTACCATAAATGCAGATGTTTGAGTGTAATCACTGTTGCAGTCATTACATTTGGGTAATCTGCTGGCAGGTTGCCCTCAGTCGGCCTGAATTCCAAAGTCTTGGGTCCTGTGTCGGTTGCCATCTTCTCTTCCATGATGTCAGGTTGTCAGGGGTATAAAACATGCAGCCGACGCCATTTTCTTTCGTTTTTCTTGCCCCCCAATGTCAGGTGCCCCCAAAAAGGTAGCAAAATTATATATATATATACATGCAACAATATAAACTTTACCTTCATCTACAAGCAAATACACCACATAGGTTGTAGAAGACAGAGAAAGAAAGATAAACTTCAGAATGACAGCGGGATGGCAGGAGGGTAACCTGGACTGCAACAGTGAATACACTCAAACATCTACATTTATGGTAAGTGTACACAACTGTACTATGTTCTTCGTGTTTCACTATTGCAGTCATTACATTTGGGTAGAATCCCAAAGCTATGGTTGGGAGGCTGGAGCTAAACAGCATTAGGTGCAGCTATAAGGCCCTGCAGCACTGCAGTGGCAAAGCCTGCCCTGGACTTAGAGTAGAGAGGCAAATGGTAATGCTTTGTAAAGGTGAGAACAGAACTCCAAGTAGCAGCCTCTAGAATGTCTTCGGTTGGTACTCCTCTGAGAAAGGCTGCTGAAGTAGCTGCAGCTCTGGTGGAATGAGACCTAATGCCTTTGGGCATAGGTTTACCATGGTATAAGCAGCAGAAACAGATGAAGTGGCTTATCCACTTTAAAATTGTCTGCTTTGAACTAGCCTTTCCTTCTTATCCTGCAGCATACGACACTAGTAATTGCTCAGTTTTTCTTAGAGCTTTTGTCCTGATCAAGTAGAATCTTAACTGTCTGTGTACGTCCAAGGAATGCAGAATTCTCTCCCCCTTGTTCTGCGGATTTGGATAAAAAGTTGGCAGATGAATTGTTTGGTTAAGAGCCACACTGGAAACCACCTTAGGCATAAAAGTAGGATTTGTCCTCAGACACACCCTGTCTGGGTAAAATATGATAAAAGGCTCTACAGCCATGAGGGCCTGTAGCTCTGAAACTCTTCTTGCTGAAGTAATTGCTAGTAGCAGAGTCGTTTTCCATGATAAGAACTTTAGATCAGCAGTAGCAGCTGGTTCAAATGGAGGCAGGGTGAGCTTTTCTAACACATAATTAAGGTCCCATGCAGGTAATGGTGATCTTCTAAGAGGCTTTAAATTTTTGGCTCCTCTAAGATACTGCTTTAGTAAAGGATGAGAAAAGATTGGTGGCTCTGTATTGTAATGAGCTGAAATGGCAGAGGCATGTTTTTTGATTGATGAGAAAGATAGGCCTTTGCCAAGCATCTCAGTTAAGCATTGTAATATCTGAGGAATATTTGGTTTTGCTGCATCAGTTCCTTGTGCCTGATTCCAAGCACAGAATCGCTTCCATTTGTCAGCATAAGATTTTCTAGTATTAGGCCTTCTGGCTTCCAAAATGACATCCATCACAGCTTTACTGAGAGGTGTTGTTTGTATGACTACATGATTAGCCATGCTGCCAGGTTCAGTCTGTAGTTGATTGCGCAGGATCCAATTGTTTTTCTGGGACAGTAGTTGTGTTCTTTGAGGCAAGGTTCAAAAGCTGGGTATTGAGACAAGCTCCTTAAGATTGGGTACCAGTATTGGCGGGGCCAGTCCGGGGCAATTAATATCATCTTTGGCTTCTCTTGTCTGACTTTTAAGAGGACCTTGGGTAGACGAGGCAGAGAAGGAAAGGCGTAAACTGATAGGTTTTTCCATCTGAAGGATAGGGTGTCCACTTTCCATGCTTGTCTGTGATAAGTCCTTGTGCAGAATCTTTTTAATTGATAATTTTGAGGAGAGGCAAATAGATCTATGTCTGGGCCCCCCCCCATTTCTCTGTTATCATGCTGAAGACTTGTGGATTTAGTTTCCACTCGTGAGGATCCATAAGGTTTCTGTTTAAATCATCTGCCAGAGTGTTTTGTTTTCCTGGCAGGAACTGAGCTTGAAGATGTATTTGGTAGATCAAAGCTGTGTCCCACAGTGCCATGGCTAATCTGCAAATGGGGTATGAGTGTGTGCCCCCTTGCTTGTTTATATACCACATGACTGTGGTGTTGTCCGTCTTTATCAGTAGTTGTCCTGGATGAAGTAAGTCCTTGAAGGCTGTTAGGGCATTTTGAACAGCTAGCACCTCTTTCTGGTTGATATGTAGATGCATTTATTTTGGTGTCCATAAGCCCTGAATGCATCTTCCTGCCATGTGGGCCCCCCGGGCATAATCTGATGCATCCGTTAAGGTTTGGCTGGCAAGGGGTAGAGTGAAGGGCAGTCCCATGTTTTGGTGACATGCCTTTGCCTACCATAGAAACTCCTGTTGCAGGCAGGGAGTGAGAGGAAATAGAAGTTATGTTCTTACCATAACGTTCCATGTTAGTTGTCTTCTTCTCGCCTTCTTTCTTGCTTGATGGTGTCAATGCGGCCCTGCCGCTCTGGCCACTCTAAATTGCTCGAGTTGGTTCCAATCACCGGCGCGGCTCCCCTTTATATCCCATCCCACAATGTGTGTATTACCTTACTCGTTATCTTGTGCTAGAGCCCCAGCACCCATAACAATAATTCAGAAAAAGGAAAAAGGGAGAAATCACAAAGAAGAAGGAAAGAGGAAAAACCTGAAGCTTGATCCAGAAAAAGATCCAGTGGCACAGCAGAGGTTTAGCACCAAGAGGTCAGACAGAAAGAGAGCCAACAATCAAACTCCTCTAGATCTGTCCCAGCTTAGAAGAGGGGAAAGGCCGAAGCAAGAGAAAAGCAGACAATCATGAATGGATGGCAATGGTAAGAATTCTATAACTTGTCTATCTGTTCTCACCTCTCTCTCACTCATCATTCTTTGCTGAATGGGACCCACCTTTTGTCCCAAGTGGCTGTGGCCTTCCTAACAGACTCTTGAGAACAGCAAACAGTGAGTTATAGCTAGAGTAGCTCCAACTTATAATAAATCCAATGTGAATGTGATGAGTGTAGCAAGAGTAGCCTGCACAAAAATGTGTCAATAGGCAGTCTGTCTTGAAGGCTATAGAAGTAGCCACAAAGCTCTGGGTGGGGGGACAGGTTTGTTTCAGGGTTTGTTGTCTGATTTCATAAACAAGGGAAATCAGAGATGTTAGCCAATTAGATAGTGATGATTTGAAAACTTTGATTGAGTTCTGTTTTCTGAAAGAAACTGCATAAGAAACAAGTTTTTCAAACGTTTGGTCACATCTCTGAATTTCCTATTAACTGACTATGAACATCTAGCCAATGTGATTTCCAGCCAAAACCTGTTGCTTTTTGTTGGGAAAGAGAGGAGAATATTCTGGGAAAAACAGGTAAAGGGAGGCACTTAGGTAAAGGGGTTTAAGGTAAAAGGGGTTAGGTAAAAATTACGATTGGTCTGCATGGCGAGACAACAGACCGCTGAAGTTCGACAGCTGTGATCGACAGCTGAGAACACCTTCTCTTACACCCTTCTAGTCAAGCAACAGAGTAGCAATTTTGTGAAATGATAGCAAATTTAGGAAGCAGGGAAAGGCAGGTTAAAGGAAAAAGAGAAAAAGGAGGAGAGAACTAAATTAAGATGAGGAGGGAGAAGAGGATTCAAAACTTCAAAAAACTGAAGAAAAAACTCCTTTGCAAAGATTTGAGAATGCCTTTAAGAAAGTGAATTTAGAATCTGAAATGGAGACATGTAAGCATGAAGAACCTGCATGGGAAGAGTTCAGCAAGAAAAATCAAGGACTATCTGGATGGAAAGTGAAAGGATCTATGTCCCATTCTTGGAAGCAGGCGGCGGATCTATGTCCCTCATAAAAAGCCCAATTTCCGATTTGAGGAAGCTTTATAAAAAGGAAAATCCTCTGGAGTGGATAATTTATGGGCTAAAGCCAAAACAAGAGAGAACTGAGGAAATAGGAGAGGAGGTTCAGCTAGGAGGAACCAAGGAGGAACCATCCAGGAGGTTCAGAGAGGGACTAGTCAATGAACTGGGACCCATTTGATGGAAAAAAGTCCTGAAACCAAGGTTAAGATGCCAAGGTTGCTCCAACAGAAATTGGTGTAGAAGGCCTTCTGAACCTGTCGAGGCCAGTAAGGAGCAATGAGGATCAGAGAGGCCTTCTGGAGCCATGCAGAGTCTGAAGGGGCAAAAGAGGGGGCCAAACTTGGACTAGAGCTCTTGGAAACGGCCTGGTAACTGGACAGGGCCGCCCCTGCTGAATTGGTAGCAAGACTGGAATAGTGAAATAACCCAAGTAGCTTGCTGTTTTGGGGAGTAGCAAAAAATGCTTTCTCCTGAGGATACTTCTGAGAGACTACTCGCACAACAGAAGGCTTCAGATTTGGACTTCACCTGCATGAGGGATAGCTCTGCTCAACTTGAAATGCTATTAGAAAACGCTGTAGGGAAGTATGCTGCTATTAGAAAACGCTGAGGAGAAATCTTGTACAGACCACAGTACCACACTAGACTGTTTAGATAGGACACTATTCCTACTTTGTTTTTGTGATATACCTTGCTACAGACATAGGGTCCGTTGAAGGGCTATCGCCTCATTAAAAGCACCGCTCTCTAGGGTTGCAACGCCTGCAAGTGGCTGTCGCCTGCTGCCCCATGCCACTGCAAGTGGCCGATCCGTTCGGTTGCCCCCCCCCATGGACAGAGGCAGGAACAAGGTCGGAGCAAGCTGAGGGCATCAGCCAAGAAGATGATGAGCAGGGAATGCTGTAATCAATCCATGGAGAGTGAGACATCTGCTTGGGCATGAAGAAGATGTGTGTGAGATGCATTGAAAATCATACCTCATGTGGAAATCGCAAGCCGCTGGTAGAGATATTGTGTGAATCACATCCATTACTTTCAAAACTAACCTGGCTTTGATCCCAGAAGTTCAAAACTAACCTTGCTTTTCATATTGTTGTTGTGGGAGGAGAAGAGAGACCATTTTACAGATGTCCGCTATTCTTTGATCTGTTAGTCTCAGCAGACATGTTGACTGTGTCTAGATTTCTCTTATGAAGGTAATAGCACTAATGATAAGGCTTTAACACAACCGGTAATGTAGTTGACAGTCTCTGGCCCGAGACTTTTTGCACTTATTAGGGCTGTGAGGCCCTTGCCATTAGAAGAAGATGCTTGGTAGGAGCTGTGCGTCTCCCAGCTTGGTAGGGGAGGTGTGGAGGTACCAGTCGTCCAAATATGGAAGAACCTGGGTGGCTTGACGATTGGCAAGAGAAGTTTCCCAGCCATGGCGAGATCTCCAACCAAGTTGTGAGACCATGATAGTGGGCTCTGAATTGAAAGAAGCTGGCTCCCAGCCTGGGCTGAGGAATCTATCCTGTAAGATGTTCATTTTTATATGATAGTACCAAATCTTTGGTCTATGACTCACATCCAGTTTCCTGGATCATAGGGGTTTTCTCAGTCCCTTGACGGATCTGTCCGGAATCTTGTTTGGTTGACATTCTTGTTCATGATTGTGGAGATCCAAAATTGGAATTTGCTCCTGTGCCCTTGGAACTAAAAAAGAACCTGGCTGGGATTCCGGTCCTTGCTGGCTTGCTGGAGGGCAAGCAATTTTGAATTTGCAAGCAGCTGAAGAAATTTCCAAAGCTTGAATGATGGATCTTGGAGCCGGTGGAACAGGGAGAAGGGTGAGCTTCTGGTTACAATGACACGCATCCCGACTGCTTCTGACAAGGTGGACCGAGATGGACCGGGTCAGTTGTCTGCTTTTAGGATCGCCAGGCTTCTGGGGACAGTGATCTCTCTTCCCCGACTGCCTCTCAGGGCCTCTGACAGTGCTTACCCACCCCTCTCTCTGCGGACAGGCTTAATCCTGAAAGACCATTGCCCTGGTTCTTTGGACCCCTCTGCTCTGGGGGGGGCTTAGGCCCTAGGCATATTGTTCCTCCTCAGCCCTGAGGGAGTAGATCCTCTTTTTCCGGCATTGCAGTTTGGTTTGACTGTTTATATGGAACCACATTTCTCTTCAGGAGTTTTTTGAGGACCGTTTAGAAGGTCTATAAGGAGTAGAAACGGACTCCCACGCAGAAAGAGTTTTGCCATCCGGAAATCCATTCAGTCAAGGCCAGTGAACTTGCATTAAAAAGAGATGCTCCATCAAACGGCTCGCTCCATCAGCGAGTTTTAAAGGGGTCCCAGGTAAATTGCAAGTAGCCCATTCTCAGGCATGCCGCTTAAAGTCACTGGAGGAGTTAGCTATAGAGTTCAGGGTAGCCAGCCGAGTTCAAGGTAGCTCAGCGAGGAGGAGTTAGCTTATAGGATGACATGTACATCGCTGAGTGTTTCCTCAATCTTGAAAACCTGCAGTGAAAAGATCCTTTCAACAGGCTGTTTAGGGCAAGTACAGAAGTCTCTGAAGATGCAACGAATGGCATAGGATCTTCAGCTTTCCTTCTTAGCCTTTCGGCTTAGAAATAGGATCCACCGAGCACCTTTCCATAGACCTTTCTTATCTGCAGCTGCTGCCATACAGGCACCGGCACCAGCCAGTTCCTTTCTTAGCCCACTGTTTGAGGAGCATAGCCCAGGAGGTGGAAGGTTGATAGAAATTGTTTATCTGCTGGAAGGTTAGCCATACTTTGATTACAGCATGGGGGCCTCCCTGGGTCAGCAGGGACACCCAGGAGGTGGAAGGGCGAGAACCACCTAGAATGTCTGCAAGGGGGACACCCAGGAGGTGGAAGGGGGAGCCCCTCATTCAGGACACAGATTGTGTCTCCAAGGGTTCTGCTCAAGTCTTTCCCCTGGGGCTCAGGATCTCTCTCTTGTCTGAGGTCTAGACAATGGTCCAAGGGGGACGGGGAACCTCGAACTCCTTTGTTCTGTGTCAGAGGTGACAGACTCCAGTGAGTGAGGCTGCCAACTCAGGGAGGCCGAGGGAGGAGGAGAGGGCCTACCCGCCAACCTGGAGGGAGGCCAGGCCGAGGATGAGATCCCCACAGGGGATTCAAGAGGAGCTAGCAGAGCCGTCTGGGGAGAGGGACCGACACTGATGGACCTGAGTGGATGTCGGATGACTCAGGACGGACGGAGTCGGAGAGGAAAGTTGAACCAGAAAGAGGTCCCCCCCTCTGACCTCGAACGAGGAACCCCAGGCAGAGCCAGTGAGTCGGTGATTCGGGCCGTCGGAGCCGAGCACCCCGGCGCTCTCTGGTCGGGAGGCCGACGGTTTCAACTCACCAGCGAAGCACCCCCTCGGGAAGAGCGGGGTCGGACTCCCGGGGTGCCATCACCCCTCGGGAAGATGAGGGAAGTCGGGGCGCCGTAGATTCTTCAGGACGGAAAGAACGCTTTCCACGCTCCTTTAAGTGGACTCCTGCACGGCCCGGGTCTACCAGGAGAGCAGCCCTACCGCCCGTCTAGAAAGGAGTCGGAGGGAGGAATATTTTGGGAATAGGCTGAAGGGGCACTGATGAGAGCCAGGGAAAGCATTTGGGCCAGATGTAGAACTTTATCAGTCGACTCCACTACTGATGATCTAGAGGAGCCGAAAGCGGAGGCGATTCAGACAAGGATCTGGTCAGGACGCTCAGAAACGGCTCCAGATGTCGGAGCCGAATTTTTGACCCCAAGGGACGGTGGACCGTGAGTGGGGTGGCTACTGGCCCGGAGGGGAATGATGTAGCCGAGACGGCAGATTTCCACGCCTATGCACAGCCGGAGCCGAGGAAACCGGAGTGAGCCCTTTTCGACTCATCGCTCCAGCCGGTTTGACTACGGCCAGGAGGCTCGGAGTTAGGCCCCACTCAGAAGGCTCCCCATGTACCAGTAAGGGAACCCTAGGCCTAAGCAGATGTACTTGTAAGTTAACCCTGAACTTAAGCAATAAGGGACATTGGGGCGATTTTTCACTACAGCAAAGGGCTGGAGAAAATGGCATACAGCACAAGAGTCCTGTTAGTAAAGGTCCCAGGTAGACATCTTTCTAGCGGTGGACCGCACCTCAGGAGCTATTTTCTGATTGGAATCCTTGGACATTTTCAAGGAACCACACACCTGAATCCTTAGACAAAAAACGCGAAACACCAACCAAAACAAAACTATAAGTTCGATTACAAACGGGGTAGTCCAGGCCAATTAAATTAAGACTAATGAAATTATTTATTTTCATTGTTTCCAGACTGTATGAATGTTGACTCCATAAACCTTTCAGGTACCACTGAAGTTTCCTCATATGCAGTCTTGCATATGGAATTAGTAGGATGCAGGATGCTGTGAAGCCCAGAGCCTGCAGAATTTGACTTGCAGAAGACTGGGTTTTTGTTGCCATCAGTTTGAAGTAAGCAGTCAGTTGCCTTTGCTTGTCTGGCGTGAGGGTAAGCCATCTGGGCAGTTGTATCCAAGCTTGCACCCAGGAATGTTATCTTTTGAGAGGGCACCAGTTGTGACTTATTTTCGTTTATTGTGTACCCTAGGCATGTTAGAAGCCTTTTCACAAATGCCAGGTGTCGAGAGTGTCCTTGTTCTTTGCTTGAATGAGACAGTCGTCCAAGTAAGGACAAAATTTGTATACTTCGACTGCAAAATGCAATTACTGGTGCCAGGCACTTTGTAAAGACCCTGGGCGCAGTAGATAAGCCAAAGGGCAGTGCAGAGAATTGGTAATGCATTAAGCCAGCCTTGAATCTGAGGTATCTTCTGCAAAATAGTCTTATTGGGACATGCAGGTATGCCTCTTTTAGATCTAAAGTTACCAGCCAAGCATTCTTGCCCAGCATGGGCAGAAGCTGCTGCAAAGTCAGCATTTTGAATTTTCGAATGTCCAGGTATGTGTTCAGAATCGATAAATCCAGTATTGGCCACCAGGCCTTGTCCTTTCTGGGTACCAAGAACAGTCGAGTAAAAACCTTGGCCTTTTTCCTGTTCTGGTACTGTCTGAATGGCCCCCACTATCCATGAGGGACATAACCTGTTTCTGTGCCTCTGCCCATTGATTTTTTTGGCAGATCTGGCCAACCATTTGACATTGGCAGAGTGTGGAAATGGAATCTGTATCCCTGTGATACGATGTTTAGTACCCACTTGTCCTGAGTTATTAACTGCCAATTTTGAGCAAAGAGTGCTAAATTTCCCCCTATGGGTGCTGCCAAAAGATAAGTGCTTGGTGTAGGCAGAGGGAAGTCATTGGGATTGCTTTCTGTAGGTTTGCGCTTTATCTCCTCCAGATTTGGAGGTGGAAGCGCCCCATTGCTTTTACCTGTATGAATCTTGCGCCTGGTATCTGGAACTCTTAGGGCGTCTGGATTTGCCTCTCTGAGCTCTGTCTGACACAGGAAAGGACCAATCTTTTGTAGGCCAATGTCTACTGAATCTTGGTGGCTGCACTTGTAAGAAGTCTGACAGTTTGCATAGACTTAGCTTTGTCTTCCATTTTCTTTAAAACCTCTTCTGCCTTAATACCAAACAGAGAATCATGCTGTAAAGGTGCATCTAGCAATTTAGCTTTAACATGATCAGGCAAATTTTGTTCCTTTAACCAGGCATGCCTCCTAATCACAGATCCAGTAACTGCGGCCCTGCAGGAGGCCTCTAAGGAATCAAAGCCACATTGCAAAGTATGCTTTCCAACTTGTTCAGCTGCATGCAATAATTCCTGCAATTCTTTATTTTCTGCAGATTCTGAAATCAACATCATTTTCTGTTTCAGCAATCCCATAACATGTTGTTGGTACTTAAGCATATGAAATTGACCGTTTAAGGTTATGACTGCCAAGGTTGCAGATGTATAAACCTTTTTTCCCCATATGTTTAGTGCCCTTGAATCTCTGTCAGAGGGGGTAGGATTTTTTGCTGTTGAGGCCTTAACTTCCTTTGGACCCTGTGAAATAGTTTCAGCATCAGCAGGGTTTCTAAATAAAAATTTATGCGAGCCAGGGACCCTGTAATATCTGTCAGGCTTACTGGGAGCCGGAGGTAAGGAGTCAGGGGTCAAGCTCGACTCCAAAAACACATCATCCATAATGTCTAAAACAGGGGGCATGGCTAAAGGCTTGTGCTGAGGGAGAAGGAAATCCCTGAGCCTCTTTTTTTTATTCTGAGTAGTCTTGACTCTCCCAGTGATAATCCTCAGGAGGAGATGCAGATGGAATAGACTTCTCAGCATCAGAATCCTCATAGGGAGGTATAGATAATTCCTGATCAGACGAGGAATCAGAAGAAACAGAAACCTGATCTGACTATTCATAATCAGTGTCTTGCCTAGGCCTCTTATCTGGAGGGGGATGGGTACCCCTGATCAAGGTAATAAGGTCTTCAGCCATTTTGATCATCTGTTTTTTAAGCATAGAGGCCTGTGCACGTGCCTCGTGCGTCAGTTTTTTAGTTTTAGAAGTTGCTTTTGTCTTTGGTTTTGCAGCTGTCGTCGGTTTGATATACAAATGTTGAGGTCCGAATACACTCTCAGAAGCCGGTGCCTGCTCAGCGGCTCCGGACCCATCCAAGGGAGATGCATCCGTCGGTCCAATACCTTGAGTATCTTGCGGCATGCCGGACTCCACATGGGTGTCGGTAGAGGCCTGCGACTTGAAGGTAGCGGGTATCAGGGGCTGCGAATGTGCCTCACTGAGTACCGGCAAACCGGCAACTGGCTTAGGAGAAGCTTCGTCGTCGGTTTTGGATCTCGACTGCCTTTCTCTGTCCTTTTCTTTGCGTTTTTTTATGTACTCCATTAGTCAGATTGCTATCCAATGACATTCTGGGTAGTTAAAACTGTTTCCAAAATACTTTGATGCAAAAATATACAGACGCTTAATAGTGCTTTGGTTAAATCTAGCACAAAACCGACAGCCAGGCACGCTGTGATCAGGGCCCAGGCAAGGAATACAGTATAAATGGAAATCCTTATGAGGTATTTGCTTCCCACAAGTAATACAATTATTAACTTTTTCTGACATCGGTGAAAAGCAAGAAAAAAGTTTCCGCAAAGGGGTACTTAGCTTTAGTGAAGACTTCGGTTCTGAAACTCAAACTCTAATATTTCAGTAGTCAGCCGACAAGCACTTGCGAAATGCTTCTGCTTCGGGCACTGCCCGGCAAGAAGAACTAAAGAAAAGGGCGTCGGCTGCATGTTTTATACCCCTGACGAACTGACATCATGGAAGGGAAGACAGCAACCGACGCAGGACCCAAGACTTTGGAATTCAGGCCGAATGAGGGCAATCTGCCAGCAGATTAACCAAATGTAATGACTGCAACAATGAAACACGAAGAACATCATGCCTACAGTCTTTCATGGTCCTGCCTTGCTCTTGCAGTGTTTTGAAAAGACTGGCAAGATTGTGGTCCAAACAAATGGTCACAATCCAAAGGTGAATTGAAGGTTTTTGATTTGAAGTCTTCAGGATGGGCTGACCCTGTAAGCCATGCATATCGTTTGAACATTAAGCCTGCAGCAGCAACCCTAGACATAGCGTCCACTGCATCACAGCTACATTTGAAGCTGTATCTGCCTATTTGTGTAGCTTGGGACAGAAGAGTCTGCATTTCCTGTTTAGAGTTTGCTGTCTGAGGTTCTGTCATGATCTCATACAGAGACTGAAGCACAGAAAGCAGGTATTTAGTCTTTTGTGTTTGATAGGTAATAGTTCTGAATGCTGAAGTGGAAAGAGATGCAGAATTTCTTACCCCACCTATCCATGGCCTTGCTGTCCTTGTCTGAGGAGAGGGCATTAACAGTAGAAAGCAGCTTTGATGGTTTATCCAAGGAGAGAGACACTACTGCAGGATCAACCGTAGGATTTTTATACAGGTATTTAGCTCATCAGGCACCTTATAAAATCTGCCTGGTCTTTTAGAAACAGGTGGCTGAGAGTCAGGTGTTAAGTAAAAAGAATGAAAGGCATCTAGATAAGCCTCGAGGACTTGGGGGACTGGTGAAGGAGCCATAGTACCCATCTCCAGAAGGCTGTAATACCTTTTTTTTTGGTACCACAGAGATTTGTCTTGACTGCCAAAGTGTCTCACCGTTCTCTGAATAGTTTTTCTAAAGTAAGCTTCTTCCAAGACAGAGTCCTGCAAAAGGGAGTCTCCTTCGTCCAAGGAGTTTTGCTCAGGAGAGTGGAATTGCAAAGAGTAATCCAGAGAATAAAAGGAATGATGGGAATTTGGCTCTGGCTCTTCTTCAGAGGAGGAACAGTCCAAGGAGTGCTTTTGTGCGGCTTGAGTTAGCTGGGTCACAGAAGGAGGAGGCCTCAATATAGACCCGAGAGAAGTCTATCCATTCTTTTTCTCTGGAAGGTGTAGGGGATGGCACATGCTTATTTTTTTTTTTTTTTTTACTTTTTAGGGGTGATGTCTACCTGTATGAGCCTTGGAGGTTTGTAAAGTTCTTTCATTTTAATAAACGTACCAAAGACCTTTTCTAGTACAAAGTTCTGAGGGATTCCATGTGGGCAGTCTGTGATAACATGCAGTTCATTTGAGGTATCTGTAGTCTGGCAAGACCTCAGGGGGCTATACCAGCCTGCAACAGGGTCTCGGTAGAGGGTGCATGAGAGATAATCTGACGTACCTCGGGTTCAATCACCTCAGCGGGTATGCCTGACTCAGAGACATTGCACTCAGAAACATCTCTGTGTCTTCTAAGTTTCTCCTTAGGGGAAGGGTGATGCTGGGAGCCAGAGTGTCCTCCATTTCAGACTTGAGCTAGTTATTTTAATCACTGAGTTTCAAGAAAAGTATTAAAGTGAGGAAAGTCTTGATCCGAGGGTCTTGGGGACAAACAACTGACAAATAGAGTAGGATCTGTAGTCTTGTTCTGGGCCTAGGCAAATAGGCACAGTGTGCAAGTCCTTGCACAGAATCTGCCTACCACACTTCCACTTTCCCCTCCCAGCTGACATCTAACAAATTTTAGCCACAGTCTAAGAAAGAAGGAAAGGAAGGTTCCTCAACAGGGCTATTATCTGACAATGATTAACAAAACAAAGTTACCAAAGACCAAAAGTGGATCACTCCAATGGGTACCTGACCTGCATTCAGGGTGGTGGCAAGATACTCTGAGGATCTTGTGTACATCTGTCCTCGTGGCCTGATGCACACAAACTGAGGTTATACACTGGGCGTACGCCCTTGGCAAGGTAAAGCCTTGTTACCCTAGCTGGATGTCAGCGAAAAAAAAACCCATCTGTTATGAATACTGCAACAGCAGCTTTAGTTAGGGCATCTTCAGTTTCTAAGACAAAGACAAAAACAAGGCAAGCACTAATAGAGGAATCAGTTCAGCACTAAAGCCCTTAATTAATAGCTATGTTACTTCTTGAAGCTTTTAACAATAGTCAGTGTCTGGTAGTATTTCAGAATTAGCTTGCATACAAACTCCCGGGTTCAAAACAGTCCACAGAAATGTATACATACTGTAATCTTGAAGCAGTTTAAATATTCTCTTTACTAATGCTAAAAACTTCCTTCTCTATACTAATGTTAAAAGAACTAACATCTCAGCTGACTACCTTCTTGGTTTCTGAGGTGGCACCTGGTACTTTAAATACACAGGCTTTAGTTGTCAATGTGCAGTCCATCTTATAACAAGGGTATCTAGTATACAAGCTTATTTACAACTCCAGCATGAGGAACAGTGCAAAAGCCCATGGCTGAGATTTGTTCTTTTTAATATCAGTCTCAGGCTAAAACTACCAGTTTTTGATTGGTGCTCTACACCTGCAAACAAACAAATTAAAGATGAGACATTTTTAACAGTTTTAAGTTTTTATTTTCTTGTCATTTGAAGCAGTCTGGATGAACATGTTCAGAAATGTACATAAGTCTACACCTGAGACACTCAAAATCATGGCTAGCTGGGGTCAGTGACTGCAGCAAAAAAATCTCAGGCACATTAACTTAGCAAATCCTAGGTTCTCCCTTTCTAAAGGAGGTAAGGAAATTGCCCATAAAATTTACATCACTACACCTCCACGATCCAATAACATTCACAACCCAGCTTTTACTTTCACCAGGTTTAGATGCTGCAAAATAGCACCTCCAGACAGACAGGGCATACTGCAGCATTCAGCAAACACAGAAAAATAGCAAAAATGTACACATTGAGCACATCAGATAAATATTAATCAAAGGAACTGAAGCAAGCTCAAATCTAGAAGGCAGTCTTTTTTTCGGGTCTGTATCAGAAGATTGGTTTCAAAACTTCGAATCTGATATGATCGACACCATGATCGAAGTCTTGAAACTTTGAATCTTTTAACGGAGATCTCCGTACAGCGCGGAAAGGGAAGATTTCCCTTTTCTGCAATGTAGTGCGATCTCAGAGTTGGTATATTTAAGTAGCGGGGGGGGGGGCTTGCCCCAATGCTTAAAGCATTTAAATGGTTTGTTTTTGTAGGTTGTTGTGTTTTAATAAATTTTCGATGTTTCAAGATTTCGATTATATGGTGTCGACCATATCAGATTTGAAGTTTTGAAACTTTGATAATGTAATATAGTTCTGTTTTTTCAGATCAAGATTTGCAGTTAACACAGTAAATTAAAGACCTTTTGACTTGGCTTTGGCCGGCTAAGATCTAGCTGTATTCAACTGGATGTATAAGAGAATTTAAGTACCTTTTATCTGTACATTTTTCAAATAATATGGCATTTAAATTGAGTTATTTGTGTTACATTAAATATTAATTGAACTGGAAGTTTTGACTCTGTTTTGTCAGTTAGTTCCCCATCCACCCTCCCTGTTTTTGTTTTGGTGTTAATCTTGATGGCTTTGAAACCGCCCGCCCCTCTTGTAAGTTTGTGTTTGGATATTCCTTCTGGGCCCATCTCATTTGCTCACTCGACTGAGTGCAGTGAGACCATATTCTGATTTCAGGCACTCCTACTGTGTACAAAGAGAGCATCTGGTAAAGAAAAAAAAAATTTTAAGCTGGTTTCCTGCCTTTCTGTAAGTGGTCTAGACTGTTTGTAGGCTTCTGAGCCCCCCAAGCCTTTCTGTTTTGGAGAGAAGCCTTCTAGCTTAATTTTGTTTCTTAGAACGAGCCAGTTTTCTAGTTTCATCACTCAAATCTGTTTCTTTGAACTCAGCACTTGTTCAGAACTCATTGTAAGCATTAAATAAGTTGCAAATTACTACAGCACTCAACTTTCCGCACTTGTCTAGAGGAAAGCAGTTTTTAGTACTTAATAAATAAGCATCTATCCAGGCATGTCTAAGGGTCAGCTCCCGATGATTTCTCCTGTCTACCTGATGAATCTGGGCATCTTGGGGCAATGCAGCAATTGCCTCAAGTACACAGACAACCCTCTCTTCCTACCACCCAACACTACAACGTGTGAGAGATGCACTTATATTGCCAAACTGGAAGCAAAGCTCTCTTCACCCAAGACTGGACTAGACAGTCAAGAGGAGAAGGTAAACACTTGCACCACACCACACTCATCACATAGTCCCTCAAAACCTACACCACCAAAACACACACACAGAAACACAAAACACACACCTACATTCATGGAGGCTCTCAATAAAAACCTGCCCAAGCATCAAGGACCTCCAAAGCAGAAACGCAAGCAAACTCCACCCCCCAACAGAACCCAAATGAGACACAGCCCACAAACTCAGTGTGACACTCAACCACAGCCCATAAGGCATAATAATAACAATGTACCCAACACTCTAATAATAGGTGATTCTATAGTCAGGCACACTGATGTTCCACTCACCTGGCTAAACAAGGAGAAAGTTACTGTCAGCTGCCTGTAAGGTGCCAGGATCTGCCACATAACACACGCACTCATGTCACTCCACAAGTACAAATATGACACTGTCATTGTCCATTTTGGTGTGAATGACCTGAGACGTACCTCCCTGGACTACATGAAAAGAGACATGGAGGAGCACTCCGATCTTGTAGCCCAGGCAGGTATGACCCTGGCCCTGAGTAGCATCCTGCCATCACCCAGAATGATGCCACAGTACAAGGACAAAATGATTGACTTCAAAATTGGCTAAGCTTCTGGTGTCATTCTAAGGGGATCCAGTATTTGTCTGCCTGGGATGACATGATCGACAGACCACGATGCTTTGCCAGAGATGGCTTGCACCTGTCGCCCTTGGGATTCCGGATACTGGCTAAGGCTCTTGCCACTGCTATAGTGCCTTTTTTTAGGCAAGGTTCAAATGATAAATTCACCACCGTAACAGGTACAAGCAAGCAAAATCTGAGGGTAATGCTACTCAATGCTTAAAGTCTAAACTTCAAAATGCACTCACTCAAGGCACTTCTTAAAATGGAGAACATTGACATCTGTGTAGTGACAGAGACCTGGTTCAAAGCTCCAGAGAGCACCCCTGCATTACCAGGCTATAATTCATACCACACCTTTCGGCCACCTAACCCAGAACGAAGCACTAAAGGTGGAGGCATGTCCATATTCATTAAGGATATCCACACCTCCAGGCTAGTTGAACAGCATAATGCATCCGAGATTATCCAACTGCAACTAACTCTGGGCAAGACCGCAATCCAAATTGTAGCTTGCTACATACCCCCACCATGCCCAAGGATTCCCACTCCTCATTTCTTGATACACTGGAAAGTATTAGGGTACAACCTAAAACCCTAATAATGGGCGATTTCAACTACCCCACCATTAACTGGGAAAACTACTCATGTACCAACTCTTTTGCTCAACGTTTTCTGGAATTCATAAATTCCAACGCCTTAGATCAACTTATTCACATCCCCACCAGGGGCAGTAATATCCTAGACCTGGTCATTACCAACATGGGCAACCGGTGTTCCACAACAGAGGTCAATTCCTCATTGGTCAGATCTGACCACAAGCTAATCACCCTAGACATTCACATACCGCCCCCATCCCCAATTAGGGAAACCACCGTAAAAAAATTTCTCCAAAGCCAACTTCACACTTCTTAAGACAGAAGTGGCAAACTTCATGACACCCATGCAGACGAACAATAGTTACGACTGCTGAATCCTACACAAATGCACTTTATAAGCAATTACACGAGTGCATGGATCATGCTATCCCTAATAGAACCAAGATGCTATCCTCCAAAAAAGGAAGCCGATCTGGTGGTCCTCCGGCATAAACAAACTCTACAACAGAAGAAAGAAACTGTTGCAGAAAAGAGTAAAATCCCACGATTGGAGGAACACCCTGGTCAACATCAGTAAGAAGCTGAGATCCCTCATAAAGCTAGCCACTGACTCTAAAGACAACCGCAAAGCATTCTATAGCTATGTCAAGAATCTCAATGGCAACACTCAGATCTGCTCTGAGTTGCAGCACAATAGCACTAAATATACAGAACCAACTGATATTGCCAACATCCTAGCAGATAGGTTCAGTGCTAACTTTACTCCCCTCTCACCCCCTAGAGGGCCCATCTCTATACCGGAAAAATGCAAAGTTCCTGTAATCACAGCTGCACAGGTAAAAAAAACACTCTCCAAAGCCAAGAACACAGCATCCACGGGACCTGACAATATCCCAGGCTGCGTTCTACATGAAATACAGAATGAACTGGCACCCTACCCAAGTACCATGTTCAGTCATAGCCTCACCTCAGGCTTTGTGCCTACTGAATGGCGCACCGTGACAGTTATCCCACTCCACAAAGGGGGAGCCACGATGGACCCCGGGAACTACCGCCCCATTAGCCTGACGAGCCTGGTCTGCAAGGCCATGGAACGTATCATCATGGAACTCATAAACAAAGACATTGGTAATCTCCAAACTCTGGACCCTACCCTGTTCGGATTTGTAAAAGGCAGATCATGTCTCCTAAACCTGATTGACTTCTTTGAAGCAGTCACCAAAGCCATAGATGAGGATAAGGTGGTTCACACAGCTTATCTAGATCTCGCCAAGGCTTTCAACACCATCCCTCACTCTGGAATTATAGATAAGCTCACTAAACTGGGTATAAATCCCTGTGTCACAAGATGGGTTGCCAACTGGCTCATGGACAGAACCCACACTGTGAAAGTAGCAGACTCCAAATCTGACTTCGGACCAGTGACAAGTGGAGTACCACAGGGTTAAGTCCGAGGTTCTCTCCTGTTTGGTATCTACTTGTCTGAAGTACAGGCCAACACAGAAGGTCTTTGGCTAACAAAGTCTACAGATGACTGCAAACTAGGATCCATAATCGAAACTCCTAATGATGTGGACATAGTACAAAAGGGCCTCACTGAGACAGATGCCTGGTGTCAAAGCCATGGCCTGAAGCTCAATGTCAAAAAGTGTATTGTCATCCCCTTTGATAAAAACTCTGTACCCATGAACTACCACATAGCTGGTAGTCTACTTAATGCCAAAAATGTGATAAGAGACCTTGGGACACAGGAGGACAGTAGTCTCTCCTTTGATAATCACACTGCCACAGTGGTCAGGAAATCCTTCTACATGGCTCATCTCATCACAAAAGGTTTCTCATCCAGAAAAAAAGAGGTCATTGTTCCCCTCTACTCATCACTCATTAGACCCATTGTAGAGTACAACGCTCCTTTTGGTATGTACCTCACAAGACATCTACAACTGGAAAGGCCACAGAAATACCTCACAAAGAGGATTACTGGCCTCAAACAGATGCCCTATGCAGACAGTCTCAAAAAACTCCAGCTTTACTCCGTTGCATATCGCCTACTCAGAGGTGATCTCTGCCTAACATAAAAAGCTATGTCAAACCCAGAGCTGTTGGACATGCTCCACTTAAAGAAATCCCAATCCCTCCCAGCTACACGCTCTAGGGACCTAAACCTTATCACCACAATAAACAGAACATGCTGGAGGGATAGATTCCTGTCCCAGAGACTTCCCATACTCTGGAACAGACTACCTTATCTATGTCAAACAGACCTCCTTATTAGCACTCTTCAAGAAGAATCTTGATGATTGGATGGGAGATAGGAAATTCACCCCGGGGATCACTTCTGTGGCTCTGCTCGACAGGGGCACAGGAAAATAATTTTCTTGGGTGGTGAAAGCCAGGGTACATTTTTGGCTAGGCTTATATAGGCCCTAGGGTCAATAGCCTAGTACCCTCCTATGAACCTATGAAATCCAGTCTATTCTGAATAACCTATCCAAAACTTGCCTGGAAATAAACTGATGAGTGAATCGAAAGGTTCAAAGATTAAAAGCAATTTAGGAATAGTCTGTAGGGTTACAGAGAAGAAAAGGCATATATCTCCACATCAAAAAACTTGAAACTCGAAATTTATCTTCGTTAAAATGACAGTGACAGCAGAATGAATCTTCAAAGACAAATATTTTATCTTACAAGAAGTGAAAGGCTCAAAAGGTATAACAGCCAACATTTAATTTCAAACCTCAAGCACAAATCACCATATAAAAGGCATACACACTGGGAAAGAGACTATAGCTTTATCATCAAAAGACGAATGAAAGTCTGTAATAGTCAGAAAGATGGACTTTTGAGCAAACCAATATTTGATGAGAATAAAAGTTGGCTTAATATTATGCTGATGTGGCACGTGAAGGGACCGACTCCACTAGCTTATACTACAAATATACTCCATCTGGAAGATCATGTCTTCAAACCTTTCTCTGTTGCCAAATACCTTCAAAACCTTACTTGAAATTCCAGTTATGATCACAGTTATGACCTCAAGAGCTAGGTATACAGTTACATGCATCGTGGGACCTGGCAGGCTGTCAAGCTTCTGGTGAATCTGTTTAATCTTAGCCTTACTACAGGATACGTACCCAAAGAATGGCGTACGGCAACTGTGGTCCCACTCCACAAAGGCGGTGCTTCTACGGACCCTGGAAATTGCCGCCCCATAAGCTTGACGAGCCTTGTCTGCAAAGCTATGGAGAGGATCATAATGGAACTCATAAATAAAGACACTGGGGACCTACAGACACTGGATCCTACCCAATTTGGCTTTGTCAAGGGCAGATCCTGCCTCTTGAACTTGGTCGACTTTTTCGAAACAGTCACTAAGGCCATTGATGAGGGTAAGGCAGTTCACACAGCCTACCTTGACCTAGCAAAAGCGTTCGACACAATACCCCACTCGGGCATCATAGAAAACCTCACCAGCTTAGATGTAAACCCATATGTCACAAGATGGGTTGCAAACTGGCTCAAGGACAGAACACACAGGGTTAGAGTTGCTGGTGCCATGTCAGACTCTAAGCTGGTCACGAGCGGTGACCCACAGGGCTCAGTCCTGGGCCCCCTCTTGTTCGGCATTTATTTTTCTGAAGTGCAGGCAAACATAAGGGGATTGTGGCTGACAAAATTTGCAGATGACTGCAAACTGGGCACCATAATTGACACTCCATCAGACACAGACATCCTCCAGAGAGGTCTCATAGAAATGGATAACTGGTGCCAGAGCCATGGCCTTAAGCTAAATGCCAAAAAATGTATAGTCATACCCTTTGGGAAAAACAAGGTAACCCCTAATTGCCACATAGGTGGTAATCCATTAAACACGGAAGATGTTATCAGGGACCTGGGGACCCAAGTTGACAGTAACCTCTCTTTTGACACTCACATTGCCAAAGTGGTTAGGAAGACCTTCTACATTGCCCACCTGATCATGAAGGGATTCACATCCAGATCAGGAGAGGTCATTGTACCCCTGTACTCTTCACTCATCAGACCAATGATTGAGTACAACGCCCCATTCGGAATGTACCTTACCTGACACCTGCAGCAGTTGGAAAGACCCTAAAAGTTCCTCACCAAAATGATAAAGGGGCTCAAACATATGTCATACGATGCCCGACTGAAGAAACTCCAGCTCTATTCAGTCGCATACCGTCTGCTCAGAGGTGATCTGTGCCTGAAATACAAGGCCATGTCCAACCCGGAATTAATGGACATGCTCCACCTCAAAAAATCCAAATCCACCAGAGCCACGAGAGCAAGAGACTTAAACCTTAACACGGATACAAATAGGACGTGCTGGAGGGACAGATTCATCACCCAGAGACTCCCTACACTATGGAACAGAATCCCAGTCCATGTGAGGCAGAGCCCCTCACTGACTCTGTTCAAGAGAAATCTTGATGAGTGGATGGGAGATCATAGGTTTACCCCGAGAATCATCTCTGTGTCACTGCTGGACAGAGGCACAGCAAACTAATGGGTATAGTATTCTCATCCTAAGGGGTGGTGAAAGCCACACACACTCTGGCTAGGCTTATAAATGCCCTAGGGCAGATAGACTAGTATGAACCTATGAACCTATGAAACAGGTTTACAGGACCAGTAACTAGGAAAGATGCCTGGAGAATTGTTGAAGCAGGAGAAACCAAACCTGCCTCTGTCAATGGCAGCAGCAGAAAGTACAGTTGTGTACACTTACCATAAATGTAGATGTTCGAGTATATTCACTGTTGCAGTCATCACACTTGGGTTATCTTCCTGCAGGTAACCCTCAGTCGGCCCGAATACCAGAGACTTAGTATTTCTGTGTCAGACGCTGTCACTCCAGGACTGATGCCAGGTCGTCAGGGGTAGAAAAACAGGCAGCTGACACCATTACATCAGTTTTTCTTGCCCCAAATGTCAGAAGCCCCCCAAACAGGGAGCTAAGTTATGGTGGGGGAAAACACCACCAGTAAAAAGTAAATACCAATACCCCTGAAAGGGGGGAGTAAAAAGGCATAGAGGGTTTAGAGGGAGAAAGAGAGAGAAAACAGGGGGCTGGAGGGAGGGAAATCAGGACTTGCAACAGTGAATAAACCCGAACATCTAGATTTATAGTGTACACAACTGTACTATGTTCTTTGTGTTTCACTGTTGCAATCATCACACCTGGGTAGACTCCCAAAGCCGAAGAAGGGTGGAGGCAGTCAAGAAGAGTTAGGGCTGGCTAGAATGCCTTGCAGGACTGCTGTTGCAAAACCTGCCCTGGATTTGGAAAAGACAGGCAAGGTGGTAATGCGTGGTGAAGGTGTGTACAGTGAGAAATGCTATACAGGTAGATGTTGCCCTAGTGGAATGTGTTCTGACCCCCTGAGGGGTTGGTTTTCCCATGGTGCTTGTAGCAGAAATGGATGCAATGTGCTATCCATTTAGGGATTGTTTGCTTTGAGATGGCCTTGCCCTCTGCCCCTGTTGCAAAGCTGACTATTAACTGGTCTGATTTTCTGAAGGGCTTAGTCCTATCAAGGTAGAATCTGAGCTGTCTGTGCATGTCCAAGGAGTGCAGGATCCTTTCCCCTTTATTTTGAGGACTAGGGAAGAAGGTTGGCAAATGTATAGATTGGTTGAGAGCCACACTGGACACCACTTTAGGCAAAAGGAAGGGCTTGTCCTGATGGAAACCCTGTCAGCATGGAAAATAATGAAGGGTTCCACAGTCATAAGTTCTTGTAACTCAAACACTCTTCTAGCTGAAGTGATGGCAAAAAGCAATGCTGTTTTCCAAGAGAGGAATTTTAGTTCTGCTGATGCTGCATGCTCAAAAAGGGAAGTGTGATCTTTTCCAGTACAAAGTTAAGGTCCCAAGCAGGGGTGGGTGCTCTCCTTGGTGGCCTTAAGTTGTTTGCCCCTCTCAGGAATGGTTTGATAAGAGGGTGCAAGAAGAGAGATGGCTCAGTGTTGTAATGAGCCGAATGGCTGAGGCATGTATCTTAATGGAAGAGAAGGACAGGCCTTTGTGGAGTAGATCTGCTAAGTAATCCAGGATTAGTGACAGGGAGGGCAGAGTTGTGTCCTCTCCTTTACATGTACTCCAGGAGCAGTACGTTTTCTACTTATCCGCACAGGATTTTCTTGTACTTGGTCTTCTGGCTTCAAGAATGATGTCCAGCACCTGCTTGCTTAGAGTTGCTGGGGGAGAATTCAAGGGATAAGCCAGGCTGCAAGGTTCAGGGTTTGCAATTGTGGATGCAAGATCTGTCCCTCCTGCTGATAGAGCAGTGTTGGGTTCTGGTGTAGGTGCCAGGGTGGCACCGGTGTCAGGCTGCGCAGGAGTGGGTACCAGTGCTGGCATGGCCAGTCCGGGGCAATCAGAATTGTCCTTGGTGTGTCCTGTCTTATTTTGAGGAATACTCTTTGGAGAAGGGGCAGAGGTGGGAAGGCATAGATTAAGAGATTTACCCACTGAAAAGATAGGGAATCCACTTTCCAGGCCCTGCTGTGAGGGTTCCTGGTGCAGAATTTGCTGAGTTGGTGGTTGCATGGGGAGGCAAAGAGATCCACCTCTAGGGTCCCCCATTTCTGAATCAGAAGGTTGAAGGTGCTGGGCTCTAATTGCCACTCGTGTGGGTCTAGGAAATTTCTGCTTAAGTTGTCTGCCAGTGAGTTTTGTTTGCCTGGCATGAACTGAGCTTGCAGATGGACTTGCATGTCCAAGGCCATGTTCCACAGGGCCATGGCTAACCTGCAGAGTGGGTTCCCCCTGCTTGTTGTAACACAAGTGTGGTGTTGTCTATTTTTATTAGTAGCTGTCCTGGACAGAGTAGGGATCTGAAAACTATCAGGGCGTGCTGCACAGCTAGCATCTCTTTTGGGTTGATGTGCAGATGAATTTAACTTGGGTTCCAGTGGCCCTGAATGCATTTGCCATCCATGTCTGCTCCCCAGGCATAGTCTGATGCGTCTGTGGTTAGAGTCTGGATGGCGTGGGGTTGAGTAAAGGGCAGTCCCTTGTGGTGGTTGCATGCTGCTGCCCACCAAAGAAACTCTGTCCTTAGACAGGGTATGATAGGAATGACTGTTTCCAGGTCCTGAGAATATTGGCACCAAAGACTTTTTAAGTACCACTGAAGTTTCCTCACATGCAGTCTGGCATATGGAATTAGGAGGATGCATGAGGCCATGAACCCTAGGGCCTGCAGTATTTTCCTTGCTGATAGCTGGGTTCTGGTGGCCAACTGTTTGACATAAGCTGTCAGACAGACTTACTTTTCTAAAGTGAGGAATGCCATCTGAGATGCTGTGTCCAAGCTTGATCCCAAGAATACAATCTTTTCACTGGGCACCAGTTTTGATTTATTTTCATTGATGGTGTACCCCAGGGATGTGAGAAGATTTTTTACAAATGTCAGGTGCTGCAACAGCAATTCCTGACTATCCGCCTGAATCAGGCAGTTGTCCAAGTACGGGTAAATTTGGATATTTCTCTGCCTGCAGTAAGCAATGGCTGGAGCCAGGCATTTTGTGAATACTCTGGGAGCAGTGGATAAGCCAAAGGGAAGTGCAGGGAACTGATAAAGCATAGATCCGGCCCGGAAACGTAGATATGTCCTGCATGACTACTTATAGGGATGTGCAGATAGGCTTCTTTCAAGTCTACGGTGACTAACCAGGCATCCTTGGCTATCATAGGTAGAAGCTGTTGCAGGGTAAGCATTTTGAATTTTGGTACCACCAGGAAGGTGATGAGAACTGAAAGATCCAGGATTGGGTGCCAAGAGCCCTCTTTTCTCGGTACCAGGAAACATCTGGAATAGAATCCTTGGCCTATCTGTTCCACCGGAACCGGATAAATAGCCCTGACAGACAGCAGGGATAAGACTTGGTTTTGTGCCTCTGCCCACTGGTTTGGAGGAAGGTCTGGGAACCCTTTTGGGGTTGGCAGAGTGTGGAAGCAGAATTTGTACCCCTGGGATACAATGTTGAGGACCCATCCGTCTTTTGTGATGGACATCCAGTTTTTTTGCATGAAGGGCAAGTTTTCTTCCTAGGGGCACAAGCAGTTGGACAGCAGTGGGAGTGGAGTAGAGAAGTCATTGTGAGTTCTTTCCATAAGGAGGTGGCTTACCACTCCCTGTTTTTGGGGGTGGGGGCACTCCATTGCTTAGATCGCTGCATACCCTGAGACTGTAGTCTGGGTGGTCTGTTTCCCCTGGATCTAGTTTGTGATGGCCTGGAGGGGGCTGGAAAGGACCATTGTTTCGAGGGGCAATGCCTACTGAATCTGGGAGGCTGTACTTGTAAGAATTCTTTAACTGTCTGCATAGATTTAGCTTTTTCTTCCATCTTTTTAAGAAGAACTTCTGCTTTGTTGCCAAACAAATTGCCCTTATTCAAAGGAGCGTCTAATAACTTTGATTTGACATGATCTGACAAGGTCTGCTCCTTAAGCCAAGAATGCCTTCTCAGTACAGAACCAGTGACTGTTGCCCTGCAAGATGGTTCTAGGGTGTCAAAGCCTCACTGCAAAGTATGCTTGCTGACTTGGCTTGCAGAGTGCATAAGCTCCTGCAATTTTTTATTCTCTGCACAGTCTGTAAAGTTTGCTAGTTTTTGCTTAATAAGTTCCATAATATGTTGTTGGTACTTCAGCATGTGAAACTGACAATTCAAAGCCCTAATGGCAAGAGTTGCAGAGGTATATACTTTCTTACCCCATCTGTCCAAAGCTCTGGAAACCCTGTCCAAAGGAGTGGGATTCTTGGCTGTAGTTGCCTTGATACCTTTAGGCCCCTTGGAAATGATCTCTGGGTCAGCAGTAGGATTTTTGAAAAGAAATTTGAGAGAGTCAGGTACTCTGTAGTACCAGTCTGGTTTCCTAGGGACAGGGGGTAAAGTATCAGGAGTAAGACTGGATTCCATAAAGACATCATCAACAACTTCCAGGACTGGAGGTATTGCTAAAGGCCTGTGCTGTGGCAAATCTATAAATTCTCAGTCTCTTTTTGGACTGAGGATAGTCTTGGCATTCCCAGTGGAAATGCTCTCAAAGTACGTAAGGTTTCACCAAAAGAAAAATCCTCAGGAGGAGAGGCAGAAGGAATGGATTCCTCTGCATCTGAATCCTTATAAGCAGATAAGGGCATGTCTTCATAATCAGATACCTCAGAGTCGGACTCTTGGACTGTTGAAGCTGCTGGGGACTGGTTTCTTTTCCTCTTAACAGGGGAAGGCTGACTTCCCCTAATCAGCATAATAAGGTCTTCTGCCATTCTAAGCATTTGATGCTGTGGCAAGGGAGCAGGTGCATGCGCTTTAATCGTCGGTTTTCTAGGCGTAGCGTGTACGCTTGGCCTTAGAAACTCGGCAGTTTTAGACAGAACTGAAGTCGTCGGTTTGAGCCGAACATAGATAGTGAAAAACTTCCTCAGAAGCCGATGCCTGCTCAGCGGCTCCGAACCCATCCAAGATAGAGACATGCCCCGCAGGTTCCATAGTTGAAGAAGAGTCTGGTGGCATACCAGACTCCGAATGGGTCTCAGTAGAGGCCTGTGAATCCACTGAAGCAAGCATCAGGGGCTGAGCACTGGCGAAGTGGTGACTAGCTTAACAGAAGCGTCGTCGGCATTTCTGGAGCTGTGTGGTCTTTCTCATTATGTTTTTTCGGAATATTGGTAGTTGGATGGCTTACCGAAACCATTTCAGAATACGGAGATCGAAAGCAAAAGCATTTAGTGACAATAAGGGCCCGACGATGAATGGTTCGGGCGTTGAACAAGGCACAAAACTGACAGCAAGGTACGTCGTGGTCTGGGCCTAAACAGGTGATGCAGTAAGAATGAAAATTTCGCTGTGGTATTTGCTTCCCACAGGCAAAACAATTGTTAACTTTTTCTGACATCGGTTAGAGCAAGAAAAAAGGATCCCCAATGGGGTACTTAGCTTTAGAAGACTTCAGGATGATTCAATTCATAAACAAAAACTCAGGTAGGGGCCGACCGGCACTTGCGAACCGTTTCTGCTTTGGGCTCCTTGGCAAGAAAGGCTGACGTAATGGTGTCGGTTGCCTGTTTTTACACCCCTGACTACCTGACGTTAGTCCTGGAGCAACAGCATCCGACGCAGAAATACTAAGTCTCTGGTATTCGGGCCGACTGAGGGCTACCTGCAGGCAGATAACCCAAGTGTGATGACTGCAACAGTGAAACACGAAGAACATCAGTCACTGCAGATTTTTTTTGAGTTTGAGAAAGATTTTTGAACAAGAATGTGGGGAACACAGAGACAAGTTTTCCTTTCCATGACAAAGAGGATGAATTTTACCACAACAGGAGAAAAGCTAAAACCTTCCTGAAATAACTCTGTCAGGAAAACCAATACAAAAGGGAGAGTTGCTGAAATAGCATCCAAGTCCTTAGAAGAATCCCAAACAGCAAACTTTTTCCACTTACTTATGCAAACCTTCCTCGTGTTAAGTTTCTAGGAAGAGAGTAAGGATATGGTTAAGAGAAGCAAAAAGCCTGGAATCTCTGGCCATCCTTAGAATTGGAGAGCTAACTGTTTAGTTTTAGGGTTTTCAGGTCCCACTGTGGCTGGCCAGACAGAAGATCTGGACAAGAATTACGGAGGATGCTTCACATAAAGTTAAATCTGCAGAGGCCTGAAGAGGGTAATGAGAATTACCATTGCCTTGCATCAGATGGCTTTCTGTAGAAACTTGGTTATTAGGGGACCTAGGGGCCAAGTGTGAACCAGAGTATCCCTCGGTGACTGTCTCTCTTGGAGAGTCAGGGCAAAGTGGCTGCTGCAATTGGTGTGTAGATGTGAAGCAAGATGGCCACAGCACTGCTGGCCCTAGCATCAGAAAATCAATGAGGACTCTACTTGATTGAGGGACCTCTCATGGGGTAGAAGACTAGACCTGCTCAGTCTGTCCGCTAGAATGGAAATCCCCAGTATGTGCATTGCCACCATAAAGCATCGAGAAGATATTGCCCACTGACAAACTTTCATGGCTGCTGGACATAACAGATACAAACAGGTTCTTCTCACTACCACCATGTTGTCCATCTGGGTAGAAATCACACCTCTGGGGAGAGAATCCGGGAATGCCTGGAGTGTTAGGAGGACCGCTCTCATCTCACAGATGTGAAAGTTGGCCTCTGCTGTGGACCATGTGTCTTGGATAGTTCTCCCTTCATAACACCCCCTCCACCCCATGAGGGAGGTATCCTTGTCACAGTGGCAATTGGGGGTGGACATGAGTAAGGCTGACCCCAGTAAACTAGATGTGAAGATCACCACCACTGAATGTAATGCCTGCATATCAATGTGAGGTGAACTGACAAGTACAGATGCTGATTAACATTGACCACTGAACCACCCAGGTCCACTGTAGTGCCCTCATACAGTATCTTGCTTGCAGGACCAGTATTAACTGATACAGCCATCAATTCTTTAAGATTAAGTCGTCTTCTTGCTGGGGAATTGCTTAAATCAAGAACTTGTAAGACTTGAATTTGAAGACAGAGTATTCTGCACTGTGGAAGCTTGGCTATTTGGGATGTTATGCCTAGATGGCATCCTATAAACTCTATTGCCTATGTTGGAGTCAGCTGGCTTTTTTTGTCAAGTTTATGGTAACTCCTAAGTGATGGATAAATTACAGCAAGAAGTCCCTCTAGTGAACCAGCTGATTTCTGGTGGGAGCAGTACGTAACAAGTCATCTAGACATGGGAACATGCAGAACCCATGCAGTCTTAGGTAAGTTGCTACAACTGCCATGCATCTGGTGAACACTCTGGGGGTTGTGGTGGCAGTGCTCTGAACTGGAAATGACTGGCTCCCATTCAAAAACAGGGAAATCTTCTCGACTGATTCACAATTGTCACATGGTAGTAGGCATCCTGAAAGCCTACTGAGCACGTCCAGTCATTTTTCCTTAGAAGAGGCAACATGGACTGTATGATGACACTCCAGAACTCTGTCTGCTGAAAAACATATTTAGGTGGCTGAGGTCCAGAATGGGCCTGAGGTCACATTCTTTTTTCTCCGAATAAAAAGGAATATCGACTAGACTTTAGATCCTTGCTGGTCTGGTGGAACTTCCTGGATGACGCTTTCCAAACAGATGCTAACTCTGCTGCTGCTACATCCCTCCAATTGGGTGGAACACTGGGAATTCCCTTTTTAACTGGTTGAAGGGAAAGCAAATGAAATAACAGCCGATTGTGATTATCTTCTGCACCCAAGAATCTCAAATGATGGCTAGCCAGGAATGAGGGTGCACAGATAACTGCCTGGGACTGTCTCCAGCATATGGCAGTTGAGCAAGCATTCCAAGAGAACTGGAAGGGGTTCTCTGTGAATGGATCTCAAAAAAAGTACAGTTTTGTACCTACCATAAATGTAGATGTTCGAAGATCCACATTGCTGCAGTCCTTACACTTGGGTAGTCCGTCCTCCTCGGTCTACCAAACCCAAAGTAAGAGCTGACGCCGTCGGCAAGGGACTGACGCCAGGACGCCAGGGGTACAAATGCGCGCAGCGCTGTCCTCGGTCGGCCCGAATACCAAAGTAAGGCGATCGTCGGGGTCAAAGCGGCGATAGACTGATGGCGTCGCATCCTCAGTCTTTTCTTGCCCCAGATGTCAGAAGACCCTAAAAAGGAAAGGCCAAAACCAAAAAACAGCAACCAACCAACCAAACACCCTTGCACTAAATATATGTACAATATATACAAATTTACAACCCAACCCACACAACCGCCTCTAACCACAGAGGGGAAGGAGGGCAATGTGGATCTTCGAACATCTACATTTATGGTAGGTACAAAACTGTACTATGTTCTTCATCTCACATTGCTGCAGTCCTAGAATCCCAAAGCAGAGGTAAGGGAGGATGGCAAACTATAAAGAAGCAGGAGCTGCCAAAATGCCCTGCAAAATAGCAGTGGCAAAACCAGCCCTAGATTTAAGAGGAAGGTGGTAATGCTTAGAGAAAGTATGCACTGAACTCCAAGTAGCTGCCTCCAAAATATCCTTAGTTGCCACCCCTTAGAAATGCTGTCAGTGGCAGTAGCCCTAGTGGAATGAGGCCTAATCCCAGCTGGAATCTCCTTGCCATGATGGGAATAACAGAAAGCAATGCAAAACCCAATCCACTTAGAAATAGTTTGTTTTGACACAGGCTTGCCCTGAGAACTCAAAGCAAAAGAAACAAACAACTGCTGAGACTGCCTGAACCCCTTAGTCCTGCTTAAATAATAACGCAACTGCCTGTGTACATCTAAAGTGTGCAAAATGTTTTCCCCTTTATTTTGGGATCTGCATAAAAAGTAGGGGCAATGAATAGTTTGGTTTAAAGCCACACTAGAAACCACTTTAGGCATAAAGGAAGGATTAAAGATACCCTATCCTTATGGAAAATTAAGAAAGGCTCAAGGCCTGCAATTCAGAAACCCTTCTTGCAGAGGTAATGGCCAACAAAAGCAGTCTTCCATGACAAATATTTCAACTCAGCAGTAGCTGCAGGCTCAAAAGGTTGTAGAGTGAGTTTCTCCAACACAAAATTGAGGTCCCAAGCAGGAGTAGGAGCTCGGGTCTTATATTCTTTGCCCTCTAAGAAATTGCTTGAACAAAGGATGAGAAAACAATGGTGGGTCACAGTCATAGTGAGCTGAAATTGCTGCAGCATGAATCTTAATGGAAGAGAAAGACAAACCTTTGTCCAATAACTCAGTAAGATATTGAAGAGCCACACTCAAATTAGGCTCAGAAACATCCAAATCCTTTGCTGCACTCCAAAATAAAAATCTCTTCCATTTTTCTGCGTACACTTTCCTTGTACTAGGTCTTCTAGTTTCCAAAATCACATTCAAAACTTGCTGTGGAAGTTGAGACCTTCTATGGTTCAAAACAGAATATGCCAGGCTGTTAGATGAAGAGAGTGAAGCTTGACATTGAGTAAATGACTGTCCTCCTGAGACAACAGGTGTGGAATCGAAGGTAAAGGCCATGGAGGCTTCCTTACCAGACTTCTCAGTAATAGGTACCAGTGCTGTCGAGGCCAATCTGGAGCTATTAAAATCATCCTTGGTTTGTCCTGTCTGACCTTTAGAAGTACCTTTGGGAGGAGAGGCAGAGGTGGAAAGGCATACACATGAAGATTTTTCCAACTGAAAGAAAGAGCATCCACTTTCCAAGCTGTGTGATGAAACCCAAAACTTTGGCAGCTGGTGGTTTAGTGGAGAAGCGAACAGATCTATGTCTGGAGTTCCCCATGACACTGTCAATTTCAATACATGAGGATCCAATTTCCACTGTGGGGATCCATGATTTGCCTGCTTAACCCATCTGCAAAGGAGTTCTGTGCTCGCAGAAACCTTGCCTGAAGATTTAGTTGCAAACTGAGAGCAGTCTCCCACAAAATCATTGCTTGCCTGCATAGAGGATAAGAATGTGTTCCCCCTGCTTGTTGATGTACCACATGACAGTTGTGTTGTCTGTTAGAATCAACACCTGCCCTGGAAGAAGTAAATCCTTGAAGGCCATTAATGCAAACTGGACTGCTAACATCTCCTCCAAGTTGATATGTAGATGTTGTAGTCTGGCAGGCCACTTTTCTTGTCTCCACTTTCCATTCAGATGAGCTCCCCAGCTTTGTCTGAGGGGCATCTCGTTAGAATCTGACGGTCACAGAGAGTCCTTGTTTAGTGACATTCCTGAGCCCCACCACACAAAAATTTTGAATGCAAGGTATTATTTGAATGACAGTGTCCAGATCCTGGCAGTGCTGAGTCCATACATTTTGAGATACCATTGTAACTTCCTCATATGCAGTTTGGCATTGGGAAGCACCAGAATACAAGATGCCATGAACCCCAGGGCTTGAGAAGGACTGTCCTTGCAGTCAGCCTGGACAGATGAGACAATTGATGAAAGTAAAGGGAAAGATTCTTTTGTTTGTCCGGTCGGGTCAAAAGGCCATCTGGGATGCTGTATTCAGTCTTACACCCAGAAAGCACATGTCCTGAGAGGGTACTAGACTGGACTTTATTTCGCTTCACAGAATACCCCCAGGCATCAAAGCATCTATATCACGTATTCCCAAATGATGAAGAAGCTCGTCCTTTCCTGGAGCCAGAATCAGGCAATCGTCCAAATAAGGATAGATCTGTATTCGAAAGCTATCACTGGAGCCAGAACGATAAGCCAAAGGGCAATGCAGAGAACTGATAATGAGAATTCCCAGCCAGAAAAACGTACTCCTTCCTGCACTCAGTCTGATAGAACATGGAAGGAAGCCCTTGAGATCCAAAGTTACCATCCAATGATCCTTGCCCAGCAGAGGTAAAAGCTTTGAACTTGGGAATGTCCAGATAAGTGTTGAGGGTAGATAAATCCAAAATTGGTCTCCTTGGTACTAGGAACAGCGAGAATAAAATCCTAGGCCTCACTTCTGAATAGAACCGGCTGTATGGCCCCTATTTGAAGTAACAGAGAAATTTGTTTGTGCGCCTCTAGTCTTTGTTGAGGAGGAACGTCTGGCATGCCTTTGAAAGGAGGCAAGGTATGGAAATAAAACCTGTAACGTGGTGTATGATATCCAATACCCATTTGTCTTGGGTAATCAAACTCCAATTTTCCTTGAAAAGTGCCAACCTTCCCCAAAGGTGCTGTCAAAGGTAGGTCATTGGGTCTGTTTATGAAAGGACTGACCCTGCCCTCACCAAGACTGTGCAGGTGAACTCCTGTTCTAGGCCTAAAGAGCCTTGAGCTCTGCCCCTACCACGTCTAGACCTACCCCTAGACTGGGAATCATAAGAAGGATATGTCCACCCCTTGGTAGGCCAATTTCTACTAAACTTCGGAGGCTGAACCTGCAAAATCTTTAACAGTCTGCATAGACTTAGCCTTGTCTTCCATTTTCTTTAAAACTGCTTCAACAGGAGAACCAAACAACACATCAGATTGTAAAGGAGCATCTAAAATCCTTGTCTTAACATGCTCAGCTAAATTCTGATCCCTCAGCCAAAGAACAGAACCAGTGGCAGCCACCCTCGTGAGGCCTGTACAGCATCAAAACCACATTGCAAGGAATGCTTACCCACCTGTTCAGAAACATGTACTAAATCTTGTAACTCTTTACACTCAATACAGCATCTACCTTAGACTTCAATTGTGAAAGGAGATAGTTTTGGTATTTCAACATGTGAAACTGGCAATTCAAAGCCCTCATAGCTAGAGTGGAAGAAGTATAAACTTTCTTTCCCCATCTATCAAAGCCCTTGCCTCTTTATCTGGAGGAACACGGATTTTTAACAACAGAAGCCTTAACACCTTTAGGCCCCCTGTTAACAGTTTCTGGGTCTAGGACTCTAGACTAAAATGACACTTATGAGCTTCAGGCACCCTATAATACCTATCCGCAGGAGGCAAAGAATCAAGATTAAGAGAAGCTTCTGCAAAACATCTTCCACCACATCCAGAACAGGAGGTATAGCTAAAGGCCTATGCTGGGGTAAAAACAAAATTCCCCTAGCCTTTTCCCTGAAAAGAGGAAGTCCTGACCTTCCCACTTAAAATGCTCCCTCATGGAATGAAGAGTCTCTGAAAAGAAAAATCCTCAGGAGGAGAAGCAGAAGGAGTAGAATCATCCACATCAGAATCCGAATAAGGAGAATACTCCCTGCAAGTCTTCAGAGAGAAAGCAAGCGAAACCTCCGAATAAGAGAATACTCCTGCAAAGTCTTCAGCCGAAGACTCTCTCCAAACCTGCTCAAAAACTCCCAAGCTCAGGTTCCACCCTAGGTCTCTTATCAGGAGGGGGCATAGAACCTCTAATCAGAGTAATCAAATCTTCTGCCATTTTAAGCATATGCTTCTTGGGCACAGTCCCTGAAGAACTAGGGGTGACACCAACTGAAGGTAAACCTGGCCTGCCTCTGGGAGAAGCCTTGGAAACAAGGAGAGGGCTAAACTTAGAAGGGAGGGGAGGAGCCTGAGAAGCCCCTTCAGCCTGGCCTACCTCCTGAGAGGCCACATCTTGCAATAACAAAGTCTCTCCCTGGGACTCCAAAGAAACTTCTGGCAGAGCCACCCTACCGGGCTCCCTAAGAACCGTTCTTCTAGCCTAGGCTTTGTTGCATCCGACGGCATTATATAATTTGCCGCTTTCAAAGACTAACCTGGCACAATTTAACCTTCTCTTTATAGTCCTAAACAAGGTATACACAAAGTATGATAATCCCTATGCGGGTATCTGTTTCACAAAGAAATACAGTTATTCACTTTTTCTGACATCCAAACCACTGAGGCAAGAAAACAAAATATTCCAAGTGTAAGGACTGCAGCAATGTGAGATGAAGAACATCCTTTGATTCTGCGGACCACCTCTTTTCCCCGAGGGCAACGTCTGTTAAAGTTGTTCCCACTGACACAGGGGGTTCTGTAACAAGAAGTGTCCTGGGCAAAATTCTGGGATATTTGAAACCAGAGATTCTTTCCACCCTTCCAATTCTGGGAAAAAAATCTTTTCGTGTGGAAGAATGTAGTCCAAAGGCAGACAAAGTCCTGCCCTCTTGCTTGCTACTGGTCAGTCTATCTTTAACCTTGGGTCCAAAACAATGACACATCGAATGAGGCATTGATGAAGGATGCCTTGAAACCTTCTACAAAATGACAAATGACATTAAGGTGTGCTGACCAATAGCAATATCAGTACCCATTGCTCCTGCCATGCTATCCATCACATTACACATGGATTAAAGGCTAGAAATCTGGGATTCCACTGTCTTCTGGATATCTACTGGCAAATTACCCAACAGGACTAGGACAGTTCTTTAGTCAAATCCCTCTGGAAACAAGTCATGTGTGTTAAGTAGTTCAACATGCAAAGTGCAATCATCACTGAAGCATACATTCACTTTCCAAATCGGTCCAATGCTCTGGACTCCTTATTAGAGGGATGGACAGAGGTGATCTCTTCAGAAAGCTGCTCCTTTGTGGCTGCCACCACCATAGCATCAACTGGGAGACCCTTGATCCAGTGTGATCTGTTCTGTGGAGACACTAGTATGTTGTCTGGCTTTCTTGGAATTGGCTCCAAGTCAGGTTCCTTCCATGCCTGCTAAGAGAACAGGTCTATGAGCTTGTCAGCAGGAGGATCCACTTAGGCAGTAGGAAAGCTAGCCCCAAACACCTCCAGAAGTACAGACTCTTCTTGGGATGAGGCTTTGAATGACAACCCCCCCCCCCATTTTGTTTCATCAATGTCAGGACTTCTCCAAATGAGAGGTCTTCCAGGAGGGACCCCCTCCTTGAAGTCAGTATCCTATGTGAGCAAATTCAGGGATGAGTCAACATGCCTCATCTTGCATGCGAGTTTCCAGTGAGTTTCCTTTGGGGATGTTCAAGAGAGGTCTTAGAATCAGAATGGGGACTTGACAAATGAGGATTCTTGAAGTTGAATCAGGCTGGCTGTTCCTGACAGATAAGTTGCTGGGCTGAAGCAGCAGAATCCAAAGAAAGTCAGGACAGAGTTGAGTAGGTTTGAGGAATCTCCTCTATGGATCTGGAGAGGACCCTTTTGAAAGCTTTGAATGATGACGTTGAAATTGTAACACTGGAAGGTCTCAGAGGACCCAAAGAAACTATGAAACCTAACATCCTCTGCTTTGACTTAACTCTACTCCAAAGGTAACATCAGAGCTAAACTGTCCAATGCCAAGATACCAAGATGGCTCAAAGCACTGGTGTTGAACTCAACCCCCCTCCTGAGTTTTGGCCCAGAGACCCTTTGCTATCCAACAGAGCCAGTGTCAAAAGGGTAAGGAATGGAGACAAAACAGAAGCAGAGACCACTCTTGGCTCAGTCAAGATTCGGTACTGTGAAACACTGGACCAAGGTTTGAACTGCGGAACGAGAAACCAAGGTGGAAACTGGATGGGGCAAGTCCTGGTGACCCCACAGTGGAGGGGGTGGGGGTGGCCACAGGAGGACTCCCATATGAACCAGAGTTCGAAGAAGATTCGGTACTGTGAAACACTGGACCAAGGTTTGAACTGCGGAACGAGAAACCAAGGTGGAAACTGGATGGGGCAAGTCCTGGTGACCCCACAGTGGAGGGGGTGGGGGTGGCCACAGGAGGACTCCCATATGAACCAGAGTTCGAAGAAATTTCCTCATCATCCTATCAATGTTGGTTTCAGAAAGACATATTGATCAAAGGGACTGGGGGGTGGGGCACAGAAGGTTGTCTTGAAGATCAATACTGAAGGATATGTTAATACAACCTGGGACTTGCTAGCTCTAGGGGGAAGTAGCAAAGGGGAGGCAGAGTTTGGAGCCACTATTGTTACTCCTGACAAGGTGCTGGATCCATCAACCTTGGAGTTTTAGGTGCTGATGCTGAATGGGAAGTCTGATCTTGAGACCTCTTCCTGGGTCTTTCTTTTTGTTTTTCTTTTTCCTTGCTCTTTCCTCCATCTCTATTCTTCGCCTTCTTAAATTTGCATGGCCACTTGGAGAAAGGAGAAGCAGATGAAGAGGCAGGTAGAAGACCCTTTAATGCTAACTTGTTCCTATGGTCCAAAGTCCTGGCCTTGAAAGAAGTGCAAGACTCGCATTGGACATCAAGGTAATCAGCCCCCAGACAATAAACAAATAGGTTGTGCAGGTCTTGTGGGGGAATCTTGTACTCAAAGGCACTACACTTCTTAAACCCAGCAACCTTGTCCAACATGACTTACACACACACACACACACACACACACACACCACTGGATAAAGAATATAGTTTAAACCAGTCCTAGAAAAACACCTTACATCAAAGCTATGGCAAATAATATACTTTAAAGAAATACAGAGAAAATCTCTTCTTTTTTTCCATTTGTAATGGGTAGGGGTAAAAGGAATGAAGAACTTCCCATGATGTCAAGTTCAGAAGGGAACAGATGAACAGGGACGAAAATGGCCTTAAAACTACTGTACTACACACACAAGACAGTCTACTAATAGAAAATATAACAAAAAATATCTGAATTTAAACACTTGTTTAAAGTTGAACACCAAGCCCTTGCAGATAATGTCTGGTCTCTACAGGTGGCAAATGAGATTTGAGGTACATAAGGGTGGAGATGGGCATTGTGGGTAGTAGAGGCATATGATTCCTGGATCCAAAAGCTGGAAAAAGGCACCAAAGGTAAGAAATGATTGGATCAGCCAACCATTCATTTAGTCAGACAGATATGACATCTGATCTATAAAGTGAGAGAACATGACTTAGCTCTTTTAAAATCATGGGAAAGTTTACTACAGCCACTAGTAAGATAGTATATTACACATTAATTAAAAAATTATCTGGTCAGCACTGTTAACTCGACTGCACCACGACAAATGGTCAGATAATTGCATTGCAACTGCAACAGATTCCTCAAAAATGAGGAGATCTCTCCTGTGACTACCTGTACTTCGACTCTCCTGTACAGCTGCTTAATTTTTTAAGCCAGTGCAGCTTCCATATCCAGTCACTTCCAGCAACCATCTTACTGCCAGGACAGCTTCCTCACCTTACAAATGAAAAAAAACTGCTTTTCTCAGCTGGTCAACTAAGAATGTACGTCTGTCAAATTTCTACATAACAGCAACACCAAAGACATCCTCATACTTTATGGGCTGTTAAAGCAGATTGTAGCACAATGCATGTTTATTACTAAACATGAGGCAGCAGTACTTTAATCATCACTTCTGGATGAACAAAATAAAACCAAAATCGTCTGCTTACAATTATTAAGAGAACAGATCCCAAACCTTAAAAAAGTGGGAACATGTGAGCTAACCTTGAGCCACATAAAGTCCTTTTTGGCTGAAGTTACAATAAAAAATATGAACTCTTGTTAAAAGTTAACAATAAAGGGGCATAGAATAATATTAATCAGTATTCAAAACCAGATGATAAATGAATGATATAAAAATTTAAAATAAAGAACAGATGGTGGTTACCATAAACTATAGGCTGAGTTTCTGTGGCTTGTTCCTCCTCTTTTCTCAGAGTTTCAGAGGCATCAAGTTTATCCACCTGTGGATGAAAAAAATTTAAACATGAGAAAGCATATGCTAACTAAACAGCACATACAGTGGTAGTAAATGTGGAAAAGCCTTGCAAGTAATTTAAGTACTACATTACAGTAACTGGTTAGAGAAATGGGATCCTTCCAATGAATGATTACATTAAATTTTGGGACAAGTGGGAATGGGAAGTGGAATAAACTTGTCAGTTAAATGTCATACAGCAGCCTTCCAATAATTAAACCCAGGCACCAGGAGGGAACTGGGATTTCACTCTAATCTTTATGGAGTTTTCTTAAATGTCAGCGAAGGTAGGCAATGTAGGCAGTCACTTAAGGTTTTTCTGTTTCCCAAGCCAATAACAGGGCAAACAGCGATCCCACCATCTAGCCAGATTTTTAATAAAGCAATGCAGAGAACCAAACCCATGCAGAAGTTTACTAAATAACCATAACAAATATCGGTCATGTGACAAGTGTCAAACTAACATTTACTGCTTTCAAAGCCAACTACGACGACTCATTTTTATATACATAGCAAGGAAGTGGGCAAAAAACAGATGCTGTCAAATCATATTTTGCTTTAGAGAGAGAAGCTAATAATGACAAACTAGTTCAATGCAACTAATTTTATTACAAGCATATTTACCACTGATCTGATTGAAGACAATATGCAGTCTTCAGCAATCCACTGGATGGGATGCTCAAGATGACCTCAAAGTGCTAAAAAAACAAAGCTAAGAATCCTTTGATACATATATATATATATATATATATATATATATATATATATATATATCAGAATTAAAGACCAATTCAAACAAAGCATTTTCTAGACATACAGATCTCAGACTACACTAACACCAAATGCCACTGCCAGTCTGTACAATTACACAACCCTGATCTTTGGATTTTGGATTGTGCAGACCAAGGAAGTAAACTCTAACCTTAAAACCCGTTAAAGGTGCAAAAGTAAGGTTTTCAAAAAAAAATTACACATGCATAATGGAGAGAAGAAAACATGAAGCCAAAAACTTCCTTAACATAATGTTTACATAAACAGCAGTACTTTGACAGCATCTCAATGAGGAAACATGCATGAATTTGGTGTTCACGTTACAAGAACATGCACATTTTCAGCAATGTTACGAGTAGTCCTTCTCAAAATTAACTTAATAAAGCTCGGTCTTAACAGATGTGAAAAATGTACTGTTACCTCAGGCTTTCTCATCAGCCCTCTTCCCCCATTAACTATTATCACACCTAGCTGTTTAGGTACAGAAAATACCAGCTTTTAACATAAGCTAAGAACCTGATATGTGCCTAAATTCTAACAAGCAGCCATTATTTTCACATTCAGTGATTTAGTCCTTATTGTTAAGCAAAATGGTACAAGCTCCTCACTAGAGGAACATGTTCTGGGACACCACAATAGATTTGCTTAAAGGATCCTCTCCTTATTTTACCCTACTTCTGTTTCATCTCTCACAATCAATTGTCAGCTTTCTTACTGAATCAGTGTTTTGCCATACATGCACATACTTGTGCTGGCTAAACACCCTGCTGCTGAGCATCACTAAAGATAAATTATGTGCAAATATGAAGCATCTCAGAGGAGTTAAGAAGATGACAATGTTTGGAATTACACACTGCTAGTCTACCACAGGGTATATACAAAGATGAACCTTAGTTTTCCTCCCAGAACATGGACAGCAGATAATATATTAAAAGGAATGGTGAATGTCAATCTTGCAGAACTCAACGTTGGCCATCTCCCTTGGTCATACCATGTATCAGGGTTAAACAAAAATAGCATTTTTTTTTTTTTATTAATTTAAACTCCGTCATAGGAGAAAAAGTTATGTGACGTACAGTACATTATGAAAGTGTCATTTACAGAATAACTGCAGAAGGGATGGAAAGTACTTCTGAAATGGGAGCTTAGTAGAAGAGATAATGTATAGACTTGTTAAGTGCAGACACACAGCAAGTGCAATCCAACATGAAAACTTGTGGCAAAGATACCAAGAATCTGACATGACTCAGTGCTAAAGAAATGAGTGTTAAAGCAAATGTTGATAGGATATGTGCAAATTTTGGAAATAAAGTACAGGATAATATGTTTTTGCATAATCAAGTCACCACACCACACCACCACTTAAGCAGATGACTTGTGAAATGTAAGAATCTATAACTGCTGGGCAGAAGGATTCTGTTGAGCAACAGTTGGTTTCTTTGAAGAATTAAACTTATAGGAAAAAGTTGCGGTTGGCTGGTGCAATGGTAGACGAACAGGAGCTGGATTTGCTCGGCTTTGTTAAAAATTGGCATAGTGAAAAGCATTCAAGAAGATTTTCCAGAGTCTTGAGAAAGCAGTTTACCACCGACTTTAAATGAAAGCAAATAATGGGAGACACAAAGTTATTTTGGTACAATCTGGGACCCTATATGAAAAAGAACAAGTTCTGTGGCAGTTACATCAGCTGGAGAAGTGTACTGCTGTAGTATCAGTCTATATTCACATCACTTCATCATAACTCACAGGCTATATTTCAACAGCTGCTGCAATTTGCTGAGGCTATTAAGGAGAGCAAAGGGCAAGGATTCAAATGTTGACTGACTTTTTGGGTTGTTGCGAACTTGTTTTTACCTACTGTACTCTAATACTCAAGAATGCTGATGTGAATAGTTAAGTTACAGAAATTAGCTTCCTACGAATGTGTATTACGGGCCTGTTAAAATGGGTTACATAAAGACTTTTCATCCAAGAGATTGCAACGTCACCATGAACTATATACAAGCTGAACAGAAAAAGAAAACCGTTTACGTACAATGCAGCAGAGGGTCAATGGTTCGAAAACATGAACATTTTTACTTGAATTTAAATTATTTGAGTGAGTGCGGGATATGTTTAGATACTACTCAGTACTGTATGATTATAGACTCATTTGAATAGGTATGTGGAGTATGTTGGCATCTGCTGCCAGGGGATGCACACAACTGAAGAACTAAACTGCACGCCATGCACTGAAGATACAGGTCAAGTTTCAAATTTAAATGTCTCACAGGGTATGTAAAAACAATCAATTTTAAACTGGCTGCTAATTAATTTTAGAGTTTCGTAAAACAGGAAGAGGGCGATTTCATTTACTTTTGCCACAGACGGAAGAATTATGCTTCATTACATCAAACTGAATTACAGCAACTCTAATAGTAGTATTGAGGCTTTTCTCATGCTTCACAAGTTTTAACTACAGAGGTTGTAATACTGCCCCAGCAATGAAAGGTCATACTTTAAATTTTATGGAAACAGGCTGTACATTATTAGAATGGATGATACTTCTGAAGGCATTTATCCAAGGCTAGGTGGTAGAAATATGAACATATTTCCATCAAGATACAGCAGCCTTAACAATCATCAGCTATCAAACAAGCCTTTGTATGTTAAATGAATACTAAGCTAAACAGGGAATAACTCTTACTTCCTATAAAGAGGAATTTTAGAATAAGGGCATTTGCTAGCTTTATACTTACTAATTAAAGACTTACATTATATATAACCATGGCTTTAAATTATAAAATATCAGCTTTAGTGTGCCAAGGGATTACTCAAACAAAGGAAGGTGTAGACCAGATATCTTGGACACTGTCGACAGATTGTTTCTATTACTCCCACAGTGGACTGTAATTACAAAATATTATGCTATAAAGCCTTTTTATGGTGTATTGTCCTCACTAGAATACTGATCAGGTAGAACAAATTTCAATTCAAGAGAAAAGGCAACAGGTAATCTGCAGTACAAAGACAGGATTATAAATCGATATGTTCAGGCTGCTAATCACCTTATGACCGAGCAGCTACTATCAATCTGCTTACTTTGCCTGATAATATTATCGCTCTGAAGAAAGTAGCACAACTTAGTTACTGTTAGGTGATTCTACAATATGTAATGTGATCATGAGATTTACTGAGCATGTTAGTTATACTTGAAATGTACTATGCTTAAGTAAGCTGTTTTTGGTATCTGTCTTAAATTTAAGAGCTGCTTTACCTTTTACGTATCCATCTCAAATGTTACAAGTCATCATTTTAATAATTTGATATGCAGATGAAGGGATGGATGCAATTTACGAGCATAATATTTAGGGACAGACCATGGAAATTTTGCAAACAACAGAAGTTCAAAATTCTCAGGGTAATTATTACTCATCGTCAAACTGTATAAAGCTTGCACTACAAATCACTGCCTTACAGCTCTATTTGAAGAAGAGATGACCAGGCACTGATCAGACTGAATTTAGATATTGATAAACATGGTCCTTTAGGTAGTACAATAATGAAAAAATCCCATTGACCACTCTGAGCAGAGAAGCACTGTTGTGTGTCACTGTTTAGCTCTGTGATGTATGAAAGATGGATGCGAAAAAGTGAGTGTGAAGTATATTTTATGCCATTTATGCCACATTGCCTCAAGTACTGAAGTTATTAAAGGGAATATGCGCCGGACTAAAAATGTAGTTTTTTTTTTTAAATTGATGGTTTTCCAGAAGTAAACTATTGACAATAATAATAATAATAATAATAATAATAATAGATACACCCCTTGCTGGTTACTCTGTTAAGTGGGTTTGGTTGTGTGGATGATGGAAGCAGGGGCATTTTACTGGCTGGTAGCCTGATTGAGGTTAAAAGATTGGAGTGGTACATGTCTGTAGTGTTATTAGATATTTGAAAGTCAATCACAGGGGTACTTGACTGATGACTCCAGAAGAGTGGACCCAAAGGAAGACCTGTTCCGGGAGGCCATACTACTTTGTAATGAGTAATAAAGGTATGAGGTCTCACCTATGTGGCAGCTGCACAAATGGAATCCACAGGAAGCTTGGCTTGAAAGGCGGAGGACGTTTCAACAGCCCTTGTGGAATGGCCTCTTATTTTTCTCAGTAATTGTCTGTTATTATTACTGTATGAAAAGGAAATGCAATCTGTAAGCCATTTTGACAGAGTTACTTTGGAAACAGGCAATCCCTTTTTTGTGTCAGAAAAGGAAACAAAAATCTGATCTGATTTCCTGAAGTTCTTTTGTCCTGTTCAAATAAAAGTGTAATTGTCTATGAATATCTAATTGAAGTAAACTATATTCTGCCTTGTTGCTATAGTTGGGAAAAACACTGGCAATTCAATAGATTGAATCGAGTTGTTTTCCGAACAGATCTTTGGTAAAAAGGAGGGATTTGTTCTTAAGGATACTCTGTTTTTGTGGAACACCACATAAGGAGGGTGTACAGAGAGAGTTTGGCGTTCCAAGACCCGTTCAGGCAGAGGTAATGGCTACTACGAAAAAGGTTTTCCAAGATAAACATTTTATATCACAAGATAATGCAGGTTCAAAGGGTGGTAGGATCAAGATAGTTAGAACAAATTTCAAGTCCCAAGGAACTGGTGGTCCTCTGACTGGGGGTCTTAGTAGAAAGGTACCTTTCAAAAAGGCTTTGCATAGTTTGTGGGACATGATGGACATCCCCATCTCCCTTGTGTGAAAATTAGATATGGCTGCAAGTTGTACCCTGATGGAAGCAGCTGTTGCACCTTCTTTAGAGAGACTGGAGAGAAAATCTAGAATTGCTGCAATAGGATCTATAAAGGGATCTATATTGTGCTTAGCCGCCCAATATGAAAATCTTTTCCATTTACTGGAATACAGTTTCCTGGTAGATGGTTTGTGTGAGGAAATCAAGATATTTTTGACAGCAGGGGAAAAATCATAACACCTGGCTGTGTATGGAATTGGAGCAGCCAAGCTGTCAATTTTAGGGTCTGGATTGATGGATGGAATGCTCCCGAGTTGGTCAGAAGGTCTGGAACTGGGTCCAGAATCCATGGTTTCTCCAGAATATGGGCATGGAGAAAGGGGAACCAAATTTGACGAGTCCAGTATGGTGCAATGAATATCATGGTACTTCTCAACGTATTGGCTTTCTGAAGTACTTTGGGTATCAAAGGGAATGGTGGGAAGGCATAAAGAAGTCCTGGAGGCCAATCATGTACAAGTGCATCCCTCTGTGACTTCCCCGGAGGGGGAATGAGGGCAAAGTAGCTGCTGCATTTGGCATTCATGGATGTGGCGAAAAGATTGCAGCAAGGCTGGCCCCATTTTAGGAAGATCTCTTCTGCAACTTCTTGTTTCAGGGATCACTTGTGAGGGAAAAGAATCACTCTGCTTAGTTTGTCCGCTATCACGTTGGATTTTCCCGGGATGTGCATTGCTATCAGAAAATGTTGAGAAGAGACAGCCCATTGCCATACCCATTGCGCCTCTCGACATAGGGGGTATAATTTGGTTCCTCCCTGTTTATGTACCACACTACTGACATGCTATCTGTTTGAATCGCAACTGTTGTTATCAGGAGAGAGTCCTAAAATGCTCGCAACGAACTGAGCACCGCTCTCATCTCTAGGACATTGATATGCAGGTGGTTCTCGTGCTCTTGCCATAAACCTTGAGACAGTCTTTTCCCAGATAATACCCCCCTACCCAATCTGGGAAGCGTGCGTGGTTAGTGCAGCTGTTGGTTGTGGGAATACAAATGGGCGGCCCAAGAATAACTGGTTTGTTTGAATCCACCAAAGAAGATCCTTCTTGCATGCATCCGTAATTATCTGGTGTGACAGTGGTAGACCTTGCATGGGACCACTGGGCAAAGAGTAACCATTGGAGGACATTCATGTGCTGCCATGGTGCCCAGAACCTGTAACACGAATCTCACCGGAACCTTTCGTCTCGATATCAAGCTCTTGATTTGACGGTGTAGAGATTGGAATTCTTTCTACTGTAAGTTTTGCCACCATCTCTTTTGAATTTAGCTCTGCGCCTAGAAAGGTAATATGCTGTGAGGGCAACAAGGCAGATTTTTTTTAATTTATTGTAATGCCTAATCTTGAGCAAAGTATGGTTTCATCCCTTGCTTGCAGAAGTAGATGCTTGGTGTTGGCAGTTAGGAGCCAATTATCTAGGTATGGAAACACGCGGAATCCTAGACGTCTCAAGTGAGCCATAACCACTGACATGCATTTGGTGAACACTCTGGGGGGCTGGAGTGAGACCACAGGGCAGGGCTTGAAATTGGTAATGACTGGCTCCCAGACGAAAACATAAGTATCTCCTGGATCACCTGTCCATTTTTATGTGGTAGTATGCATCCTGGCGATCTACTCAAGCACATCCAATCTTCTTTCTCTAGAAAGGGAATATAGACTGCAGTGTCACCATCCGGAACTTTGATTTTTTTTTTTTTTTTACAGATCTGTTCAATCTGCTGAGATCCAAAATGGGTCTCCAGTCCTCTGTCTTTTTCGGAACTAAGAACCACCTTGAGAAAGTTCCAGATTCAATCTGGTCTGCGGGGACATTTTGGATGACTCTTTTTCCAGCAATTTGTGTATTTCTGATGTTACGCAGTGTAACTGAGCAGGTGGGATATCTGGAAAGGACTGATTTATGGGAGGGGTGGTGGAAAAGGGTATGGAATAGCCTGTGGATATTATTGTTTGTACCCATTTCTCTTGACTGATTTCTACCCAGGCGTTTCAGTACAGTGACAAGCGTCCCCCGACTGATCCAGAGATGGACAGGCGGGCTTCCCTTTCAGGAACACTGGAATGACCTACCAGAGAAGGTATCTGTCGCCCTGATACTGCAGGATCTCCTCTGCTGCGAGGTTGGTGTCTTCCACTGCCACTTCTCCCTCTGCCCCTGTGAGAAGTGTCAACACAAGTGTCGGAAAAACCTTTTAGGGACTTGTGGAACCATATTTTTCCACCTCTCTGACCTTTGGGATAAGGTCTAGTGGGAATGGAAAAACTGACTCCTACGGCAGACAAGTTTTTCCCTTCTTTACACCTAGTTAAGGTCTCTTTCCTACGAACAAAAACTACATATGCTGAAAATGAGAAAAGTACAGTTTTGTACCTACCATAAATATAGATGTCCGATAGGTATGCAACTGCAGTCCTGACATATGGGTTGTCCTGCCTCAGGCAGCCCTTTGGTCGGCCGGATTCCAAAGTCTGGGTCCGGCGTCGGCTGATGTCGCCCTTTCCCCGACGTCAGAGCGCCTGGGGTATAAAAACGTCAGCCGACGCCATCTTCTTCAGTGTTTCTTGCCCCAGATGCCAGGTGCCCTCTAAGGAAGGCTAAATTTTGAAAAATAGAGAACAATTCCAGACAAGTACAACAGCATAAAAACAAATACACCATAAAAGATTACCCCAGGTAGCTAAAATGAGGGGTAGAAACCCAAAAGTATACCACAGAGGGGTAGGTGGGAGGGAAAACCTGACTGCAGTTGCATACCTATTGGACATCTACATTTATGGTAGGTATAAAACTGTACTATGTCCTTCAAGGATGCAACTGCAGTCCTGACATATGGGTTGAATACCATAGCCAACCTGGGGGTGGTAGGCACTAAGACAAAGATGGTGTAGCTAAAATGCCCTGCAGGACTGCAGAGGCAAACCCTGCTCTGGACCTGGAGTATAAAGGCAGGTTGTAATGTTTGGAAAATGTATGCAAGGAGCTCCATGTAGCAGCTTCTAAAATGTCCTTTGTTGCCACTCCTCTTAAAAAGGCTGTGGAGGTGGCTGTAGCTCTGGTGGAATGTGGCCTGATGTCAGCTGGCACAGTTTTTCCATGAAAAGAGTAGCAGAATTGAATGCAATTTCCAATCCATTTAGAAATTGTCTGTTTGGAAATTGTTTTTCCCTGCAATCCAGCAGCGAAAGCTACAAAAAGCTGGTCATATTTTCTGAAAGACTTTGTTCTGTCCAAGTAGTAGCGCAACTGTCTGTGTATGTCCAAGGTGTGCAGAAGTCTCTCTCCTTTATTCTGAGGATTGGGAAAGAAGGTAGGCAGGTGAATAGCTTGATTCAGGGACACCCTGGATACCACCGTTGGCATGAATGACGGATTGGTTCTCAAAGAAACTCTGTCCTGGTGAAAAATGAGAAATGGTTTTATTGCCATAAGGGCCTGTAGCTCAGAGACTCTTCTTGCTGAGGTTTACTGCCAGAAGGAAGGCTGTCTTCCAAGACAGAAATTGCAACTCTGAAGATGCTGCTGGTTCAAAGGGAGGAAGAGTTAATTTTTCCAGCATGAAGTTGAAGTCCCATGCAAGCACTGGTGGTTTCCTTGGAGGGTTGATGTTCTTTATACCTCTTAGAAACTGTCTTAGCAATGGGTGAGAAAATACAGGCGGATCAGTGTTATATTTGGCAGATATTGCTGAAGCATGTATTTTTATGGAAGAATATGAAAGGCCATTGTGGAGCATTTCAGCCAAGTATTCCAGGATCTGTGGAATGCTCATCACTGATGGGTCTTGACCCTTTTTGCTGTTCCAGATAAGAAATCTCTTCCATTTTGCTGAGTATGTTTTTCTAGTGGAAGGTCTGCGAGCCTCCAGGATGATATCTTTTACCCTTTTGGAAAGTGTATCCTGAGTAATAGTCATGGAATCTTCCAAGCTGTCAGCTTCAATGTTTTCAAGCTGGGGTGTAGTGTCCTGTAATTGTGCTGTGTCAGAAGAAGTGGCCATTGAGGAAGGAGCCACGGACTGGTGTGTGTCAAGCTCCGTAGCAGTGGGTACCAGTGTTGTCTTGGCCAGTCTGGAGCTATCAGTATGACTTTCAGTTGCTCTGTCTTGATCTTTAGTAACACCTTGGTCATCAAAGGAAGAGGTGGGAAGGCATATAGTGTTAGAGATTTCCAACTGAAGGAGAGAGTGTCCACCTTCCATGCTCGAGGATGGTATGTCCTTGTGCAAAACATTTTCAGATGGTGATTGAAGTGGGAGGCAAAAAGATCTATATCCGGCCTTCCCCATGCTTGAGCTATTTGTAAGAAAATGTCTGGATGCAACATCCATTCATCTGGATCCATGATGTTTCTGCTTAGGCTGTCCGCCAGAACATTGTCCTTCCCTGGTACAAACTGGGATTGTAGCTCTATTTTCAATTGTAGGGAAATATCTCAGAGATTCATTGCCAGTCTGCAAAGAGGGTAGGAATGGGTACCTCCTTGCTTGTTTATGTACCACATAACTGTGGTATTGTCTGTCTTTATTAGTAGATGGCCCTGATGCATGAACCTTTCGAAGGGCTTGATTTCATGTATCACTGCCAGCATTTCTTTTGGTTGATATGCAGGTGCTTTTCTTTTTGTGTCCATTGTCCTTGAATGCATCTGCCCTCCATATGCGCCCCATCCATGGTCTGAGGCGTCTGTTGTTATGGTTTGACTTGTATGAGGCTTGCTGAAAGGCAGACCTTTGTTTATCTGGCTTGCTTGAGCTCACCACAGAAATTTCTTTTGAAGGCATGGAATGAGTGGGATCAATGTTTCCAGGCTGTGGCTGTGCTGAGACCATAGACTTTTTAGGTACCATTGTAGTTTCCTCATATGCAGCCTTGCATGTGGAATCAGAAGAATGCAAGATGCCATGAAACCCAGGGCCTGCAGGATTTTCCTTGCAGTCATCTGGGTGTGTGTTGCCAATCTTCTGAAGTATTCTGGTAATTGTTTTTGTTTTTCTTTTGTCAGAAACGCCATCTGGGTGTTTGTGTCCAGTGTGGCACCCAGGAAAGGTATTTGTTGGGATGGTACGAAACTTGATTTCTGAATATTGACTGTGTATCCCAAGGCCTGCAGTAGGTGAATGACATAGTCCAAGTTTTTTAACAAGGCTTGTTGGCTGTCCGCTTGTATAAGGCAGTCGTCCAGGTAAGGGTATATTTGTATCCCCTGAAGTCTGCAATGTGCAATTACTGATGCCAGGCATTTCGTGAACACTCTGGGTGCAGTAGATAAGCCAAAGGGCAATGCTGAGAATTGATAATGCTCTGAGCCTGCAAGAAATCTGAGGTATCTTCTGCAACTTTGTCTGATTGGGACATGCAGGTATGCCTCTTTGAGGTCCAGAGTTACCAGCCAAGACCCCTTGCCCAGCATGGGAAGGAGTTGCTGTAAAGTCAGCATTTTGAATTTTGGCACAATAAGGTAAGTATTCAGTGCGGACAAGTCCAGAATGGGGCTCCATTGGTTTTCTTTTCTTGGAACAAGGAACAGTCTTGAATAAAATCCTTGGCCTTGTTCTGCAGAAGGAACCTTTTCTATTGCTCTTATTTGAAGTAGGTTTGTTATTTGTTTGAGTGCCTCTGCCCTTTGATTTGGTGGCAGGTTTGGCCTGCCATGTCTTGTTGGCAGTGTATGAAAATGGAATCTGTATCCTTTGTCTATTATCTCCAGTATCCATTTGTCCTTTGTAATATTGTGCCAATTTTTTGAGAATAAAGATAATTTTCCGCCCAAAGGTGCTTCTAATTGAGCCCTGGATGGCGGAGTCAAAGTCAAGTCATTGAGATTGTCCTGGCGGAGCAGTGGAAGGCCCTGCCCCACCTCTCTGGTTCGGAGGCTGCCATTGACGTCCTCTGTAGGAGCCTCGAGTTTGCCCTCTACCTCTGCCACGTCTGTTTTGCCTCTTTGAAATTTGTCTGTGTCAGGAAAGGACCAATGTTTAGAAGGCCAATTCCTGCTGAATCTTGGAGGCTGTACCTGGAGGAAATCTTTGACTGTTTGCACTGATTTTGCCTTTTCCTCTATTTTCTTTAAAACCTCTTGTGCAGTAGCACCAAATAGCTTATGTTTCTCTAGTGGTGCCTCCAAAAGCTTAATTTTCACATGGTCTGGCAATGTTTGTTCCTTTAACCAAGCATGTCTGCATGACCGCACCTGTCATTGCTGCTCTACATGAAGCTTCCAATGCATCATATCCACACTGAAGGAAATGGCTGCTAACCTGCTTAGTATTATGAACCAATTCCTGTAACCCCTTTCTATCTAATGGTTCAGGAGAAGCCAGTTTCTTTTGCAAGTCATCCAACATGTATTCCTGATACTGAATCATATGAAATTGACAATTTAATGCTTGCATAGAAAGGGTGGAAGATGTATATACTTTCTTGCCCCACCTTTCTAAAGCCCTAGAATCTCTTTCCGAAGGGAGTGGGTTCTTAGCAATAGTGGAGGAAACCCCTTTAGGCCCCTGAGAAATAGTTTCAGGGTCAGCAGTATGGCCCTTGTACAGAAATTGATGTGTGTCTGGGACCCTGTAGTACCTGTCTGGCTTGACAGGAGCAGGGGGGAGGGAGTCAGAGGAAACACTAGATTCTAAGTACACATCATCTAAAACATTTAAAACTGGAGGAATAGCTAAGGGTCTATGCTGAGGTAGCTTTAAAAATTCCCTTAACCTTTTCCTAGAATCTGAGTATTCTTGGCCTTGCCATTTGAAGTGTTCCCTCATGGAATGAAGCGTTTTCCCAAAGGAAAACTCCTCAGGAGGAGAAGCAGAGGGAATAGATTCCTCCACATCAGAATCCTCGTAGGCCGGGAAGGCCTCCTCCTGGTAGTCTGAATGTGCAGAATCACCTGAGGCCTCATCGGAGGACTGGGAGTCTACCTGCTCAACCCTAGGCCTCTTGTCAGAAGGCGGCTGAGAGCCTCTATCTGGATGAGGCTGTGAACCCCTAATTAAAGAAATAAGGTCCTCAGCTAAACTTAAAATTTGAGAACCAGAAGTGGATCCCAGAGAAACAGATCTTGGAGGGAGAGATTTAGCCTGTTTGGCAGCCTTAGCACGTGTGTAGGCCTTAATGGACATAGACACTGGAGGCCTGTCAGCCCCACGTGCTGGAGTAGTCTTATCCACTAAAATGGTGTCAGAAATATCCTGGGCTATGGTCTCAGAGGGGAGCACAGAAACCGGCACCGAGCTTGCCTCCGGTACCGAAGTAACTGGTGGAGCGGTGTCGTCGGTCTGTAGCGGTTGCGAAACCGGCTCAGAAGAGACCGAGACACTCGCGGTAGGCCTAAGCGTGGTGTCAGCCGAGACCGCGGGTGTCGGTCCTTATCCTTCCGTTTTTTAGGTAAATGTGCTGTCGGAAGCTCCGACGGCATGATATAACAGAAATCTTCCCCAAAAAAATCCTGTGCAAACTCTGACCGACGCCTAAGAGTGCGTTTATTGAAAGAGGCACAAGCTGCACAGGCCGAGACGTTGTGTTCTGGGCCTAGGCAGGGTAAGCAGTAAGAGTGGAAATCCTTATGAGGTATTTGTTTCCCACAAGTTAAACAATTATTAACTTTTTCACTTTTATCTGACATCGGCTGAGGCAAGAAAAGGTCCCCAACGGGGTACTTAGCTTTTTTGAAGACTTCAGTAGCTGAAAACACAGGAGCTGGTCGACCGGCACTTGTGAACTGCTTCTGCTTCGGGCGCCACGCGGCAAGAAAGACTGAAGATGATGGCGTCAGCTGACGTTTTTATACCCCAGGCTCTCTGACGTCGGGGAAAGGGCGACATCAGCCAACGCCGGACCCAGACTTTGGAATCCGGCCGACCGAAGGGCTGCCTGAGGCAGGACAACCCATATGTCAGGACTGCAGTTGCATCCTTGAAGGACAACCTTGAGGTCTACAGAGCACATCCAGTTGTTCTCCTGCAGGAGTGGGAGAATGGATTGAATGGTGACCATCCGGAACTTTTCTTTGGCCACTGACAGGTTTAGAAAGGACAGGTCGAGGATGGGTCTTAAGTCCCCCGTCTTTTTTGGCACAAAGAAGAACCTGGAGTAAAAGCCTGATCTGGACTGGTCTCGGGGGGCATGCTGGATTGCTCTTTGTTCTAGCAGCTGGAGTATTTCTGCAGCTGCTGCCTCCCTTTGATTGGGTGGAACATCGGGGAGGCTCTGGGGTTTGGGAGGGAGATTGAGAAAGGGGATCTTGTAACCTCTGGATATAATTCGAAGCACCCAGCAATCTGTTGTAATGGACTCCCAAACTGCTAGGTGCCTCGAGAAATGCCCCCTGACTGCCTCCAGAGTGGAGCAGTCGGGAAACCCTTCAGGGTTGCTGCGCGAGCCAATCAGAAAAGTGTTCTCTCGACCCGAAATATTTCAGTTCCCCTCTGCCTCTGGGCCGGCGTACACCCTGTCCTCCTCTGCCTCTGAAGGACGAGGGGTCTGGAGCGAAACAGGACTGTTGAGACTTCCAGAACCACATCTTCTTCTGTCCCTTTTGGTTCCTAGAGAAGGACCTCTGGGGAGCAGGGAAGCGGACTCTGACGGCAAACATCTTCCTGTCTTTCTCGCTCTGGACCAGCGTGTCACGTACGGTCTTGCCAAATAGCAAAGAACCGTCAAATGGGGCATTAGCGAAGGACGCCTTGAAGGGTTCCGCAAAATCGCAATGGCAGAGCCAAGCATGCCGTCTTAAGACAATGCCCGCTCCGCTAGCTCTAGCGGCTCCTTCCATAGCATGGGAGAGGAGCCGCATAAAGGTGTTCACAATGGATTTGAGTGTGGCCATTTGGGTTGAGAATACTTTCTTATCCTCGGCCGACATGGACTCTGGGGGCGACCCGGCGTATTCTTTGATGAGATCCCGCTGGAGTCGTATCACGTGTGCCATATAATTCAGCGACCTTACAGAGAAGGTGGCTGAAGCGAACATCAACTTCCCCAGGCGGTCCATCGTCCGAGACTCCTTGTCTGGAGGATGGATCGAGGAATTCTCCTGGGCTAGTTCCTTTCTGGTGGCGGCTGCCACCAACATGGCATCTACAGGAGCATCCTTGCTCCAACACGTCCTATCAGAAGGGGGGCTGAGAATTTTATCTGGTCTCTTTGGAATGGGCTCCACAGTGTCCGGCTCCTTCCATGCCCTGGTAGTAATCAGGTCTACCAGGGGATCGGCGGGAGGGGACACCCAAGAGGTAGATGGGTCTGCGTCTAACGCCTCCAGAAATACAGACTCAGAGGAAGGTTTTTGGGCTGACCACCCCCTAATTCAAAGCATGTCCATGAAGTCTCCGTAGGAGACATCTTCGGGAGGTGACCTTGGGGAAGCTTCCCCTTCCTCTAAGTCTGTGTCTTCTGTCAAGGACTCAGGTGAGTCCAAGTGCCTCCTCTTGCACTTACGTTTGTGAGGAACCTCCTTGGGGGGGGCTGTCCGAAGAGCCCTCACCAACCACATCCTGTTCCTCCAAGGGAACTATCTGGGACGTAGGTGCAGGCTGTCCCTGGGGCCGGGTGAGAGGGAGTGCAGAGTGGAACCATAGCAGGAGCCTGGGGCCTCGAATCCCTCGACAATACCCTCTTCATGACATCGAACGCCAAAGGAGAACTGCTCTCTCTGGGATCCGAGAGCAGTCCCCTTGGATCCGATGTGTGGATCGGAGCTGGCGCCGAAGCAATCGGATCCGAAGGGCCAGTATACTCTGACAGAGACGGAGCCGAAAACACACTGACACCTGCGGATCCGAAGCTCAGCTCTCGGCTCCGAGAGCTCGGATCCGAAAACGGACCTGACAAACTCGAGGGTGCCGTCGGCTCCAAAGTACGAGGTACTATCACCGCCTACACTCCCCCGGTTCCCATGCTACCTGGCTCCGAAGGCTCCGAACCCCGGACGTGGGACGGAGAAGGAGCAATCGGGGCAAATAAGGGGGTCGAGCTCCCCCCTGGAGGAGGGGGGAGGGAGGCAGGAGCACTCCCCATCTGCAGCTGGGCCTGGAGGAACCTACGCATCATCCGGTCCATGTCTGCATCAGACAAGCTCCGGGTTGACCTAGAGGAGGCCGAGGTGGGCCAGGAGTCCTGCCTCGATGACCTCGAAGGCGGCTGGGTCTCCTCCTCTGGCAAAAAACGGGGTGAATGGAGCCGAGAAGGGGAAGGCCCAGAGGCCCTGGGAGAAGCTGCTTGCTTGGCCGGCGGGGCCGAGGAGGAAGACTCGGCCCGTCGCTTGTGGTGCTTCTCTTTTCTCCTCTCCCTCCTAGCTTCCCTCTCCTCCTGGCCTGAGGTGGGAGGGTGAGTCCTGGCCAGGGGAGCAGGGATGGAAGGTGGCACTGCCGCGGCAGGTGCCATGGAGGGAGAGGACGAAGAAGTTGAATCCGGGGGCAAGAGTCCCACCAGAATCAACTTCGACCTCCTGTCCCTCAAAGCCCTGGGGTTGAAGGCTGCACAAATGGTGCAGTCTGAGGAGAGGTGGTCAACCCCAAGGCAGATAACACACAGAGTGTGGCCACCTGCTGGGGACAGCTTATGGCCACACTCAGTGCATTTAGAAAAGAAGGCTTTAGGGGCCTCAGACATGACTAGGGATAAAATTACACTAGGCCCAAAGACAGACAAGCCTTCACACACATGGGGGGAGGTAATTTAACTAAAATTAACTACAAAAACAGTTAACAACTGGAAACGAACTAAGGAGCAACACGCACACAAATGTTTACTGCTATAATAGAAAAGAAAAGGATTTTTCTCACAAAAACAATCGACTCCCATGCCTGGAACTCGTTCAGAGCTGCTGACTGAACCACGGCAAATGAGATCTGAGGTCAGGAAGGGATAGCAGGGGATTACGGGCAAGGGGGAGGAGCTTGGAGCTCGGATCTTAGCTGTTTGAAGCTGCCGGTTTAGATCCGATATGGATCCGATACCCACAGGTTGATGGACAAATGAAGTTAACTACTTCAGATCAAACTTTACACAATAACTGATCAAGCCGGGCTGTGAAGCTAATACTGAAAGTAAAAGAAATAGTTATTTGTCTTTGGGATGTTTTCTGATGAGAAGCGTCTAGCTCATGTAATATTTATCTGCGTTTGTTTTCAGTGTTAACAAATGATTATTTAAGATTTATCGTAACTCTATTTCTCAGCCTATGGACAAAAATACAAAGGAAGCCCACACATAAAACATCTGCTTCACAACTCCAAGGTTAAGATTCTTTCCCCTTTCAGTGTACACTGTATTTCTGATGCTGCACTGCTGCATGGGAGTGGGGGTGGAGCGGGTGCACTAAGTATGCTGTCCTTTAGATGACATGTTTAATTGCAGTCACATCGGCCAGAGTTGGTGGCAGCTTGGCTGGAAGTTAAAGATCCCCAGCACTAATCAAAAACAGGAGCGAACTTTACCTAGTGCTATGAACAAATTTGCCTTAATCAGTTATGAATATAGACTCCTCAGAAAATATATGGTTTATAGGCCTAATGAAACTAACCTGATCAACAAAACAGAAACATTAACTGAGAATACCATATTATCTTATGATGACTGTACCCAGTGGAGAAAACTGTCTTTGTATCAAGATTACAATTATGTAATCTTGATTTAGTTACATGGGAATAACCTGGGAAGACCTACTTTTTCCACAATGGTAAACAGTTCTGGTTATGGGGCATTCCACAGGTAAAAAATCTGCATACAAATGTGCCAAAAATGAACACACATTACCTTGAAAGGAATCCATAATAAATACTTGAATTAAGTCTAGCTTATCTAAGGGGGGGGGGGGGGACTCCCAAGCAGTCTGGATATGTCTGTCACTTTACGGAGCACTGGTAAGGATCAGGCACTAATGGCAGATCTGAAAGGGAATGAGGAGGTACTAAGAACAAAACAACAAATGAAGCACCTTCATATGGAAGTGTGCAAGAGAAACTGTGAAAATCATGGTCACCACGAGGCCTAAAAGTTGCACCAGAATATCAACAGCCACTTGCCATTGTGCAGCATCTGCCAGTTTCCAGTTCCACCTAAATGAAATTAAAAATCAGGATCAGCAGAGGTATCTCAATTCAGCCACTGTTGGCCAGTCTGACCAGGCGTAACAAGGACCTTCCGCCAGGATTTTGTCATCACCTTAATAAATGATTTGGAGTTAATTAACAGAGCAATGGGCAGCACCCTGTAGAAGAAGTGCAACTGACCCAAGTACACAGTAAACATCTGTTTGGCTCCGAAAACATGATGTATTGGTATGTGACCATCAGGTTCAAGGACATCACCCCAATCCTTCAGGCAACAATTGCATCATGATCTAAAGGGTCACCACCTGAAGCTTTTTTAAAAGAAAAAAAAAATGGCCTCCTCCCCACAATTAAAACTTTTAAGATCTCTCCAATTAAAGGCCCACTTGAACATCCCAGCTCCTGGCATTTTAGGACACTAGGACAGGCAGGTAAGAGTTGGGGATAATTACCATTATCCAGTGGTATTAGATTATGTTTGTTTTTTTTTTTATGCTGCCATAAACTTTAGGTTTGCAGGAAAGCACAGTGCAGTGCAAACTACACTCTATCCTGTATGAATGCAGTCTTCTGCATGCCCCCCATTTCCAAATAGCATGTATTCACATTCCACAGTGGGCTTGTGCTTCCCAAAGACAGATGCAAATGTTATAAAACCGAGAGTCCTCTTTAAAGTAAAGTTCTTGTGGCAGGAATCTACCAATACCCTCCATCCCAGATCAGCAAATGTCAGCTACTCATTCCTATACCTCAAGTGTCCAGCTGTTAATCAAATGCATGTCAACCTGACTGGTCAGGGTTAAAACCTCTACTGTATACAGCTGGCTGACTGACTACCTGGAACTTTACATGGGAATCCTTAAAACATGTTTAGAATAAATGAAGAGGTGTGAATGAACAAAATATGCTTTATGGCTCCGAGTCTGGAAAGCTTCTTTGGGCCATCTAAAACAAAAACTGGACTTTTCTAGCCGCTCTTTTGTTACTTACTTGTCTGACAAAGGTGGTTTCTCAGGACTGGAAACAGCCTCAAGATGAATCCTTTGCATCTTCGAGATCCGGTGGACTCTAACCGTTCCCTAGGCTAAGACAAAACTAGAAAATGGGCTTCAATGGATAGTCTTAGCTAGCAGTACAGTTAGGATTACTGCAGGCAGCACTGCCTGACACCTGACTCTTAGGAAGCCTCATTAAGTGGAGAAAGTAAAACAGACTGAACAGATGCTAGTCTTTTGCGTCTATAAAGGAGGCCATCAACTCTGCCTGGAAGTACTGAAAGTTCTTGCTGAGGATCACCCGCTCAGGGGCTGAGGAAGAGAGAGTACATACTTTCAAGTATAGACACAAGCTGTCCTCTCCCACATTTCAATTATTTCTTCGAAAGAAAGCATACTTTTTGCTGCCATAGGATCCAAACATATTTACAAAAGAATATGTAACAAGTAAACCTTGTCAAACAGAAATACTGTTTCTGCATGAGAGCATACTTCCAGACACTGCAGTGTTATGCCTTTATCCACCAATGAGCATAATTCTGGATTCTCTACAGCACCCACCCCTCTACACGACTTAGAGAGCATAAATAATCACATTATTGTTTTGACATAAAAGTTATTCACTGCTTTTGTTGACCAGGGTGGTCAAACTGGGCTGTAATAGCCCACTTTCAGCAGAGGACCCTGGAGAAATGCTCCAGTTACAATAAAGCAGTTTTATACGACAGAAAAAATGTAAAGCCTAAAGTTACAATATAGACGTGTGTGTATATATATATATATATATATATATATATATATATATATATATATATATATATATAAAACTGAAAGGCAGCTATACTAGAGAAATCTACAATCAGTAAAACTAAAACTCATCATATATTAATACATGACCAACTGGCATACACAGTTAGCTTGTGTCTTTCGGCTTTTTCCCGGTTAGGGGTCGCCACAGCGGAACTCCGGTCCGCTAATGATTGGCAGTAGAGTTTTACGTGCTGGCTTGCCGGGCCTAACGCACAACCACAGTAAAGTTTAAAATGTCATTTAAAATTTTGCGTTTATGGGTAGGAGAGATACGAGGCAGGAGGTGTGGGAGAGGAAAGCAGAGAGGAGGTGAGGAATATGTGAGTAGTATGTACATTTGTTAGTCGACAGAGAGAGAAAGGAAGATGTAGTAAAGTTGAGGTAGATACAGAAGGTAATGAGTATGAGTTGGAATTTTGCTGGAAGGAAAAAAGTGTCATGGGTTGAACAGAGACAGAAGTGGCAGTAAGGGCAAATGGGTAGAAGACCATAGGAGATTTACATTTATATTTAGAATTTACTTTGTTGAGGTATACAAGAGTAACTGTAGGTGTGTGTAAGGGCCAAGGTAGTCTAGCCTGGGGAGGTGCAACAGCAGAGTCAAGAGTTTTAAAGTGTTTTAGTAAGTTTTTTTACTCTGGATACGTTGGGTTTGTTGTCTCATGTTGGTAAGAATAGAATTCCAGACTCTGGCAGCATAATTTGAGTACAGTGACAGACCAAAGTTGTGTTTTACTTGTGGTTAATAGGGATTCGTCCACGGAGATAGTGATTGTGCAGGTGTGTAATGTCCAACTAAGACTGGCAGTGCAGGACAGTTTTGTTGTTTGTAGACTACATTATGAATAGCTCCTAACTTGGTAAGACAGAGAGAAAGCTGCAGTAAGTCTGTTTCATCTTAACTTTCTTGGAATAAAAGCTGGATATAACATTGCTCTGTCTTAATCTAAATATCCCCAACCCCTTTACTAATCTTTTCTGAGTTATTCATAGTATGGCCTTTATGCTTTCTAACACTGCTAGCTAAATTTTTATCTCAATCTTGTTTTCTTTCCACTATGTACAGTTTTCCATTTACAATGTGACGCTCCATAACCTTTCTGAACACCCTTAATCAACAAACAAGTAAAACTGCCCAATACACATTCAACAATACATGGCTGAAAGCACCACTACCCTCCCCAACTCTGCCTTTCTTAGATATCTTGTACTTGTTTATCACCATATTCTCAAGTTACTCCCGATGGTGTCCAAATGTGTTATACTCTTTCCTTTGTACATAAAGTTGTCTTTATCTTTATTAACTCAGTAGCTAAGGCATTCCTTTGCTAAGCCCTCATGTCTCTCACAAGTTATATACACAGTATTCTTGCACCTCCCTCTCCCTTAGACATATTTCACCAGTCACAAACATGCCACTGCTTTGGCCAGGCACTCAACTTACTTACCCAAAGGTTTCACCAATAAAGAACAAGGAGGCCCATTGTTCTGTCAATGTTTTAATAAAATCATTTAGCCATCCTGCTCCAGCAAATAAAGTGCAATAAGCATGACTAGCATTAATTTGCATTGCATAATCATTTATCAGCACTACTCAATTTCATGTCAAAACATTCTACTGAAAGACCAAACCTCAAAACAGCACACATTTTTTTAAAAAATGTAGTAGTCTTCAACATATTCAGTTTAACACAAGCATCATCTAATCATCTAACTGTTTATACTTAACATACAACTTCATCCCTTACGGACTATATTAGGTACAGTGATATGCATCTCTCTCTCTCATACATGCATATATATAAAAAACACACACATACGAACAAGCTAAAATTTTCAAATGTAAGACATAAATGCTTCATTTATGCATATCAAACATTTCTGAAAGTTATCTACTCACCGTAACTAGGCATCTGTATTACCCATTTTCATTCTTCCTCAATGAGTGGTTACAGATTCTATCCTTGGATCCGACTCGACTGCATACTTGACTTTGGATCCAACTTTCAAGCTCCTCCCTCTGTCCATAATGCCCTAGTCCATACTCAGTAACTCAGATTGAGTTTGGTGCCATTAGATCCCCATAAAACAGTTAAAGAAAGGGATAGCTCAAAGAACATGGCTCAAAACTAGAACTATAAGTTCAACAAGAAATCTAATAGGTTCTTCCAGAAGATATAGGAAGGGGGATGGATGGGGGGTGTGGTGAAGGAAGAATGAAAGCGGCCAACACAAATGCCTGGTACATAACTTTCATATCTGATGTTGTCCTTTTCGTTCTTCCTCAATGAATGGGACAGATTCCCCAGGTACGTGAATCTTGGTTGGTCTTCATGGATGGATATTCCAATGAACGTCTGAGCCAAAGGCAGCTCTGCTTCTGAAATTAGGTCAAATTTGTAATGAGTAACAAAGGTAAGAGCACTGGACCATGTGGCTGCTGCACAAATATCATCAATAGAAGTTCTTGGTCAAAGAGCAGATGAATTGGCCATGGATCTAGCTGAGTGGGCTTTAGGCGGTCTCAGTAGAGAAATGCCTTGTTGTGAATAAATCCAAGAAATGCAATTAGTTATCCATTTAGCCAATGTAACTTTAGATACTGGATGATCCAGTCATTTTCTTTTTTGAGAAAGTTGCAAACAGCTGGTCTGATTTTCTGGTTTCTTTAGTTCTGTGTAGATAAAAACATAATTGCCTGTGCACACCTAGGAGATGTAGCATGTATTCTCCTTTGAACAATTTGGAAAGAAGACTGGTAAATGAATGGATTGGTTAATATTAGATTCAGAAACCGCCTTGGGTAAAAAGGAAGCTTTTGTCCTTAGTTACCCTGTCTTTGTGGAAAATAACATAAGAGTTTTTGATGAAAGGAGCTTGGAGTTCAGAAATTATTTTTGTAAAAGTAGTAGCTACTAGTTATGTATGTATTGGTAAAAATGTACTTTGCTAGAGCTTTTCTATTATGGTCTCCGCTGAAAATGGACACTGTTGTCCAGTCAGACCATCCCGGTAAGCAAATGTTAAATAAATACTAAGAAGGCTGTTTTCCAGGATAGGAATATTAAATCATTTTTTGCTGAAGGTTCAAAGGGTTTCTAAGTGAGATGTTGTAGAACCATAATCAAGTCCCAGGGAGGTGAAGGATACTTTACTGGGGGTCTAAGGAGAAAAGTGCCTTTTAAGAAAGCTTTACATAAAAATGTTTGCTTGGCCTCTTCCAATTTATATCTTGTATGAAAATTTGATATGGTGGCCCACTGTACCTTAATCATAGAGAAACTAGCTTGTTTGAAGAGATCAGCCAGGAAATCAAGAAAAGCAGATATATTGGCAGCAAAGGGGTTGGGTTAACATTATTTCTTGATGCCCAAAGAGAAAATCTTTTCCATTTGCTCTTGTAAACTTTCTTGGTGGAGTCTTTTTGCAAGGATAATAGAATGGTACGTACTGGGGAAGAAAGCCTGGGCTGCCGGGCTATTATTGGAATGACTTATCCTTGAGGGATGTGACAGGAGATCCGGAATTGAGTCCACTATCCAGGGAGGACAGAGAAGATGAGATTAAAGGAAAGGGAGCCACAGCTGATGAGGGCAGTAAGAGGCAATGAAGATGACTGAGCTCTTCAACTGAATTGCTTTCTGTAGGAATTTGGGGATCAAGGGAAGTGCGGGATAAATGTAAAGGAGTCCTTATGGCCAAACGTGGACTAGAGCATCTCTCGGTGACTCCCCCAAGGTGGAATCAGGGCAAAATACCTGCTGCACTTGTTGTGGGAGGACGCGAAGAGATCACAGCAAGGGTGGCTCCAATCACAGAAAATTTCCTCCACCAGTGATCGTTTCAGACAACACTCTTGAGGCATCCAAATAGATCTGCTAAGTGTGTCTGCTAGCACGTTAAGTTTTCCGCCAGAATATGCACTGCAACTAGAAAGCGGTTGGTGGAGATCACCCATTGCCACACTCTTACAGCCTCCCAGCACAGAGGGTAAGATCAGTTTCCCCCTTGTCTGTTGATGTACCACACTAAAGACATCATGTCTGTCTGAATCGTAACAGTCCTTAGAGGAAGAGCAACTTGAAATGCCTGCAATGCTAACAGGACTGGTTTCATCTCCAAGACACTATAATGTGAATTGGTCCCTTGTGGGGACCACATGCCTTGGACTGTCCTTCCCAAGTAATGCCCCCACCCCAAACTGGGAGGCATCTGTAGTCACTGTGGCCATTGGGGGCAGTAAAACAAAGTCAACCTAGGTAGATGTCTTCCAGCTGGATCTACCAATGGATGTGGTGTTTGCAAATCGGTGTAAGCTTGACTGGAAAAGACGAGGGATGTCGAAGAATAGACCAGTGAACAACTAGAGTACACTGAAGAACACACACAGTAACATGCTAAAGGAAGTAGGGCTACTGCTGTTGCCACAGACCCCAGTGCTTGAAGAATGAATCTGGCTGGAGGATATTGAATCTGATGAACCTGAAATATGAGTGTGTCTATGCGATGAGTAGGTAAAGAGGCAGTTTATGTTGTTGTGTTCAGATGTGTGCCAATAAACTCCAGGCTCTGTACTGGTGTCAGAATTGACTTGGCACAACTGATAGCTATTCCCAGTGAGTGACAAATCTGGAGCAAACAGTCCCTGGATTGTTGAAGGAGATGTATAGAGTGGGTGGTGAGTAGCTAATTGTCTGGGTATTGGAACACTTGGAATCCTTTTAGTCTCAACTGAGCTGCCACCACTGCCATACATCTTGTGAACACCCTGGGGGCTGTGGTGAGTTCAAAGGGCAGGGGCCTAAATTGGTAATGACTGGCTCCCAGCCAAATGCATAAATATCTTCAGGAGTGCCCATTTATTTTGATGTGATCATATGCATCCTGAAGATCTATAGCACACATCCGATCACCCTTGCAAAGAAATGGCAGAATGGACTGGACCGTGAGTTAGAAACTTCCACTTTTTCACATACTGGTTAAATCAGCTTAGATCTAGAGTTGGTCTCAGGTCCCCTGTCTTTTGGGGCACTAAAAAGAAGCACAAGTTCTAAATCCGGTTTGGTCTTGTGGGACGTCCTGAATTATTCTCTTGTCTAGCAGCTTTTGAATTTCTTGTGCTGCTGCCTTCCTTTGACTGGGTGGATCATCAGGAATCTTCTTTCGTTTGCAGATTGGGGACTGGGAAAATGGTATGAAGTAAACTCTGGATATTATTTTTAGCACCCGGGCATCTTTTGTTATACTGGATGCAAGGACAATCGTAACCAGACTGCCTCAACAGGTGGCACTTAAGGAGCACTGATAGGGCCTATTCAGAAATTAATCATGAAAACTCTGATTTTTATCTCCTGTTAGAACTGCCTCTGAAGGAGATGGCACTGCATGCACCTTGGAAAGTTCCCAAAGATTTGCAAAACCACATCTTCTTACCACCTCTGATTTCTAGGGAACTTCTGTTGAGGAGTAGAAAACTTGATTCCATGGCAAATAGGGTATTTCCTTCTTGTTCATTGCCTGTAAACATTTCTTTCAAAGACAGACCAAACAAAGATGTTCTATCAAAGGGGCATTGCTGAAAGATGCCTTGAAAGGTTTCTCAAAGTCGCACAGCCAACATCCAGGCATGTCTCCTTACAGCAATGCCTGAACTGACCACCCATGAGGCGCCTTCAGCTGTGTGAGAGATCAACCTCATGGATGCACTGGAAATTGATAAAAGAGTTGCCAGATGAGATGATGATCTTTTGAAATCCTCTGCAGATGTGGACTTATTTCACAATTCTTTGATCAATTGTGCCAAGTAGTTAAGGGACCTCAAGGTGAATGTCACTGAGACAGACTCAGCCAAGACGTAGATGGGCAGAAACCAAAGGCCTCCAAAAATACTGACTCCTCTGGAGAATGATTATTGGAAGAGCAACCACCCTTTTGTCTAAGGATCTTTAATGCATTTCCAAAGGAGACATCAGGTGGTGAGGGGGGACCCTTCCTCTTACTTGAGATCAGTCTCTTCAGTGAGAGATTCCAATGGGTAATCTACGTGCCTTATCCTGCACTTCCTCTTCTGATGGCTCTCCATGGGGGATTTGTTCAGAGAAGGAGGTATCAGAACAGAGAGGGAAGTTCCTCTATGGGGACTGACTGGAGGCTATGTGGAACTGATTGTCCCTGTGGAATTGGTTTGATGGACTCAGAGTATGGAACTGAAGAGGGAATAGGGGGTGGATCTGAGGGGTGACAGACCAGCTCTCTAGAAAGAGAGAAAGCCCTTTTTTCACAACCTTGAAGGCAGACGGACCCAGAGAAGCCATAGCCACCCACACTGGAGCTGAGACTTCCAGTATAGGTAGATCATGACTCTGACCGGATCCATGCCTGGAGGAGGGAACTGGACTACAGCTGTCCAGCACTGAGTTTCCAAGGGGCAGAGATGGATCTGATAACATCAGAGTAGATCCTGGCCCCAAGGATCTGACATCAACACTTCGTCTCCGGGACCTGATCTGATCCAAAGGAATAAAAACAGAACTGGTCAGGGAAGCTGTCAGTCAAGGAGGCAATTCTCTTCAGATCAGACTCGAACTCTGAGCTGTCAGATCCTGGGGCTCCAAAACCAAAGGATGGATCAGAGAAGGAGCACTGTACGAGTAGCAGCTGAAAGACTCATGGTCCCAACAGGGGAAGGAGCTGAGATGACCCCATATGGATCTGATGATCTAGGAATTTTCGCATCATCCTACCCACATCTGCTTCGGAAAGACTTCCGGAGGACCTAGTGGATGATGTGGGTTGACTGGAGCCTAGAATGCTTTTTGGAAGTTTGCATAAAAGGGGAACAGAGAATAGGGGAGGCCATATCCAATAGAAACTCGGGTGAACAAGTTCTGGGAGTGTATGATGTACTAGGTTTCAGATCGAAGGGTTTGGGATCCATAAACTGAGCTGTGGGGCTTGCTGATAAAATAATCAGATCCGAAGATTATGGATATGGAGAGCGCACTTTTGGGTCCAAAGTTGTCAGAACCGATGTTTTTGAAATTTCTGGTGGCGTTTCAGAAGTCGTCCTGCGGGGCTTTGGCGGAGAAAACTTTCTATGCTCTGAATGAGTTTTTGAGATTTTACTTGGGGTTTGATTCCCTGAAGATGTAGTTGATGGAGGAAGTAGACTGTTAAAGATAAGTTTACTGCACCAATCAGCTAAAGCCCCTGTATTCAAAGCTGCTCGTATTGAGCAGCTGGTGTTAAGATTAACTGCTCCAAGACAATACACACTCCTTGTGGGCATCTGAAGCGCACTTTTTAAAACTTGTCAGCTTGTCGGCCATGACAATAGGAGAAAAAATGGATAGAGAGATAAAAAACAAGACTTTTTTCCCCCCTTAAAGAAAATATTACAGAAAGAAAATATTGCCAGCAATAGTAATTAAGAATTGCAGTATAAAAAGGGTAGGAAGGACAGAGTGGGTACAGAAAGAAAAAGAAAATTACCAATTATGGCAAATTAAGAACACAGATAGAAATTTTAGACAGAAAAGTTAAACTTTCATTTACAAAACAGTTGAAAACTCGACAAAATACTGAGAGAGAAGGACCCCATGTATCAGCAAGATGGAGGCAAATGAGATCAGAGGTACTGAGGATGGACTAAAGCATTATGGGAAGAGGGAGGAGCTGCAGAGTTGGATCCAAAGTCTGATGTATGCTGCCAAGTTAGATCTAAGGATCGGATCTGTAATCCATTTGTTGAGGAAGAATGAAAAGGACATCATCAGATACTGTTTTATGTATTTAGTCTAGGTTTTCTTGGACTGCGGTGGTGGTGCTGCGGTAGCGTTGTCGCCTCACAGTTAGACGTTGCCCGTTCGATTCTCAGTTAGAGCGTCTTCTGTGTAGCGACATGCGTGAATGGGCTTTCCTTCATTGAAGGTTGTGCATTAGGTCCAGCAAGCCAGTACGTAAAAATCTACTGCCAATTGTTAGCGGACCGGAGTTCCGCTGTGGCGACCCCTAACCGGGAAAAGCCGAAAGACACATACATACATAGTCTAAGTTTTCTTGACTAAATTCTGGAACTAAAAAGCAAGCTTTGCCTGCACGTTAAACTAGGCTGAATAGACATTGCTAACTTAGATATGCTGAATATTAATCTACATGATCAGGTTTGCCTGTGTTAAATCATCAGAAGTATGCAAAATAAATGCTTGCCATACAGCTAAAATTAGGATTACTCCCTTGTATTACACATGTATTCAAGAACCAGAATTTACAAATATGGTTAATATTCCATCACGTTACAGACTCAATTTTCTATCATTATCTTTCCTTAAATACAATAACGTTAATTAGCAAGTGGCAAAATAAAGTGCCTCCTTAAATAACCAAAGTTAACACAAAATCTGGGGTGGACATCAACTTCTAGCAAAATACCTTAACTTATCTACAAAAGCAAAAACATTCATTGACACTCACAAAACTTGCTAACAATCACTTACTCAAGTTTAGCCCTCATGTTTATTTGTTGGGCAAATGTTTATACCCCTCTTTAGAAAACATACTGCAGATCATACTACAACACAGACTTTTCCAGTCTATACTTTCTTTTTTTATTTTATTTTTTGTATTTATCCTTTCTTGCTCATGGAATTGTGCACACATGTATACGGTTCATTAAATTTATTCTCTCTTACAATTTATCATCTGTGTCCAGTTGTATCAACGTCTCCTAGTTGAGGATGCAATACAGTTTTTTGTTCCCCTTGCAGCTGATATGTTCTCATAAGTAATTCAATTCTTTTCAAGTCTTCTTTTTCCAGACTGTCAAGAGAGAGCATTTTACCATTCCAAAACACCTTAAAGACAGCATGGAATAACAGTCTAACTGCAAGTCCCCTGCATCCACAAAATGCAAATTATGTTCCAATGTTACTTCACAGTAATCCTGCTCTACAAATTTAAGTCCCCCACATATAGCTCATTTTCTATTTAGCTGCCACAATTTCCACAGTATCTATTCTTTTTCAGACCAAGTCAACTATTTGAATGCTGGCCTTGATTTTCCATATTTAACTTTTGAATCTGGAAGTGGTAGACAGTTCACCTGTGCTAATCAAAAGTCAGAGAGCCAGGCCATTTTCCCATCTTGCTTTTCAAACAGTCCATCAAATCTGCAAACTTCAACAACATTCAATGTTAGAACTTTGAGATGACATCTTTACTTGCTGATTTGCAACAGAATGTGTTGAATAAAATACTTTAACTGGAATACTTAGTGATTTTTAACTTCTCAATAACTGGGAAGACCTGACAAAGCAAACAAGCAACCAAACAACTTCAACCAGTGTCATGCATGCATCTACAAAGCTCCTTAATGTTTTCTTGAAATGTTGCTAAGGAAAATCAAATCCCAGAAAACACTGGCAGGACAGCATGGGAATTTCATCATGAAAAGAGGACAGTGCCTTAGCTGTGCCATCTGGTACAGATGTTTGCTTACTGCTGACATCCTGACCACTAACGCCAGCTGTACTGTGTTGCATACCACCAACTCAGAGGTGATCTCTGCCTGACATACAAGGCCATGTCCAACCCAGAATTGATGAACATCCTCCACTTAAAGAAAACCATATCCCCTTGAGCCACACGCTCCAGGGATCTAAACCTCACCACAACAATAAATAGGACGTGCTGGAGGGATAGATTCCTGTCCCAGAGACTTCCCATGCTCTGGAACAAGATTCCAATCTACATTAGGCAGAGCTCCTTGCTAACCCTCCAAGAGAAACCATGACGAGTGGATGGGAAACAGAAAGTTTACCCCAGGGATCACTTGAATAGCTCTGCTGGACAGAGGCACAGGGAACTAATCTAAGGGGGCGGTGAAAGCCAACACATTCCGGCTAGGCTTATAAATGCCTTCGGGCAGATAGCCTAGTACCTACCTATGAACTATATTCAAAGATGCAGCTGGTTATAGGAAATTGGGCTGATGATGCTTTGGTCTTTTCAGTAGGCTCCCTGACTCAAGAATGTGTGTTCAGAAACCTTTCCAATACCATACCAACTAAGAAGGATAGAAAGAGAGCAAAAATAAGACATTGTAGGTCCAACACAACACTGGAGCTACTTAGCAGGGGGATTATAGTGGGTGTCCTGTTTCAGGAACCCAGGGCCACTTACATGGGCCAATTCCAGGCTGCAAAGACTGCATCCTCAGAATCAACCTAAGGGGAAGGGTCACCCAAGGGTCCTCCCAACTCCAGGAAGGAGGAACAAGAACCTTGACCAGTCTATCAAGCAGAAAACCACTACTGACCAGTCCTTACAGGAACTCATGACGTAAAATTTTCCCAAAAGGAGGGTCTAACACAGAGGACTCCTTGCAGAGAGAGAAAGATCATTAGTTGTGTATCAAATATAGGCACCTCATTACCCACAAACTTCCCTACCCATGAAGAGTCAAAGTCAGAGACAGAGGAGGTGAGACAGAGAGAGAGAGAGAGAGAGAGAGAGAATGACTCATACCACCAAACAACCAGACATACTGACAGGCAAATCACCAATCCTGGCAAATTTTCCTGGGTTTTGGAATGAAGGAAGAACAACAGACAACACTTTTGGCATCTCTTGCTTGGGATCATACGAATGACCTCCCAGACAGGTACTGGATACCCACAATCACTCTATGAGCACTGTGATAGGCCATAGCCATAAGCTTCTCTTGGTGCTTTACACATCTGGCTTGACTGAAATGTTGGCACTTTCAGTGAGTTTTGACATCATGCCCCAGTTCCAAACAAAAAAGGCAATACACATGTGGGACTTGAAATATGCTCTGATGATTCAAGGGACACTTCAAAAAACAAAACCAAAAAAAAAAAAAAAAACGGTGATGCAGGAACCTTCCAATGCCTACTATCATATGATCCAAGCTATATGAACTTAAGAAATGGAGTACACTCAGCAAAACTCAACTTCCCAGTCTGGAGCAAGGATGCAGGAACACATTCTGGTTTAGAAAGTGATTTCAGTTGCTGCCCATTGCAGAAGGCCCCTCCAAAGGAAGATAGAATATTTGTATAAAATCTTACCATAATCATAGATGTCCCGCTCTTCATTGCTGCAGTATTCTTAACCTGAGGGAACTCCCACCTGAAGGCAACCAGACATCGGCCAGTATATTGAAGTCTTTACTGTAGGGTATGTGGGACATCGCACGTAGGCTGCTGTCGGATACATGCCATAAAAGCGACATACACGCGTATGTCAAACTAAGGATACAGAAGTTCAGTACATCCAAGCAGAACAGCAGCCCAGGGAGGGAGGGACATAATACTGCAGCAGTGAAGAGAAGGACATACATGGTTATGGTAAACTTTTACACAACTATTCTAGGTCTTTCTATTCACTTGCTGCAGTATTCTTAACCTGAGAGAGAGTGCCAAAGCTCAAGGAGGAAGGCAGGAGGACAGAGCAGAGGAGCCCTCAATGAAGCCATGTAATATGGCTTTGGTAAAGTCAGCTCTTGATCTGGAAATGCCATCTAGTTTGTAGTGCTTTGTAAAGATGTGGATAGAATACCAGGTGGCTCTTCAAGGATGGCGTTATCTAGGTCCCTGAAGAATGTCTTAGAGGAAACCACAGCCCTGGTACAGTGGGCTTTCACGGGTGAAGGGAGTCTCTTTCCATGGAATGTGTAAAAAAGGCAAACAGTCTTTGAAATCCAAGAACAAACTGTCTACTTGGCAATGGTCAAACCCAGAGCCCTGGGATGAAAGTTCACAAATAGCTGATCAGATTTCCTGATAGCTTTAGTCTTGTCCAGATAAAATCTAAGCTGTCTGTGAACATCTAAGGAGTGTAGTACCTTCCTACTGTGATTTTGTAGAGAAGGGAATGTAGGTAAGTAATTGGATGGATTGCTTAGGGGATAACTCATTAACCACTTAACGCATGAAAGGAGGACTTTTTTCTCAAGAATATCCTATCCTTATGAAATACTAAGGGCTTGAAGCTCCGACACCCTTCTGGCTGAGGTCAAGGCCACTGGTAAAACAGTCTTCCAAGAGCAATGTTTGAGGGAGGCTGAGGATGCAGGCTCAGAAAAGGCCTGGATCAGTTTTTCTCAGACAAAATGAAGGTCCCAAGGAGGAAGAACAGATTTCCTGGAAGGTCTAATGTGAAGGATGCCCTTAAGGAATTGTTTTACCTCATACTAAATGCTAGAGGGGGAGAAAGAGGGAGACGAGCAGAAAAAGCTCATGTGTGCTTTGACAGAGGAGTAAGTGAAGCCAGCAGAGAGCAAGTCATAAGACAGAACCACTGGGATTCCCACTGTCAGTGTGTCTTGGCTCTTAGAGACAACAGAGTGAAAATATTTTCCGCTTGAAAACGTAAGATTTTCTTGTATTGTTTTTTTGGCCTCCTGCAAAACCCTGAGCAGGTCCTCTGAGAATAGGTGTCTGAAGGGGATTAGAATCCTATCACCCACAGTGTCAGCTGTAGCGCTGACAGGTGTGGGCGTATTAGGGGTCCTTTGTTCTGTGAGAAGGTCTACTCTGTGGGATAACTTATGGTGATGGACCTTCGCTAAATGTAGGAGGAGGGGAGAACCAGTGCCGTCTTGGCCAAAATGGAGTCAACAGCAAGACTTGTGGTTGGTCTTGGCAAACTTTGAACAGGACCTTTGGTATTAGAGAAAGGGGAGGGAATGCACATAAACATCCGTTCCAAACCAGAGGACTTAGGATTCTGGCACAAAATTTTGGAAGTTGTCTGTTCAGGGGGTAGGCAAATAAGTCTATTTGAGGAATATCCCATTGGTGGACTACGTCCCTGTGAAGCATCCATTCATGGGATTCAGTCAGGAATCTGCTTAAGGAGTCTGCCAAGAGATTCTGGTTGGACGGAATGTACACTGCCTGAACAATTATGCGGTATCGGGCCAGAAATTCCCATGCCATAACAGCCAACATGCACAGGAGATAGGATTTGGTCCTCCCTGCTTGTTCACATACCAGAGAACTGTCATGTAGTCTGTGAACACTTGTAGAGGGCCTGGGCAAAGAACAGGTTGAAATGCTTGTAGAGCTAATAGCAATGCTCAGATTTCCCTGATGTTTGTGTGTTCTGATTTTTGGGAGGGGGTCCAAATTCCCTGAACTGTGAATTTGCCCAAGGCTGCTTCCCAGCCTACATCTGATGCGTCTGTGTAGAGTTCCAGGACTGGGGCAAGAGGATGCAAGGGTAGACCTGGATTTAGGTCTATCTGACATATCCACCAGAACAGTTCCCTCTTCCGGCAAGGAATGAGGGGGGCTAGGAATTCTAGTGCGTGAGAATGCTGGGTCCATATTGAACCGAGGAACCACTGGAATTTCAACATGTGGAATTTTGCCATTGATATCATGGGGATGGTAGAAGCCATGAATCCAAGCACCCTGGGGAACTCCCCTGGCCATAATGCAAATTAAGGGGAGAAAGGTGTGAAAGAAGGACTGAAGGTTCTGCACCTTCTGAGGTGGAAGTGGCAATCTCAATGTCTGTATTCGACAGCCCAGGAAAATATGACCCTGTGAAGGAGTGAAGACTGACTTCCCATAGCTGATGGTTAATCCCAGTTTCCGAGAGAAATGGTAGTCTCCAAGTTTTGGAGTAGAGTGTGTGATTTTGGGGCCTGTAAAAGCAGATAGATTAGTTGTGTAAGAACCTACTATAATGATAGATGTACTTCTCTTCTCTGTTGCAGTATTCCTGACATAAGGAAGTTGCTTGCCAAGGTGACGACCCAATGTAGGCCAGTATATCAAAGTGTTCTATTACCTAGGGTGCGCAGTACATTTGATGTAGGCCACTAGTAGATGTCAGCCATAAAAGCTATGTATGCACACAGCACCCTCAGAACTGAACCCCCAGTCGGAGAAACAGTCTAAGGGAAAAGGATCACTGTATCCAAGAAAGGCAAGAAGTTGGGGAAGGAGGGAGGGATGGAATACTGCAACAGAGAAGAGGCAGACATCTATCTTTATGGTAACTTCGTACACAACTAATCTATGTTCTATTCAGTTGTTGCAGTATTCCTGACAAAGGTGAGTGCAAACTCATGCAGAAAGGGAGGGGGGAATGGCAAAGGAAGTTTCTCTGAAGCCATGGAAAATCTCCCTAGCAAATCCTGCCCTGGATTTGGAAATGGGATCTAGCTTACAATGTTTGGTGAAGGTGTGGACAGATGTCAAAGTAGCTGCTTCTAAGAATTGGTGTCCAATCCCTTGAGAAAACCCCCCAAGGAAGACACTGCCCTTGTGGAGCAGGCTTTGACTGAGCCTGGAAGGACTTTACTATGGTGAGAATGGCAAAAGGCAATGGATCTGGATCATCAATTGGAGATGGTCTGTTTGGACACAGGCAATCACAGAGCCCTGGGGTGAAAGGACAAAAACAGTTGGTCTGACTTCCTAATGGGTTTAGTCTTGTGCAAGTAAAACTGAGCTGTCAAGTGTACATCAAAGGTGTGAAGGATCCTCTCACTACTGTTTTGTGGGGAGGGAAAAAAAGGTGGGGAGATGAATCGCCTGGTTTAAGGACAATGCAATGACTACATTTGGCATGAACAAGAGGGATTGGTTTGAAGGGAAACCCCGTCTCTGTGGAAAGACAGGAAAGGAGGAGATGCCATGATGGCCTGTAATTCCAAAACCCGCCTGGCAGAGGTAATGGCTACCAGGAGTACAGTTTTTCAAGTAGAGTGCTTCAGAGAGCTAGAAGAAGCTGGTTCAAAAGGGGCTTGAGTTAGCTTCTCCAGCACAAAGTTGAGGTCCCAGGGTGGAAGAACAGGTCTCCTGGGAGGTCTGATATGAAGGACACCTTTCAAGAATTGTTTTGTTTCAAATCTGGAAGCTAAGGATGGAGAAAGTGGCAGGCAGGCAGAGACAGCTGACAGATGTGTTTTTATGGAAGGGTAAGCTAATCCTGCATTAAGCAGTTCACACAGATATGACAGAGCCAAAGGGGGGGGGTCCGCTGTTAAGTGGATCCTGGCTTTTGTTAAGACACCAAAGCGAGAATCACTTCCACTTGGTGAGGCAAGACTTTCTGGTATTAGGTTTTCTGCCCCCAGCAGGACTTGAAGCACATCCTCTGAATAAAGGTGTCTGAAAGGAAATAAGGGCTCTATCACCCACAGGGTCATTTGGAGGGCCTCTAAGTGTGGGTGGATAAGTGAGCCCTTGTTCTGTATTAGAAGATCTACTTTGTGGGATAACTTGTGGTGATTCCCTTGGCTAGATGAAGCAGCAGGGGGAACCAATGCTGTCTTGGCCAGTAGGGAGGCACCAGTAAGATTTTTGGTTTGTCCTGTTGAATTTTCAGCAGGACTTTTGGAATAAGTGGAAGGGGAGAAATGCATACAGGAATGTCCCCTTCCAGGAGAATGACAGGGCATCCACTCTCCATGCCTGAGAATGGGGTTCTCTGGCACAGAACTTTGGAAGTTGCTTGTTCAGAGAGGAGGCAAATAAGTCTATCTGTGGAATACCCCACTTGTGGAAAATGTCCAGGAACACATCCATGTGAAGCATCCATCTGTGGGCCTGTGTTTTTGGATCTGCTTAGAGTGTCTGCCACAGCATTTTGACTGGAAGGGATTGTAGATCACCTGCTGAGAGATCTCTAGTAGGCATGCTAGATCCCAGGACTGCATGGCTAGTCTGCATAGGAGACAGGATCTTGCCCCCCCCATTTGTTGATATACTACAAGACTGTTATATAGTGTGTGTGTATACACAGCCTTCCTGGTCTGAGCAGGGACTTGAAGGTTTGAAGGGCGAGGATTAGTGCCTTCATTTCCTTGATGTTTATTTGGTCCCTCCTCTGAGGGGGCATCCACAGTCCTTGTACTGTGTGGTAGCCCCAGAGCTGCCCCCCAGCCCATATCCGAATCTTCCTTGTACAGTACTTGAGTAGGTGGCAGTGGGTGAATGGGGAGGCCTGGGTTTAGAGACAGCTGTGTCATCCACCACTGGAGCCCCTTCTTGAGACAGGGTAGAAGAGGAATTTGGTATTCCAGAGGGTGGACATGTTGAGACCACACTGACTTTAGGAACCACTGGAATTTCCTCATGTAATTTTGCAAGAGGAAGCATAGGGATGGTGGATGCCATCAACCCCAAAATTTTCAGTAACTATCTTCCAGATGCCTGTGCTTCGGTAGGAAGGAGAGGATACCACCGTGCTCTTGGTTTGAAATCAGCATACAAGGAAGACGTGGTCCTGGGATGGAACCAGGGATAATTTTGTCAAATTTATGGTGAAATCCAGGCTTTGTAGGATGGCAATTGTCAATAGGAAATTTCTGTTCAATTCTGCTTGGGAACTGGCTTGAATCAAAAGGTCATCTAGGTAGGGGAAGATCAGGATACCCTAGAGCCTGCAAAATACGATCACGGGTGCTAGACATTTTGTAAAGACCCATGGGACAGTGAAAAGTCCAAAAGGCAAAGCCAAAAACTGATAGTGTGAGGATCCCACACAGAAGAGTAGGTATCTCCTGTAGCTGGGGTTTGATGGGTATATGAAGCATCCTTGACATCTATGGAGGCTAGGAATGCTTGGACGAGGATAACAGGAAATAGGGTTTTGCAGGGTAGCATTTTGAATGAGGGAACTATGAGAAAGTCATTGAGGTAGGAGAGGTCCAGGGTGGGTCTCCAAGGACCTTCCTACCTGAGAACTAGGAATAGGCGTGAGTAGAATCCTCTTCCTTCTTGTCCTAGGGCCACAGGCTCGATAGTGCCCTGTTTGATCAGGTTTTGCAGGACTGGAGGAAAAAGAGGCTCTTGTTTTTTTTTTTGGAGGTAGGGTTATACCTCTGAAGGGAGGCACCTTGAGTCAGCCCATGAAGTACCCCCTCTTGATGTTGCTTAACACCCAAGAGTCTTAGGTGATGTGATCCCAGGATGGAAGGGATAGGGTTAGGTGTTGGGTGAGGGGAGGGGTGCCCTGGCTTCTTGAGGAGTCATGAGGAGGAGCCCGTCCTATCAGGAAAGAGCTGCTTAACTAGCTGAGAAGAGGAGGAAGATACTGGAAGAAACTATTGAGTTTTCCTAGGCCTCTTTTGATTATGGGGTTCTGGACTGCCTACGTATAAAACACTTGTTTTATAGGGCAATTCCTGTGAAATTTAGGAACAGGAGATAACAGAATGTGCTTAAGATCTTTGAAATGTTCTGCAAAGGACTTCCCAAAAAGGGCAGATTTGTCCAAGGGGGGATCCATTAGTTTTGCCTTAATGTCCTCCGAAAGAGGCCGAAGCCTTAACCAAGCAAATCTTCTTAGGGTAGAAGAGGAGGATGCTGCTCTTGATGTTGCTTCTATAGCATTATAGCTGCATGTAATAGAATGTCTGGCTACCTGAGAAGAGGTAGCAATGAGGGAAGATGCCAAGGCCTTGCTTTCCGAGTCTGGCATGTCTGAAATTAATTTTGAAAGTTGACACAGAAGTTCAAGATTGCACCTTGTCATGTGAGTTTGGTAGTTCAGAGCTCTGAAAGCCAGGGTGGCTGAGGTATAGATTTTCTTGCCCAGCCGCTCTGTCTGCTATCTTTATCCAAAGGGAGAAATGAGGAGGAAGGAAGAGACCTGGGGGGCCTTATCAGAGGCTACAGAGATCATCGAAGGGGTCTGACACTGGAGCCTTGAAAAGAAAATTGCAGTCTTTAGGTACTTTGTAGTACCTGTCTGGCTTTTTTGGAGCTGGAGGCTGAGAGTCCAGATTTGTAGAAGTAGATGCAAAAGCATCTAAAAAGGCTGGCATAACCAGATGAATGGCTAAAGGAGTAGGGGACTATAACTGGAGGAGATCATAATAACGTTTTGGACCTCTGACATCTGTGTACGGTCCCATTTGAAGTGGTCACGCATCCTAGAGAAAGTCTCCCCAAAATAAATTTCCTCTATGGGAGAGTCTATTCCATTAGAATCTACTTCAGGAGAGGCATTAATATAAAGATGAGGTGATTTGGGAAGAGTAATCCAATAGATCACCATCCTCCTCAGACGTGGCCTAAGGCCTAGGTATTTTCTGTGGGGAAGTAAGCCAGGCAGGAGGAGTAGGGAGAGCAGGAGGAGGCCTAAGCTTCATAAAGGTTGTAAAAAGGCCTTGTTTGAAATGTTGCCATTCCTTCTGTGGGTCGGGGGAGGGGGGGGGTACATGCTTGCTTTTTTGCTGCAGTATCCATGCGGTACAAAGGAGGAGGGCCAGACGTAGGCCTACATTCTACCAAGTCTCAGTCGACGTCCTTCCTAAAAACTATTTGGGTAACCCCCCCTAGGACCTTCAGAAACAATGCCTAGGCTCCCCTGGACACTAGTAGACTATGTATTAGTAGCCTCTCTGGACATCCATAGGTTGGTACTAGGCTATCAGCCCTAGGGCCTATGCAAGCCTAGCCATAACAATTCCCTGGCTATTTCTTCCCACACTATTTTACTTCCCTGGACCCCTGTCTAGCAGGGCAACTGACGTGATCCCTGGGGTGAATTTCCCTTCTCCCATCCAAATAAGTTCATAGGTTGGTACTAGGCTATCAGCCCTAGGGCCTATACAAGCCTAGCCATATGTCCAGTTAAAAGGAGGCCTGCAAAATGGGCTGGGCCTGTAGTACCACATACAAATTGGCATGCGTCTCCGAGCTCTCATGTGCTTTGGGAGAGACGTCTGTATTGAGAGGCACAGCTGTGGCATCGGGCCTATTTTTTTGGCCTTATGCTTAGCAGGCTCGGCTGTCAGGTCAGAGGAGGATGCTATTGCGCTCTTGGCTAAAAGTTTAAGATGCTGGATGTTCTTCATGTTTCACTGTTGCAGTCATTACATTTGGGCTATCTGCTTGCAGGTAGCCCTCAGTTGGCCTGATTAACAAAGTCTTGGGTCCTGCGTCAGTTGCTGTCCCTTCTTCCATGACGTCAGGTCATCAGGGGTATAAAACCTGCAGCCGACACCATTACATCAGTCTTTCTTGCCATGCAGTGCCTGAAGCACAAGCAGTTCGCAAGTGCCGGTCGGCAGACTCCTGAAATTTTCATTTTCGAGTTTCAGAACCAAAGTCTTCAACTACAGCCAAGTACCTCGTTGGGGAAACTTTTTCCTGCTCCTTACCGATGTCAGTAAAAGTTAATAATTGCATTACTTGTGGAAAGCAAATACCTCAAAGATTTTCATTGGTACTGTATTCCTTGCCTAGGCCCTGACCACGACGTACCTTGCTGTCGGCTTTGTGCTTTATTTAATCAGTGCACTGTCCGTCGTCGGTATATTTTCGCCTCTAAATATTTCGGTTCTCGGTTTAATTATCCAGAAATGTCGGTTAGCCATCTGACTACCAGGATTCCAAAAAAAAACACAAAGATAAAGACAGAGACGGGCCGCCAAGGTCCAAAACTGCCGACGACGCTTCTCCTAAGCCAGTTGCCAGTTCGCCAGTAACCAGTGAGGTGCTTTCGCAGCGCCTGATACCAGCTACTTCTGATTTTCAGGCCTCTACTGAGACCCATTCAGAGTCTGGTATGCCAGGAGATGCTTCAACTATGGAACCCGCAGATGTCTCTACCTTGGATGGGTCTGGAGCCGCTGTGCAGGCACCAGCTTCTGAGGGTGTATTCAGGCCTACGGACTTGCATATAAAATCGATGCCTCCTTCTTTACTTAGGCCTAAATCTCGATCCATGCCTAAAAAAATGACGCTCAGGCCTCTATGCCTAAAAAACAAATTATAAGAATGGCTGAAGATCTAATAACTCTAAGTCAGGGGTAGCCACCCCCCCCCCTTTCTAAGAGGCCTAGGACTGAAGTTGATTATGAATCTTCTGATGAGGATTCTGTTTTTTTCTGATTCTTCTGATGATCTGGATTTGCCCTTATCTACTTATGAAGATTCTGATGCAGAGGACTCCATTCCCTCTCCTTCTTCTCCTGAGGATTTTTCTTTTGGGGAAACCTTACATACTCTAAGGGAGCATTTCCACTGGGAAAGCCAGGATTTTTCTGATTCAAAAAAGAGGCTTAGGGATTTCCTTCTCCTACCTCAGCATAGGCATTTAACTATTCCTCCTGTACTAGACATTGTTGATGATGTTTTTTTGGAATCTAGTTTGGCCCCTGATTCCCTGCCTCCAGCTCCCAGAAAACCTGACAGATACTACAGGATCCCTGAGTCTAACAAGTTCCTTTTTAAAAATCCTATTGCAGATCCATAGACTATTTCACAGGGGCCCAAGGGCATTAAGGCTTCTACTGCTAAAAATCCTACCCCTTCTGATAGACTCCAGGGCACTGGATAGATGGGGTAAGAAGATTTACACTTCTGCAACCTTGGCCCCCAGCCTGGGACCTTAACTTTGCCTTGGAGAAACTCACTCTAACTCCTTTCAAGCCAGATGCTACTGCAGACTTAAAATTTCTTTCTTGGAAAACAGCTTTCCTGTTAGCAATCACTTCAGCTAGAAGGGTATCTGAATTACAGGCCCTTATAGCAGTGGAGCCTTTCATCATCTTTCATGCGGACAGGGTGTCCCTCAGAACCAATCCATCCTTCATGCCCCAAGGTGGTATCCAGCGTGGCTCTTAATCAGTCCATTCATTTACCAACCTTCTTTCCCAATCCACAGAATAAAGGGGAATGGATACTGCATTCCTTAGATGTGCACAGACAACTTAGATTCTACTTGGACAGGACTAAACCTCAAAGGAAATCTAAACAACTGCTGGTGGCATTTGCTGCAGGGGCAGAGGGGAAGGCTATTTCAAAGCAAACCATTTATAAATGGATAAGCCATTGCTTTCATTGCTGCTATAAGCACCATGGAAAACCTATCCCCCAGGGGATCAGACCTCACTCCACCAGGGCTGCATCTACCTCGACAGCCTTTCTCAGAGGCGCCCCTACCAGGGACATCCTAGAAGCTGCTACCTGGAGTTCTGTACATACTTTCACCAAGTATTATCATTTGCCAATTTTCTCTAAATCCAGAGCTGGCTTTGCCACTGCAGTCTTGCAGGGCCTTATAGCTGGCCCTAATGCTATCTAAATTCCTCCTCCCAACCATAGCTTTGGGAATCTACCCAAATGTAATGACTGCAACAGTGAAACACGAAGAACATAGTACAGTTGTGTACACTTACCATAAATGTAGATGTTTGAGTGTATTCACTGTTGCAGTCCTGGTTACCCTCCCTCCAGCCCCCTAACCTCTTTTGGCTATACCTCTACTTTCCTTTACTATGCTTAAAAGCCTTTTTGGTGTATTTGCTTTTTTGTTGGAGGTATATCTTTGTACTTTTATATTTAATTGATTCCCATTAGGGGGGGCACCTGACATCTGGGGCAAGAAAAACTGATGTAATGGCGTTGGCTGCATGTTTTATACCCCTGACAACCTGCCTTCATAGAAGAAGGGACAGCAACCGACGCAGGACCCAAGACTTTGTTAATCAGGCCGACTGAGGGCTACCTGCAAGCAGATAACCCAAATGTAATGACTGCAACAGTGAATACACTTGAACATCTACATTTATGGTAAGTGTACACAACTGTACTTTTTCTAGGTAGATCGCGAGGGAGGATAACCAACTTCGGAGGGTTTTAGGTGCAAAAGACCGACAAACACAGCAGTTTTTCTGGTAATGCTGGGGTCAGAGGCAAAAAAAGCATTGAGAATGACTATACTTATGTGGAATCTGTCTTCCACAGTCAATTCCCTTTCCTAGATGACATTAACCTCAATAAAAGACAAGGTAGCAGAAAGAGAGAGAGTTCCCTAACAGGGCACTTAGTTTAGGAAGTGATTCTAACAGCAGTGTGACGTCTGGGACTGGTGATCCAAATGGCAGCAAAGTTGCTCTGAGGGTGGTGCGCACATGCATCGCTTTTATGGCTGTCTACTACTGGCCCGCATCAGACGTAACGCACACCCTAGACAGAAGACTTTGATATACTGGCAGACGTCAGGTCGTCACCTTGGCAGACAACTCCCTTATGTCAGGAATACTGCAACAGATGAATAGAAGGACATCGTCCAGGTATGGGAAGATATGGATGCCCAGAAGTCTGCAGTGTGCAATCACTGGAGCCAGGCATTTTGTAAATACCCTTGATGCTGTAAAAAGACCAAAGGGCAAGGCAGAGAATTGAAAATGCCAGGAACCCACAGAAAAACATAAGAATTTCCTGAAAGTACAGTTGTGTACATTTACCATAAATGTAGATGTTAGAGTGTATTCACTGTTGCAGTCATTACATTTGGGTAATCTTCTGGCAGGTTGCCCTCAGTCAGCCTGAATTCCAAAGTCTTGGGTCCTGCGTTGGTTGCGGTCTTCTCTTCCATGACGTCAGGAGTATAAAACATGCAGCCGACGCCATTTTCTTTAGTATTTCTTGCCCCCGATGTCAGGTGCCCCCCAAAAGGTAGCAACATTTTATATTTTATTTATTTTATTTTACATTTGTTAACCGGGGGTGTCTGAGCTGAAAAGGCCCTTTTTCAGCAAAGGCCCAGGAGAGAAAAGCTCCACAAAGAAAAATTACAGAAACAATTAGTTATTTAGACATGATCAGTATACACATAAATTACAGGAGACATGTTTTTTACAGTGGTATGTGGAACATAAACAGTTACAGTGGAGAGAACAAACAAAAAAAATATTAATTTCAAAAATAAAGGTAATTAATAGATTTGTGGTGTACAGCTGAAATTTGGAACATATGTAGAATACATACATAGTACACAGGTACAGTACATACATTGTAGATTAGCCAGTGTTTGTGAGTAAGATTGAAAACTACATGCAACAATATAAACTTTACCTTCATTTACAAGCAAATACACCACATAGGTTGTAGAAGATAGAGAAGGAAAGATAAACTTCAGAATGACAGGGGGATGGTGGGAGGGTAACCTGGACTGCAACAGTGAATACACTCGAACATCTACATTTAAGGTAAGTGTACACAACTGTACTATGTTCTTCGTGTTTCACTGTTGCAGTCATTACATTTGGGTAGAATCCCAAAGGTATGGTTGGGAGGCTGGAGCTAAACAGCATTTGATGCAGCTATAAGGACCTGCAGCACTGCAGTGGCAAAGCCTGTCTTGGACTTGGAGTAAAGAGGCAAATGGTAATGCTTTGTAAAGGTGTGAACAGAACTCCAAGTAGCAGCCTCTAGAATGTCTTTGGTTGGTACTCCTCTGAGAAAGGCTGCTGAAGTAGCTGCAGCTCTGGTGGAATGAGACCTAATCCCCTTGGGCATAGGTTTACCATGGTGTAAGTAGCAGAAACAGATGCAGTGGCTTATCCACTTTGAAATTGTCTGCTTTGAAATAGCCTTTCCTTCTGATCCTGCAGCATATGACACTAGTAATTGCTCAGTTTTTCTTAGAGCTTTTGTCCTGCTCAAGTAGAATCTTAGCTGTCTGTGTATGTCCAAGGAATGCAGAATTCTCTCCCCCTTGTTCTGCGGATTTGGATAAAAAGTTGGCAGGTGAATTGTTTGGTTAAGGGTCACACTGGAAACCACCTTAGGCATAAAAGTCCTCAGAGACACCCTGTCTGGGTAAAATATGATAAAAGGCTCTACAGCCATGAGGACCTGTAGCGCTGAAACTCTTCTTGCTGAAGTAATTGCTAGGAGCAGAGCCGTTTTCCATGATAAGAACTTTAGATCAGCGGTAGCAGCTGGTTCAAATGGAGGCACGGTGAGCTTTTCTAACACATAACTGAGGTCCCATGCAGGTAATAGTGATCTTCTAGGAGGCCTTAAATTTTTGGCTCCTCTAAGATACTGCTTTAGTAAAGGATGAGAAAAGTTTGGTGGCTCTGTATTGTAATGAGCCGAAATGGCAGAGGCAAAGATTTTTATTGATGAGAAAGATACGCCTTTGTCAAGCATCTCAGTCAACTATTGTAATATCTGAGGAATATTTGGTTTTGCTGTATCACTTCCTTGTGCTCGATTCCAAGCACAGAATCTCTTCCATTTGTCAGCATAAGATTTTCTAGTACTAAGCCTTCTGGCTTCCAAAATGACATCCATCACAGCTTTACTGAGAGGTGTTGTTTGTATGACTACATGATTAGCCATGCGGCCAGGTTCAGTGTCTGTAACTGATTGTGCAGGATCTGATTGTTTTGCTGGGACTGTAGATGTGGTCTTCGAGGCAAGGTCCAAGCTAGGTACTGAGCCAAGTTCCTTAGGATTGGGTACCAGTATTGGCGGGGCCAGTCCGGGGCAATTAATATCTTTGGCTTTGTGTGACTTTTAAGAGGAAGAGGCAGAGGAGGAAAGGAGTAAACTTGATAATTTTGAGGAGCGGCAAACAGATCTATGTCTGGGCTCCCCCATTTCTCTGTTATCATGCTGAAGACTTGTGGATTTAGTTTCCACTCGTGAGGATCCATAAGGTTTCTGCTTAAATTGTCTGCCAGAGTCTTTTGTTTTCCTGGCAGGAACTGAGCTTGAAGATGTATTTGGTAGGTCAAAGCTGTGTCCCACAGTGGCATGGCTAATCTGCAAAGGGGGTATGAGTGTGTGCCCCCTTGCTTGTTTATATACCACATGACTGTGGTGTTGTCCGTCTTTATCAGTAGTTGTCCTGGATGAAGTAAATCCTTGAAGGCTGTTAGGGCATTTTGAACAGCTAGCATCTCTTTCTGGTCGATATGTAGATGCATTTGTTTTGGTGTCCATAAGCCCTGAATGCATCTTCCTGCCATGTGGGCCCCCGGGCATAATCTGATGAGTCGGTTAAGGTTTGGCTGGTAGGGGGTAGAGTGAAGGGCAGTCCTATGTTTTGATGACATGGCTTTGTCCACCACAGAAACTCCTGTTGCAGGCAAGGAATGAGAGGAATCATTGTTTCCAGACTGTGTGAATGTTGACTCCATAAACTTTTTAGGTACCATTGAAGTTTCCTCATATGCAGTCTTGCATATGGAATTAGTAGGATGCAGGATGCTATGAAGCCCAGAGCCTGCAGTATTTGCTCTGCAGAAGACTGGGGTTTTGTTGCCATCAGTTTGAAGTAAGCAGTCAGTTGCCTTTGCTTGTCTGGCGTGAGGTAAGCCATCTGGGCAGTTGTATCGAAGCTTGCACCCAGGAATGTTATCTTTTGAGAGGGCACCAGTTGCGATTTCTTTTCGTTTACTGTGTACCCTAGGCATGTTAGAAGCCTTTTCACAAACGCCAGGTGTCGAAGAAGAGTGTCCTTGTTCTCTGCTTGACTGAGACAGTCGTCCAAGTAAGGATAAATCTGTATACTTCTTTGTCTGCAAAATGCAATTACTGGTGCCAGGCACTTTGTAAAGACCCTGGGTGCAGTAGATAAGCCAAAGGGCAGTGCAGAGAATTGGTAATGCATTAAGCCAGTCTTGAATCTGAGGTATCTTCTGCACGACTGTCTTATTGAGACATGCAGGTATGTCTCTTTTAGGTCTAAAGTCACCAGCCAAGCATTCTTGCCCAGCATGAGCAGAAGCTGCTGCAAAGTCAGCATTTTGAATTATGGAATGTCCAGGTATGTGTTCAAAATTGATAAATCCAGTATTGGCCGTCAAGCCTTGCCCTTTCTGGGTACCAAGAACAGTCAAGTAAAAACCTTGTCCTTTTTTCTGTTCTGGTACTGCCTGAATGGCCCCTATATCCATGAGGGACGTAACCTGTTTCTGTGCTTCTTCCCATTGATTTTTTGGCAGATCTGGCCAACCATTTGCCATTAGCAGCGTGTAGAAATGGAATCTGTATCCCTGTGATATGATGTTTAGTACCCACTTGTCCTGGGTTAACTGCCAATTTTGAGCAAAAAGTGCTAATTTTCCCCCTATGGGTGCTGCCAAAAGATAAGTGCTTGGTGTAGGCAGAGGGAAATCATTGGCATTGCTTTCTGTAGGTTTGCGCTTTATTGCCTCCAGATTTGGAGGTGGAAGCTCCCCATTGCTTTGACCTGTATGAATCTTGCACCTGGTACCTGGAACCCTTAGGGCATCTGGATTTGCCCCTTTTAGCTCTGTCTGACACAGGAAAGGTCCAATTTTTTGTAGGCCAGTGTCTACTGAATCTTGGTGGCTGCACTTGTAAGAAGTCTTTGACAGTTTGCACAGACTTAGCTTTGTCTTCCATTTTCTTTAAAACTTCTTCTGCCTTAATACCAAACAGAGAACCATGCTGTAAAGGTGCAAATAGCAATTTAGCTTTAACATGATCAGGCAAATTTTGTTCCTTTAACCAGGCATGCCTCCTAATCACAGATCCAGTAACTGCGGCCCTGCAGGAGGCCTCTAAGGAATCAAAATCACATTGCAAAGTATGCTTTCCAACTTGTTCAGCTGCATGCAGTAATTCCTGCAATTCTTTATTTTCTGCACATTCTGAAATCAACATTTTCTGTTTCAGCAATCCCATAACATGTTGTTGGTACTTAAGCATATGAAATTGACCGTTTAAGGCCCTGACTGCCAAGGCTGCAGATGTATAAACCTTTTTTCCCCCATCTGTCTAGTGCCCTTGAATCTCTGTCAGAGGGGATAGGATTTTTTGCTATTGAGGCCTTAACTCACTTTGGACCCTGTGAAATAGTTTCAGGATCAGCAGCAGGGTTTCTAAATAAAAATTTATGTGAGTCAGGGACCTTGTAATATCTGTCAGGCTTACTGGGAGCCGGAGGTAAGGAGTCCGGGGTCAAGCTCGACTCCGAAAACACATTATCCACAATGTCTAAAACAGGGAGAAAAGCTAAAGGTTTTTGCTGAGGGAGAAGGAGGAAATCCCTGAGCCTCTTTTTTGCTTCTGAGAAGTCTTGACTCTCCCAGTGAAAATGCTCCCTCAAAGTATGCAAGGTTCTCCAAATGAATAGTCTTCAGGAGGAGATGCAGATGGAATAGACTCCTCAGCATCATAATCCTCATTGGGAGGTATAGATAATTCCTGATCAGAAGAGGAATCAGAAGAAATAGAAACCTGATGTGAAGATTCATAATCAGTGTCTTACCTAGGCCTCTTATCTGGAGGGGGATGGGTACCCCTGATCAAGGTAATAAGGTCTTCAGCCATTTTGATCATCTGTTTTTTAGGCATAGAGGCCTGTGCACGTGGCTCATGCGTCATTTTTTTTAGTTTTAGAAGTTGCTTTTGTCTTTGGTTTTGCAGCAGTCTTCGGTTTGATATACAAATGTTGAGGTCTGAATACACCCTCAGAAACTGGTGCCTGCTCAGTGGCTCTGGACCCATCCAAGGGAGATACATCCGTTGGTCCAATACCTTGAGTATCTTGCGGCATGCCGTTCTCCACATGGGTGTCGGTAGAGGCCTGTGACTCGAAGTTAGCGGGTATCAGGGGCTGCGAAAGCACCTCACTGAGTACCGGCAAACCGGTGACTGGCTTGGGAGAAGCTTCGTCATTGGTTTTGCATCTCGACTGCCTTTCTCTGTGTTTTTCTTTGCGTTTATTATGTACTCCGGTAGTTGGATGGCTATCCAACGACATTTCTGGGTAGTTAAATCAGTTTCCAAAATACCTGGATGCAAAAATATACAGACGCTTAACAGTGCATTGGTTAAATCTAGCACAAAAACAGCAGCCAGGCACGTTGAGATTAGGGCCTAGGCAAGGAATACAGTATAAATGGAAATCCTTATGAGGTATTTGCTTCCCACAAGTAATACAATTATTAACTTTTTCTGACATCGGTAAAAAGCAAGAAAAAAGTTTCCCCAACGGGGTACTTCGCTTTAGTGAGGACTTCGGTTCTGAAACTCAAACTCGAATATTTCAGTAGTCGGCCGACAGGCACTTCCGAAATGCTTCTGCTTTGGGCAACGCGCGGCAAGAAAGACTAAAGAAAATGGCGTTGGCTGCATGTTTTATACCCCTAATGACCTGATGTCATGGAAGAGAAGACAGCAACCGATGCAGGACCCAAGACTTTGGAATTCAGGCCGACTGAGGGCAACCTGCCAGCAGACTACCCAAATGTAATGACTGCAACAGTGAAACATGAAGAACATCCTTAGGTGAATGGGGATGTGAAGGCAAGCATCTTTTATATCTAGAGATGCAGTGTATCTTTGTGGAAGGATAAGGGGAAATAAAGATCGGTGTGTCAAAATTCTGAAGGTAGGAACCTTTAGGAAGGTGCTGAGATGGGATAAATCCAGTACTGGTCTCCAGGGGCCATCCTTTCTGGGTACCAGGAACATTCTTGAAAATTCCTGTGAAACCTGGGCACAGGAGAAACCAGGAAGTGTTTCAAATCCATGGGTTCCTCTTTTTGTTCCTGTAGGGACTTTAAGGAGGCTGCTGCCTTACCAAATAAGGCTGAACTGTCTAGTGCTGCATCCACTAACTTAGATTTGAAGTCATCCTGGAGAGACTGCAGCCTGAGACAGGAAAATCTTCCAAGAAGTGAACCAGCAGCAACTGCCCTGCCACAGACCTTCGCAGCATCATATCTGCAGTTAATGGAATGTTTTGCTATCTGGGAGGAAGCTCCCAGGATAGAGAGTCATGCCTTTGCCATCCGAGTCTGGAAGATCTGCAATGGCACTAGATGGTTAAGACAAACGTTTTAAGGAGTACTTTGTCATATGTGTCTGGTAATTAATGGCGAGTGCCAAGGTGGCTGACGTATAGGCCTTTTTACCCAGTCTCTCTAGGGTTATACTCTCCTTGTCTGATGGAAGGAGATTAGAGGAAGAAAGCATCCTAGAAGGTTTGTCTGTAGCTGCATAAATAACTGCCAAGTCTACAGCAGGGCACCTGAAGAAGAATTTACAATCTTTGGGCACCTTGTAGAAACAGTCTGGCATCTTGGGTGACCACAGCCAGGGAGTCTGGAGTTTGTAAAGTACTGTGAAAAGCATCCAAAAATACAGGATCCACAGGAAGAAAGTACAGTTGTGTACACTAACCATAAATGCAGATGTTTGAGTGTATTCACTGTTGCAGTCATTACATTTGGGTAATCTGCTGGCAGGTTGCCCTCAGTCGGCCTGAATAACAAAGTCTTGGGTCCTGCATCGGTTGCCGTCTCCTCTTCCATGACGTCAAGTCGTCAGGGGTATAAAACATGCAGCCGACACCATTTTAATCAGTTTTTCTTGCCCCAGATGTCAGGTGCCCCCCAAATGGGGAGCAAAATATATATATATATATATATATATATAAACTGTAAATATATAAATGCACCTTAGAAACATAAAATTTACCTTCAACTAAAAGCAAATACACCACAAAGGCTTGTGAGTACAATGAAGGAAAGAAAAGATATAGAAAGGGGGCTGGCGGGTGGGTAACCTGGACTGCAACAGTGAATACACTCTAACATCTACATTTATGGTAAGTGTACACAACTGTATTATAACTGCGGTGGTGGTGCTGCGGTAGCGTTGTCGCCTCAAAGTAAGATGTTGTCCTGTTCGATTCTCCGCTAGAGCGTCTTGTGTGTGGAGACATGCGTGAAAGGGCGTACCTTCATTGAAGGTTGTGCGTCAGGGCCGGCAACTCAGCACGTAAAAATCTACTGCCAATCATTAGCGGACCGGAGTTCCGCTGTGGCGAACCCTAACTGGGAAAAGCCAAAAGACACAACAACAACACAACTGTATTATGTTCTTTGTGTGTCACTGTTGCAGTCATTACATTTGGGTAGAATCCCAAAGCTATGGATGGGAGGATGGAACTAAACAACATTAGCAGCAGCTATAAGGCCCTGCAGGACTGCAGTGGCAAAGCCTGCCCTGGATTTAGAGAAGAGAAGTAAAAGATAATGCTTTGTGAACGTATGAACTGAGCTCCAAGTAGCAGCTTCTAGAATGTCTCTGGTAGGAACCCCTCTGAGAAAAGCTGCTGAAGTATAGGCAGCCCTGGTGGAATGGGATCTGGATCCCCTTGGGCACAAGTTTACCATGGTGCAAATAGCAGAAACAAATGCAATGGCTTATCCATTTAGAAATAGTCTGTTTTTATATAGCCTTCCCCTCTGATCCTGCAGCAAATGCTACCAGTAGTTGCTCAGACTTTCTTAGAGATTTTGTCCTGTTTAAGTAGAATCTTAGTTGTCTGTGTACATCCAATGAATGCAGAATCCGTTCCCCCTTGTTCTGCGGATTTGGGAAAAAAGTTGGCAGATGAATGGTCTGGTTAAGAGCCACACTGGATACCACCTTAGGCATAAAAGAAGGGTTGGTCCTGAGGGCCACTCTGTCCTGGTAAAAAATAATGAAAGGCTCTACTGCTACGAGAGCCTGTAGTTCTGAAACCCTTCTAGCTGAAGTGACTGCCAAGAGAAAAGCTGTCTTCCAAGAAAGAAATTTTATATCTGCAGTAGCTGCTGGTTCAAAAGGAGGCAGAGTGAGGTTTTCCAGCACAAAATTGAGGTCCCATGCAGGAGTTGGCGCTCTCCTGGGAGGCCTTACATTTTTGGCCCCTCAGATACTGTTTTAGCAGTGGATGACAAAAGAGGGTAGGCTCTGTATTGTAATGAGCAGAGATGGCAGAGGCATGGATTTTTATTGAAGAAAAATATAGGCCCTTGTCAAGCATCTCGGTTAAGTATTGCAAAATCTGAGGAATATTGGGCTTTGCTGTGTCTATTCCTTGTGCTTGGTTCCAAGCACAGAATCTCTTCCATTTATCAGCATAAGATTTTCTAGTACTATGCCTTCTGGCTTCCAAAAAGACATCCATCACAGGTTTACTTAGAGATGTGGTTTGAATAATTAGTTGATTAGCCATGCTGCAAGATTCAGAGTTTGTAGTGGAGTGTGCAGAATTTGATAGTTCTGCTGAGACAATAGAGGAGGTGTTTGAGGCAAGTACCACAGAGAAAAGTGTGACATATTCCTTAGAAGCGGGTACGCAGTATGGGTGAGGCCAGTCTGCAGCAATTAGAATCATTTCTGGTTTTTCATGTCAGACTTTTACTAAGACCTTAGAGAGTAGAGGCAGAGGGGGAAAGGCAGAGACTGATAGGTTTTTCCAGCTGAAGGACAGAGCATCCACTCTCCATGCTTTTTTGTGATGAACTCTTGTGCAGAATTTGTCCAATTGATAGTTTTGGGGAGAGGCAAATAGATCTATGTCTGGGCTTCCCCATTTCTGTGTTGACATGCTGAAAATTTGTGGATCCAGTTTCCATTCATGCGGGTCCATAAGATTTCTGCTTAGGTCGTCTGCCAGAGTATTTTGCTTTCCTGACAGGAATTGAGCTTGAAGATGTATTTGGTAAGTCAAGGCTGTGTTCCACAAGGCCATGGCTAGTCTGCAAAGGGGGTAGGAATGGGTACCCCCATGCTTGTTTATGTACCACATAACTGTGGTGTTGTCCGTTTTTGTCAGTAGTTGTCCTGGATGAAGTAAGTCCTTGAAGGCTGTCAGAGCAGTCTGAACAGCTAGCATTAATTTCTGGTTGATATGTAGATGCATTTGGTTTGGGCTCCATTTGCCCTGAATGCATCTCCCTGCCAGGTGGGCCCCCCCAAGCATAGTCTGAAGCGTCTGTAGTTAGGATTTGGGTGGCAGGGGGTAGAGTGAATGACAGTCCCTTTTTTGGTGCCATGTCTCTGCCCACCAAAGAAACTCCTGTTGTAGGCAGGGAATGAGAGGAATCTTTGTTTCCAGGCTGTGACAATGTTGACACCATAAGCTTTTTAGGTACCATTGAGGTTTCCTCATATGCAGTCTCACATATGGAATTAATAGAATGCAGAATGCCATGAACCCCAAAGCCTGCAGAATTTGTCTTGCAGATAACTGGGTTTTTGTTGCCATTTGTTTGAAGTATGTTGTCAATTGCATTTGTTTGTCTGGCGTGAGGTAAGCCATCTGGGCAGTTGTATTCAAGCTTGCACCCAGGAATGTAATTATTTGAGAGGGTACCAGTTGTGATTTGTTTCGTTTATGGTGTGCCCTAGGCATGCTAGAAGCCTTTTTACAAACGCCAGATGCTGAAGAAGTGTGTCCTTGTCCTCTGCCTGAATGAGATAATCATACAGATAAGGATAAATTTGAATGTTTCTTTGTCTGCAGAATACAGTTACTGGTGCCAGGCACTTTGTAAAGACCCTTGACGCAGTAGATAAGCTAAAGGGCAGTGCAGAGAATTGGTAATGCAAAAAACCTGCTTTGAAGCGGAGGTATCTTCTGCAAGATTCCCTTATTGGGATATGCAGGTATGCCTCTTTTACGTCTAGAGTTACCAACCAGGAAGTAGCTGTTGTAAAGTCAGCATTTTGAGTTTTGGAATGTCCAGGAACGTGTTCAGAATTGATAAGTCCAGTATTGGACGCCATGATTTGTCTTTTCTGGGTACCAGGAAAAGTCAAATAAAATCCTTGTCCTTTTTCCTTTTCTGGTACCAGTTGAATAGCCCCCATATATCCATGAGGGACATTACTTGTTTCTGGGCCTTTGCCCAGTGGTTTTGTGGCTGATCTGGCCATCAATTTGGAATTGGCAAAGTATGGAAATGAAATCTGTACCCCTGGGATACTATGTTTAATGCCCACTTGAGCATGAAGTGCTAGTTTTCCCCCCAACTGGGCTGCCAAAAGATAAGTGCTTGGAGATGGTAGAGGAAAGTCATTGAGACTGCTTACTGTAGGGTTGTGCTTTGTTACCTCCAGATTTGGAGGTGGAGGCACCCCATTGCTTTGACTTATAAGATCCCTGTGATTGATATTTGGAGCCTTTTGAGCACCTGGGTTTGCTCGGAGTGGATCTGTTGGACACAGGAAAGGACCAATTCTTAGTAGGCCAGTGCCCAATGAACCTGGGTGGCTGCACTTGCAAGAAATCTTTTACAGTTTGCATAGATTTAGCTTTGTCTTCCATTTTCTTTAAAACCTCTTCTGCCTTATTACCAAACAGACTATCATGCTGTAAAGGGACATAGCTTTAACATGATCAGGCAGATTTTGCTCCTTCAGCCAGGCATGCCTTCTTATCACAGATCCAGTTATGGCAGCCCTACAAGAGGCCTCCAAGGAATCAAAACCACATTGCAAAGTATGCTTTCCAACCTGTTCTGCTGAATGCAATAAATCCTGTAACTCTATTTTCCACATAATCATAAATCAACATCATTTTCTGTTTCAGTAAGCCCATAACATCCTGTTGGTATATTTAAGCATATGAAACTGGCAGTTTAAAGCCCTGATTGCCAAAGTTGCAGACGTATAAACCTTCTTACCCCATCTATCCAGTGCCCTGGAATCTCTATCAGAAGGGGTAGGATTTTTGGCTGTAGAAGCCTTAACTCCCTTGGGACCCTGAGACATAGCCTCAGGATCAACAGCAGGATTTTTGAAAAGAAATTTGTGGGAGTCAGGAACCCTGTAATATCTGTCTGGCTTACTAGGAGTCTGAGGCAGGGAATCAGGAGCCATGCTCGATTCCGAGAACACATAATCAACAATGTCTAATACAGGAGGTACTGCCAAAGGCCTATGCTGAGGAAGGAGGAAATCCCTAAGCCTCTTTTTTGATTCTGAGAAGTCCCGACTCTCCCAGTGAAAATGTTCCCTTAAAGTATGCAAAGTCTCTCCAAAAGAGAGGAGATGCAGATGGGATGGATTCCTCTGCATCAGAATCCTCATAAGGTGGAATAGAAAATTAATGATTAGAAGAGGAATCAAAAGAAATGGAAACCTGATCTGAAGATTCATAACCAGTACCTTGCTAGGCCTCTTAGCGGGTGGGGGATGGGAATCCCTGATCAAGGTAATTAAATCCTCAGCCATTTTGATCACTTGTTTTTTAGGCATTGGGGCCTAAGCACGAGGCTCATGCGACGGTTTTTTAGACATAGATGTTGGTTTTGGCCTCGTTTTTGATGATGGCGTCTGTTTAAATAAAAATGTCGATGCCTGAAAACACCCTCAGAAGCCGGTGCCTGCTCAGCGGCTCCAGACCCATCTAAGGGAGAGACATCCGCAAGTTCAATACTTTGCAAATCTCGTGGCATACCGGACTCTGAATGGGTCTCATTAGAGGCTTGCGACTCAAAAGTAGCAGGTATCAGGGGCTGCAAAAGCATCTCACTGAGTACTGACGAACCGGCGACTGGCTTAGGAGAAGCTTCATCGGTTTTGGACCTCAACGGTCTGTCTCTGTCTTTTTCCTTGTGTTTTTTGTGAACTCCGGTAGTCAGATTGCTAACCAATGACATTTCAGGGTAGTTAAATCTTTAACCAAAATATTTAGAAGCAAAAATATACTGACGCTTAATAGTGCGTTGGTTAAATTTAGCATAAAACTGACAGCAAGGCACGTTGTGATCAGGGCCTAGGCAAGGAATACAGTACAAATGAAAATCCTTACAAGGTATTTGCTTCCCACAAATAATGCATTATCTTTTACTGACATCGGTAAGGAGCAAGAAAAAGTTTCCCCAACGGGGTACTTAGCTTTAGTTCGAAGACTTCGGTTCTGAAACTCTGAAACGAAAATTTCAGGAGTCGGCCAACCAGCACTTGCAAACTGCTTCTGCTTCGGGCACTGCGCGACAAGAAAGACTGATTAAAATGGTGTAGGCTGCATGTTTTATACCCCTGACGACCTGACGTCATGGAAGAGGAGACAGCAACCGACGCAGGACCCAGGACTTTGTTATTCAGGCCGACTGAGGGCAACCTGCCAGCAGATTACCCAGATGTAATGACTGCAACAGTGAAACACGAAGAACATCTGCAGAGGAGCCAGGGACATCAACTTGTAGTAGCTGACATCTTTTCTGGACTTCAGAAATTGGGGAAGTACCCCAATTTGAAATGTTCTTCCATTTTCAGTAGAGTTTCACAAAAGGATATCTCCTCCACCTGGGAGTCAGCACCTACTGACTCCTCTTCAGGGGAAACATATTCCGGGGGAGGGGGGATATGCGTGGAATAATCAAGAGAGTCCTGCTTCAGAGAAAAAAAAAATCATCAGATTATTCATTGTCCCCAATTCTTTTTAGAGAAGGTGGGAAGCAGCTGTAGGAGCAGGCTGAGAGTAAGGCGGTTTGAATGCCATGAAGGCCTGACGAACTTTGAGAAAAGGCCTGAAAAATCTGAAGGGGCCTCTCTGGTAGGGGACAAATGCTTAGTCTGTTTTTTCTTTGCAGGTGAAATGATCCTATGTAACAATGGAAACCAAACAAAGACCTACATTCAAATGTGTCAGAGTGTAACTAAATTCTTGCTTGGGTATGAGGTACCCCCCTTAGGACCCTCCGTAGTTTCAAGCCTAGGTTCTCCCACGACATCCTGGTTGGACGTCTGTTTGACCTCCACAGACGTGCTTGCGGCCAAAGTTAAGGTGGCCTCAGAACTGGGCTCGCCCTTTGAATCTGTGCCTGAAGTTGGACAAACCTCTGGAGAAAAACCGGACAAAGGAGGTGCAGTGGAAGCCACACACTGAGGTTTCTTGGCCATTTACTTCACCGTCTTGGCGTATGACCCTGAGGTACCCCTCCATATACTTTGCTAGTAGCTTAAGCTGTTGGTTCTTTAAATATATAGCAAAAGAGGAAAGTTTGCTTCTAAGAGTCTTTGGAATGAAGGACTGGCAAATGCTACCAGACCTGTGGTCGTGATTAGGGCCAAAACAAGGGAGATACTCAGAATGGGTGTCCTTATGTGGAATTTGTCTTCTACATTGTCACTTGGCCTTCTTGGATGACATACCAAATCAGTAGTAATAAAATAAATTACCCAATGGGGCACTTATCTGGCAAAAGGCTGAATTCTTAAGCATTGCAACAATCACACAGACTCTGTCAGAATGGTGTTCTGACTGATGGCAGAAAAGTTCTGAGGATGGTACGTGCATATGTACGTCACTTTTATGGCCTGTCTGACAGCAGCCTACATGCGGCATCCCACGTACCCTACAGTAGTATAAGACTTTGGTATAGTGGCTGATGTCGGGTCACCTTCGGGTAGGAGTTACCTCATGTTAAGAATACTGCAGCAAGTGAATAGAAGGACATCTGCTTAATGAACGTGTGTTCAGTCAGAGTGCTATCCTCTACAAGATTATGATGAAACAAAATGGCAACCATTATAACCATGGAATAACAAGAGGTCCAAATTATATGCATGTAAGGTAGAGCTATCAGATTTGCAAACTCACTGAAGAGTGTGTTTCACTGCCAGTATTAAGGTTTTCCATCAGGCTACACATACATGCTTAGGAGAGAGTTTTCAGGTGACCTCAAGGAACCATGAAGTCTCTCCTGGAATTCCTACAAGGATAAAGGAAGTTACTGTGCCACAGGTGGACAGGCTACTTTGCTGAAACATCCACTGGCAAGAGTGACCATTCCTTGGAATGTCAGAAAATAAAATACTTGGGACATAGCATGCCTGGTAAAGTTTTTTAATCTGAAAATTTTGAAGAAAAGATCAAGAGGAGAATTTTGTGGGACACAGTTTTTTTGTTTGAAATTTTGCAAGACTATGAAATCAAGAGGAGCAGTTGCCTCCACTTGCAGGAAGTAAGGCTCAACCTGTGAAGGAAAGCACAACTAAGGAAATGAAAATGTTGTTCTTCCTTGTTGTTAACAAAAGATTTGCTAAAGTGTCTTACACCCAAGAAGACCTTCTGGGATACAAACTTCAGAAAATGAACTGTGACTTCATAAGTCTGCAATGAGGTTTTATTCCATATGAATGTGAAGAGTCAACATGCAAATGTTTAACTTCATTGCCAAATATTAGATCCACAGGGGATCCCAACTGGGGGGGGGATGTTATACATTCCTACTTGTTCAGTCATTAAACAACTTAGCTGTCCAAACTCAACAGTAAGGGCTTAAGACTAAGGAGGCCCTCTAGAACCTGCAAGGCAAGAAGAAATGCTCTTATCCATTAGGTTGATGTGCAACAACCTGTCATGCCTGCTTTACTTCCTTTGGACCACTACTACCCCCCCATTATGATGTCCTCCTTAAACCGGTACAGAACCAACATGGTAAGTGGAAATGGGGAACCATCTATTCCAAGCAAGGGGGAAACATCCACCAATCTCGATATGTCAATAAGGATTTGATACAAGCAACAGAGGAAAGAGAATGATGACTGCAGCCACAAAACAGGATACTATCCACCATAGGTCTCAACCTTCCATTTCCAAAATGTGGAACACCACCTCTCATAATGTGGAGCAAATGGGAAAAGTATGGAACACCTAACAGTTTACTAAACTTCAACTAGCATTCTCAAAGAATGGTTAAAATGTGCTATTCTTTATTTATAAAAACTTATGTTGATTAATTAATGACTCAATTTCTATTTATCAGGGATATCAGTTAAAACAATTCTTATCACTGAATGTGTGACGTACCATTTCAATGGGGATCTTCGAGGAACATGAAGTTTAAGACCCCAAATAAGGAACATTCCTCATAATGAGGTATGCTTGAGATGTACGATATCCACAGGAGCACCCTCTCACGGCTGTGCCTTTTGCAGTAACGATCAAAGCTATTAGCTTAAGGAACTGCACGCATACATTTGAGTTCCTGTCAATAGGCTACAGCCATACCGCTCAAATGCCCAGATTTTTGCCTCATATTTTTTAGTCTTTTTCATAAAATTTTGGATACCTGGCAAATTATTGAGAACTAAAGTCACAAAACAATCAGTGACAGACATTTGAATTTCAGCCCTTATACCTGTAAGAAAATTTGAGAATGCAAAACCTATCAACATTCTAAGTTTAAAAGAGCAATATTTAAAAATTGTCCCTATTTTGGGGCCATTGTCCCCTTACTATTTATGGCTTTGTCCAGATTTTTTTGTTCTAAGAGGTTGAGATACATGGTTAAAGCCCAACCTCCCTTCTCTCTATTGGGAGAAAGGAAAGGACGCAGATGACATCTGTTAAACGAAGGAAATCCTTTAACAGAAGCACAGTGAATATCTCTCAAATGAAATACAACCCCCAGAGACTGCAAATATGGTACAGCCCAGTTTAGTATTTCTGATGCATGCAACCAGCCATCATTTAATTTTCAGGAAGAAAGACATTTCCTGTAAAGTGACTGCCACCATAGCAAACACCTTAGTAAAAATACTAGGGAAGAGTATAGCCCACAACTTAACCTGGGATGGAGATGACCAAGTGAAAAATATAGAAATCTTGTATGGTTCTGACAAAAAGTACAGTTGTCTACACTTACCATAAATGTAGATGTTTGAGTGTATTCGCTGTTGCAGTCATCACACTTGGGTTATCTGCCTGCAGGTAGCCCTCAGTTGGCCCGAATACCAGAGTCTTGGGATTTCTGCGTCGGATGCTGTCGCTTCTTCCATGACGTCAGGTCTTCAGGGGTATAAAACATGCAGACAACGCCATTACATCACTTTTTCTTGCCCCAGATGTCAGGAGCCTCCAAAATAGGAAGCAATTACATGGTGTGGAACACCCCAGTAAAAAGTAAATACCATGGTTATAAGATATGGCCAAAAAGAAGGATAGGTAGAAGGTATATAGAAGTCAGGGGGCTGGAGAGAGGGTAACCAGGACTGCAACAGTGAATACACTCTAACATCTACATTTATGGTAAGTGTACAGAACTGTACTATGTTTTTCGTGTTTCACTATTGCAGTCATTACACTTGGGTTGATTCCCAAAGCTGAGGAAGGGTGGAGGCAGTCAAGAAGCATTAGGGCTGGCTAGTAGGCCTTGTAAGACTGCTGTGGCAAATTCAGCTCTGGATTTTGAAAAGATAGGTAAGTGGTAATGCTTGGTGAAGGTGTGTACAGAACTCCAGGTAGCAGCGTCCAGGATGTCCCTGGTAGGGACTCCCTTGAGAAAAGCTGTAGAGATTGAAGTAGCCCTAGTGGAATGAATTCTGATCCCCTGTGGGGTAGATTTTTCATGGAGTTTGTAGCAGAAATGGATGCAGTGTGCTATCCATTTAGAAATGGTTTGCTTTGAAATGGGCTTGCCCTCTGCCCCTGTAACAAAGCTGACTAACAGCTGGTCAGATTTTCTGAAAGGTTTAGTCCTGTCCCGGTAGAAAATAAGCTGCCTGTGCACGTCAAGGGAGTGCAGGATCCTCTCCCCTTTATTCGGAGGATTAGGGAAAAAAGGTTGGCAAATGAATGGATTGGTTTAAAGCCACACTAGATATCACCTTGGGCATAAATGATGGGTTAGTCTTGAGGGAAACCCTGTCTGCATGGAAGATAATGAAGAGTTCCACGGCCATAAGGGCATGCAATTCAGACACTCTTCTTGCTGAAGTGATGGCTAAAAGTAAGGCTGTTTTCCAAGAGAGGAATTTTAACTCTGCGGTTGCTGCAGGTTCAAAGGGAGGAAGCGTGAGCTTCTCCAGTACAAAGTTATGGTCCTAGGCTGGAGTGGGAGCTCTCCTGGGGGGGGGTCTTAAATTTTTGGCTCCTCTCAGGAACTGTTTGACCAGAGGGTAGGAGAAGAGTGGTGGCTCAGTATTGTAATGAGCTGAGATGGCAGAGGCATGAATCTTAATTGAAGAGAAGGATAGGCCTTTGTGGAGCAGTTCTGTTAGGTAATTTAGTATTTGAGGTAAGTTGGGCATGGTTGTGTCCATTCCCTGAGACTGGCTCCAAGAACAGTATATTTTCCACTTTTCTGAATAGGATTTCCTAGTACTAGGCCTCCTTGCCTCAAGGATGACATCCAGCACCCATTTACTGAGGGTTGCTGGTGATGTGTTTAGGTTCGGGGTTTGAAGCTGAGGATGCATAATCTGGCCCTCCTGCTGTGACAGCAGGGAAGGGGTCTGAGGCAGGTGCCATGGTGGCACTACTGTCAGACTGTGCAAAAGTGGGTACCAGTGCTGGCATGGCCAGTCTGGTGCAATCAGGATTGTCCTTGGCTTGTCCTGTCTGATCTTTAGTAGAACCTTCGAGAGGAGGGGCAGAGGGGGAAAGGCATAGATTGAGAGGTTTTCCCATGTAAAGGACAGGGCATCCACTTTCCATGCTTGGCTGTGGGGAGTACTGGCTCAATATTTGCTCAGTTGATAGTTCTGCGGGGAAGCAAAGAGGTCTACCTCTGGTGCCCCCAACCTGTGGATCAGAAGCTTGAATGATTTGGGTTCCAGTTTCCACTCGTGTGGGTCCATTAGATTTCTGCTTAGGTCGTCTGCCATTGAATCTAGTTTACCTGGCAGGATCTGAGCTTGCAGGTACACTTGATTGCTCAAGGATGTGTTCCGCAGAGCCATGGCTAACCTGCAGACTGGGTAGGAATGGGCTCCTCCCTGCTTGTTTATGTACCACATAACTGTGGTGTTGTCTGTCTTTATCAATAGTCGCCCTGGAAGAATAAGGTATTTGAAGGCTGTCAGTGTATTCTGCACAGCTAACATTTATTTTTGATTGACATGCAGGTGCATTTGTTTTGGGCTCCATTTGCCTTGAATGTATCTTCCTGCCATGGGAGCCCCCCATGCATAGTCTGATGCGTCTGTTAGGGTTTGTGTGGCTGGGGGTGGAGTGAAAGGGAGTCCCTTGTTGTGGTAGCAGACCTTTGTCCACCAAAGGAACTCTGTCCTTAGGCAAGGAATGATAGGAATCAATGTTTCCAGGTCCTGAGAATGACGACACCACAGACTTTTTAAGTACCATTGAAGTTTCCTCATATGCAGTCTTGCATATAGAATTAGTAGAATGCAAAAGGCCATCAACCCTAGGGCTTGCAGTATTTTTCTTGCAGATAGCTGGGTTTGGGTGGCCAGTAGACTGAAGTAGTTAGTCAAATAAATCTGTTTTTCTGGCGTGAGGAATACCATCTGGGAAGTTGTGTTCAAGCTTGCTCCCAGGAATACAATCTTTTGGCTGGGTAACAGATGTGATTCCTTTTGGTTGATGGTAAACCCCAGTGAAGTTAGAAGTCTCTTTACAAATGTCAGGTGCAGAAGTAGCAATTCTTGACTGTCCGCCTGAATCAGGCAATCGTCCAAGTATGAGTAAATTTGAATTTTTCTCTGCCTGCAATATGCAATGGCTGGAGCTAGGCATTTTGTGAATGCCCTGGGCGCAGCAGATAAGCCAAAGGAAGTGCAGAGAACTGATAGTGCATAGAGCCTGCTCTGAAACAGATATTTCCTGCAAGATTCACTTATGGGGATGTGCAGATAAGCTTCTTTTAAGTCTAGGGTGGCTAGCCAGGAGTCCTTGGTTAGCATAGGAAGCAGCTGTTGGACAGTAAACATTTTGAATCTTGGAACCACCAGGAAGGTGTTGAGAATAGATATATCCAGGATAGGGCGCCAAGAGTTTTCTTTTCTGGGTACCAGATACAGTCTGGATTAAAAACCTTATCCCCTTTGCTCTGCTGGGACAGCACTGATACTGAGAAAAGAAAGTACTTGTTTTTGGGCCTCTGGTTTGGGGGGAGGTCAGGTCATCTGCTTGGGGTTGGCAGTGAGTGGAAGTAGAATCTGTATCTTTGGGATACAATGTTCAAGACTCATCTGTCCTGGGTAATGCACTCTCAGTTTTTTGCATTCAGGGCTAGTTTTCCTACTAAGGGTGCAAGTACTTGGGCAAAGCTTGGAAGGATGAAGGACAAGTCATTGTGAACTTTTTCCATAGGATGGTGGCTTACTACTCCCTGTTTTTTGAGGTGGGAGGACTCCATTGTTTAGATATGTGCATACCCTGAGACTGTTGTCTTGGTGGTCTGCTGTCTCTTGGTTTGGACTGAGAAAGTTTGGGAGGGACTGGAAAGGACCAGTTTTTAGAAGGCCAATGCCTACTGAATCTAGGTGGCTGTACCGGTAGGAAATCTTTAACAGTTTGCATAGATGTAGCTTTTTCCTCCATCTTTTTGAGGACTACTTCTGCTTTAGTGCCAAACAGATGTTCATGGTTTAATGGAGCATCTACTAATTTTGCTTTGACATGGTCTGGCAAGATTTGTTCCTTAAGCCAAGCATGCCTTCTAAGAACAGACCCAGTGACAGCAGCCCTGCAAGATGCTTTTATGGCATCAAAAAGTACAGTTGTGTACACTTACCATAAATGTAGACGTTGAAGTGTATTCACTGTTGCAGTCATACATTACGCATGGCATTGGCTGCGTGCTTTATACCCCTGATGACCTGACGTCATGGAAGAAGAGACAGCATCCAATGCAGGACCCAAGACTTTGATAATCAGGCCACCTGAGGGCTACCTGCAAGCAGATAACCCCAAATGTAATGACTGCTACAGTGAAACACAAAGAACATCCACATTGCTAAGTATGTTTTCCAACTTGGCTAGCAGAATGCATTAACTCTTGTAAATCATAATGGTCTGCACAATCAGGAATTAACATAATTTTCTGTTTAATTAGTTCCATGATATGTTGCTGATACGTTAACATGTGAAACTGGCAATTTAAAGCCCTGATGGCAAGAGTAGCAGACGGATATACCTTCTTACCACATCTGTCTAAAGCCCTAGAATCCCTGTACGAAGGGGTACGGTTTTTGGCTGTAGTAGCCTTAATGCCTTCAGGTCCCTGGGAAATGGTCTCTGGATCCACAGTAGGATTCTTAAATAGGAATTTGTGAGAGTCAGGTACTCTGTAGTACCCGTCAGGTTTCTTGGGAGCTGGTGGCAAAGTATCAGGGGTAAGACTGGATTCCATGAAGACATCATCTACAATTTGCAGAACAGGAGGGATAGCTAGAGGCCTGTGCTGAGGCAAGTTTAAAAATTCCCCTGAGTTTTCTTTTTGGACTGCGGGTAGTCCTGGCTCTTTCAGCAGAAATGCTCTGAGAGTATGCAGGGTTTCATCGAAAGAAAAATCCTCTGGTGGGGGAAGCAGTGGGAATGAAATCCTCTGCATCAGAGCCTTCATAGGTAGGTAAAGGTATGCCCTGGTAATCAGAAGGATTAGAGTAATCGGACTCATGATCTGAAGAATCAGAAGGAAAATCAGTTCTTGGTCTTTTGGAGGGGTAAGGCTGGCTTCCCCTAATTACAGTAATAAGGTCTTCAGCCATTCTAAGCATTTGTTTCTGTGGCATGGGGGCCTGAGAATGCGCCTTGATCACCGGTTTCCTAGCCGTAGTGCAAACTCTGGGCCTGAGAAATTCGGTATTTTTGGCTTGAAACGAAGTAGTCTGTTTAATATGATCAGAAAGCCTGAATACACCCTCAGAAACTGGTGTCTGCACAGTGGCTCTGGTTCCATAGTCAAAGAAGCATCTTGCGGCATACCGGACTCCAAATGGGTCTCAGTAGAGGCCTGCGAATCGGTAGAAGCGGTTATCAGGGGCTGTGAAAGAGCCTCACTGAGTACAGGCAGACTGGCAACTAGCTTAGCAGAAGCATCGTTGGCAGTTTTGAACCTATGCAGTCAGTCTTGTCTTTATCCTTATGCTTTTTCATAAGATTGGTAGTTGGAATGGCTTATCGAAGCCATTTTGGATTACGGAGAACGAGAGCAAAAGAATTTAGTGACAAAAATAGCCCAACGACGAATAGTTTGGGTGTTGAACAGGGCACAAACTGACAGCAAGGAACGTTGTGATCTGGGCCTAAACAGGTGACGCAGTAAGAATGAAAATCTCTGTGAGGTATTTGCTTTCCACAGGCAAGACAATTATTAATTTTTTCTGACATTGGTTAGAGCAAGAAAAAAGGATCCCCAATGGGGTACCTATCTTTTAGAAGACACTTCAGGTCTGAAACTCAAAAAAACGAACATTTCAGGAGGCGGCTGACCGGCACTTGCGAACTGCTTCTGCTTCGGGCTCCGCTCGGCAAGAAAAGCTGATGTCATGGCATCAGCTGCATGTTTTATACCCCTGACGTCATGGAAGAGGAGACAGCATCTGATGCAGAAATCCCAAGACTCTGGTATTTGGGCCAACTGAGGGCTACCTGCAGGCAGATAACCCAAATGTGATGACTAAAACAGTGAAACATGAAGAACATGTGACAGTGCTGTAAGAGTCCATCATGTCTAACACTGTTTCAAACACAATGAACAAAAAAGGACTGAAGGGTTATCATCTGGAATATGATGTACAGAATGTGCTTACAGGAGCTGTCATTGTCAAAAATGGACTAAATCCCATACCCCGACTGCTTCAGAACCAGATAGGGGTCTGACTAAAAACGTCTTCATTCTGAAACTCATGCATCTGAGACAGAAAAACTGTGAATACATTGGAAAATACTCTAAAACAAACTACTTTACCTGACGGGACACTGATGGAACCTAACAAAAAGGTTTTAGGATGCATCCCTTTTCTCCCATTACCTACTATGCAAACAATGGCTTTCCAAGCTAGTTAAATCCAGAGAACTGGCCTCTAAATGGCAGTTTTGGATGGTAGTTAGCACTGTTGTTGTGACACCAGACTCCTGGATGACATCTCTTATGGCACCAGAGAAGGTGGAAATTCCATACACTTAAGTAGTCTCCTTTGTCTGTGAAGAGATCTTCTCTTGATAGAATGGGAAACTGTAGCAAAAGACAGGCCAGAAAAAGAGCTGCTGAACATACCCTCAATGGCAGACAGTACCTCCAATTCTTCTGAAGTCTGCCCCAAAAAACCTCCCTAAAAGATTCAACAAAGATAGCCTTACACAGCTCCTAAGAAAAAGGGAGGTCTCAGCCAAGTCATACCACACACACACACACAGCATGGACTGTCACGGTAACCAATAGATCGGTGTAAAGACGCATCAACATTGCACTGAAGAGTCTTCCCTATGGATTCTTTGGGCCCAACATTAAAACAATTTGAAAGCTTAGTTGAAGCAAAACCCACCAGTGAGGATTAGATCCAAGATGGGAGACAGTTCCAAAGTCCAGTTCAGCAGAAGAAAAACCCTTCTGCCCAACATGCTTAAAGCCTTGGACTCTGTATGACAGTTATGTAGCCAAATACTGGACAAAAACAATAATACAAGTCCCGTCTTGGGATGTTTACAAAGCACAACAGAGCACTGTGACAGATGACATCTACCTTCTTAGGAGCAATGAGTACCACACCTGGGTGCTCTCTAGCTTGAAAATGTAGCATTCTTTAGGACCCACTCCATGGGAAGGATGACCCAAAGTTCCTCCTCCTCTTCCTTCTTCTCTCAAGTGTTGCTTAAGCCTCTTCTAGGAAAAGAAGACATCAAGGATGAATCCATGGAGTACTTCACAAATCCAAGGATGCCCTCAGAAGATGGTTAAGCTGGGGAGATGCCAGTAGAGGGAGACATATCATTAGTCTGTCACTCTGAGACCAGGAAGTTGGTCCCATCAAGCCTTTTTTCAAGTCTGCAGAAGGAGAAATCCTCACGAGTATCCTAAGGGCAAAAACTGCACTGTACTCCACTTTTGTAAATGATGGACAAAAGAAAAATACTGCTATGTGACTAACCCACCATGTCAATAAAAAAGAAGTTATGTACTCACCATAACGTTCCAAGTGAATTTTTCATCTCGCCTTCATTCTTTACTGATGGGTTCGGAGCCGATCCTTGACTCAGACTCGGCCAACTGCAAAAGCTCAAGGTCTTCAACCAGCTCGAGGCCGACTCCCTATCCCATGATGCACCCTGATCTTCCCTCAGGATCTTGTTTGCTGCCTGATTACTTAGTAGCATAAATATGCCACTCAGTGTTGGATAAGAGACAAAGCACCCTATGCGGACCTCAAGTAGACTGGATGGTGGTTGGAGGGTGGGAAGTAAGAATGAAGGCGAGATGAACAACTCACATGGAATGTTATGGTGAGTACATAACTTCTTTATGTGAAGTTGTTCCATCTCACCATTTATTCTTTTCTGATTGGAAGCATCCCAAGCACCATCTTCTTGGGTGGCTCATGGGAGAATATTCCTCAGAACTGTGGAACCAAAGGAGGTCCTGTCCCTGAAAGCCTTGTCTACTTTGCAATGAGTGATAAAGGTATGAGGTGTTGACCAGGTAGCTGCTGCACAAATAGAGTCTAATGGTAACCTTGCAGAAAAGGCTAATGAGGTTGAAATAGCTCTACTAAAGTGGGCCTTTAGTTTTTATTGTAAGGGGACATTTTGTGAATTATAAATGAAGGAAATGCAATCTGATAGCCATCTTGACAAGGTTACTTTTGTCACTGAGGTACCCTTCTTTGACTCAGAAAAGGAAAGTTGATCCGTTGACCTGAATTGTTTTGTTCTGTCTAGGTAAAATAGTCTATGAACATCAAGTTTGTGCAGCATGCGTTTCATCCTATTTGAGTATTGGGGAAAGAAAACTAGTAACTCAATAGACTGGTTAAGATTTGCCTCTGAACAAACTTTTGGTAAGAAGGATGGATTAGTTCTGAGCGAAACTCTGTCATTATGGAAAATCAGATAAGGAGGTTTGATGGTTAAGGCTTGCAGCTCAGAAATCCTCCGAACAGAAGTAATGGCTATCAGAAAAATAGTCTTCCGTGAAAGGAATTTCAAAGAACAGGATGAGACTGGTTCGAAAGGATGTAGTATGATTCTGGACAGAACAAAATTTTGATTACATGGCATAACTGGAGCTCTGATTGGTGGCTTCAAATGAATGGCACCATTAAGAAAGGCTTTAGGAAGTCGATGCAACATGACATTGGAGCCTTGGAAACCAAGATGAAAGTTTGATATCGCTGCTAACTGAACTTTAATGGTAGCTGCAGCTGCTCCTTCATAGAAAAGTTTAGTCAAATTCAAATATAGATGGGATCAGTGCTAGATAAGGATCAACATCATTCTGAGAGGCCCATAAATAAAATCTCTTCCATTTGCTAAAATAACTTTCTGGTAGATGATTTATGAGAGGATGTTATAATATATGTTGGGCCTCAGTTGAGAGGTTGTAAATCCTGGCTATTGTGGGAATTGGAGCAGCCAAGCTGTCAGATTGAGGGAATGAAGGGAAGGATGAAGAGCCCCCGGTGAATGGGTCAACAGATCTGGAACTGGGTCCATAATCCACGGTTCTTCCAACAGATGAGGCTGGAGGAAGAAAAAACAAATTTGCCGAGGCCAGTACAGGGCTATTAGTATCATGGTCCTTCCCAGTAGCTTTGCTTTCTTTAATACCTTGGGAATCAGAGGGAAGGGGGGAAATGTATAAAAGAGACCCAGGAGCCAATTGTGAACCAGTGCATCCCTTTGGGCTTCCCCCAACTGAGGAATTAGGGCAGAGTACCTGCTGCAGTTCGCCTTTGTTGGGGTTGCAAAAAGACTGCAGCAAGGCTGGTCCCACCTGCGGAAAATCCTTTCCACTACTTGTTGCTTTAGGGACCACTCATGAGGCAGTAAGATTGCCTTGCTCAGCTTGTCTGATATCACACCGGATTTCCCGGGATGTGGGTTGCTAACAAAGTGCTGGGATGAGATTGCCCACTGCCATACTCTCATGGCCTCTTGGCACAGGGGGTAGGATTTGGTTCCTCTGTTTGCTGATGTACCAGACCACTGACGTGTTGCCCGTCTGAATTGCAATTGTTCCCAGAGGTACAGAGTCTTGAAAGGACTGCAATGCAATGCTAGAAGTACCGCTCTCATCTCCAGGACATTTATATGCAGATGAGCCTCATGTTTTTCCATGTGCCTTGGGCTGTTCTTCCCTGAAAATGCTCCCCCCCCACCAAATCAAGGAAGCATCCGTGGTCACTGTGGCTATGGGATTGGATAAAACGAATGGACGTCCCTGGGATACATGTTGAGACGTCAGCCACTATTGAAGGTCCTTCTTGCAAGCATTCATTATGACAATTTGATGTGACATTGGAAGTTCCTGAAAGGACCATTGACAGAACAGGAGCCATTGTAGAATTCGTATAGGCATTCGTGCGAAGGGAATGGCAATGATTGCTGCTGCCATCAATCCTAGCAATTTGAGTACCACTGAGACTGGGGCTTTTTTTCTCGGAAGCAAGTCTGATACTTGTTCTCATAAGACAGGAATTCTTTCTGGAGGTAGACAATGTCATAGAAACTGTGTTTAGTTTTGCTCCTATGAAGATGGTCTGTTGTGATGGTGATAAGGCAGATTTTTCTGAGTTGGTGGTAATTCCCAGTTGATTGCATAGGTGTAAGGGTTGTGTCCCTCGCATGAAGACGTTGATGCTTGGTGGTGGCAGTGAGGAGCCAGTTGTCTAGATATGGAAACACCTGGAATCCCAACCATCTCGGGTAAGCGGTGACTACTGCCATACATTTGGTGAAAACACTGGGGGCTGTAGAGAGACCAAAGGGCAGAGCGCAAAACTGATAATGACTGGCTCCCAGCCAGAAGTATAGATGATCCCTGGATGGTCTGTCCATCTTTATGTGGTAGTACGCATCCTGAAGATCTATACAGCACATCCAATTGTCTTTCTCCAGAAAGGGAAGTATTGACTGAAGCGTGACCATCCGGAACTTCATCTTTTTCACTGACTTGTTTAGTCTGCTTAGGTCCAGAATAGGTCTTCAGTCCTCTTGTTTTCTTTGGAACTAAAAAGAACCTTGGGCACGTTCTCGATCCTCTCTGGTCTGCTGGGACTGGCTGGATGACTCTTCTGTCCAGCAACCTTTGGACCTCTAAGGGTGCTAGGTCCCTGTGACTGGGTGGAATGTCTGGGATTTTCTTTACTAGAGGGGGTGGAGTGGCAAAGGGAAAAGGGTATCTTCTGGATATTATGCTTTGTATCCAGCTGTCTTTTGTTATTTTTAGCCAGGCGTCTAGGTACAAAGATAGGCGTCCCCGACTGCCTCCAGAGATGGACAGACGGGCCCGCTCTCAGGAGTGCTGATAGGGCTTGCCAAAGAACTGGTCTCTGTTGCCCTGGTTCTATGGACGCCCCCGCCACATGGGCGGTATCTTCCATTATTACCCCCCTCCTCTTCCTCAAGAGGGGGTGTCACCACAAGTGTTTTGGAAAGATCCTTGAGACTTACGGAACCATATCTTTCCACCTCCCCTCCCTTTGGGGTAAGGTCTGTTCGGGGTAGAAAAATGTACACCGACGGCAGGCAAGGTCTTTCCATTTTTATCACTCCTGCTAAGAGTTTCCTCTACCTTAGGTCCGAAAAGGGACGAACTGTCAAAGGGGCTGTTAATGAAGGAAGATCAGCAAAGGAACATAAGCGCATCCACGAATGTCTCCTGAGAGCGATTCCTGTACCTGCTGCCCTGCTCGTGTCATCAACTGCATAAGACAACAGAAGCATGGAAGAGTTCACTATCGAATTAAGAGTGGAGAGCTGGGAAATTACCTTGTCCAAAACTCCCACAGCTACTGAACTCTGTAGGGTGTCTCCTAGCTCATTCAGGAGATCCCTTTGTAACCTAGTAAAATGTGTGCGGTAGTTCAGAGATTGAAGAATGAAGGCCGCTGAACTGAACATACGCTTCCCGTACCTGTCCATAATCCTAGATTCCCTATTAGAAGGATGAACAGATGAAGAAGTCTCTGATAATGCCTTCTTGGTGGGTACCGCCATCACCATAGCATCAACCGGTACTCCTTTGTTAAGGTAAAGTCCGTCTTGTGGGCTAGTAATAAATTGTTAGGCCTCCTAGGGACAGGCACAGTGGTGTCTGGGGACTCCCATGGTGTTCGAGTGAGTAATTCCAGCAACTCATTGAGGGTGGAGACACCCAATAGGTGGAGGGTTGAGATCCAAAAGCCTTCAGCAGAACTGACATCATCAGAAGGGTTAAGGGATTTCCAGCCATGCCTCTGTTTAAGAAACTCTAAGATATCTGCAAAGGAGATATCTTCTGAGGGGGACCGTGGGAACCCTTGTGACTCATCCAAGTCAGTATCCAAAGTGACCGACTCCTGTGGAGAGTCCAAATCCTTCCTCTTGCAGAGTCTTTTCCTAGGCACTTCTTCAGTGGGGGCTTCTGGAGAGGTCCTGGAAGAACATGGCTCACCCAATGGAGCTTCCTGAAGCTCAGGATCTTTACTCTTCACTGGAGCATGTAATGAAGAGGCAGACACCGGTGCTTTCAGGGAGGGAGCTGCTCAAACTGTTGGAGTGGCTGTCGGGCGGACAAAGCCCTCCTCATAGCTGTGAAGGCCCCTCGTTCCCGACGAAAAGAATCCCTTGGATCTGAAGAACTGATGGAAATCGTCTGTGCCAGTACAGAGGGCTCAGAGCCAGAGATTGGGGCCAAGCTCACTTGACCAGAGGCCCCGAGAGGTAAAGTCGGCACCAAGTTGGTCCGACTGTCCTCCCCGGACCAGACCACTGAGTGTTGGCACCAAGGGTATCAGGGCAGTCGGGGCCGAAAAACCTATAGAAGGTGTCAGACCCAAAGGGTCCATGATCATCAGTTCCATTCTCCATTCTCCCGAAACATCCATGCAAGTCGGAGGAGGAACAGAAGATGTAGGAGGAACTAAGACTGGCTCCAAAGCCCCCTGGGTTGGTGCCGATAAAATTTTTGCTAGCGTTGGTATCTGTAGAAGCTTCTTCACCACACAGTCCACATCCAAATCAGACAGTTTACTTGAGGCCCGTGAGGAATGTGACGAAGCCACAGACTGCAGTATAGGGGACTTTAAGGTAGAAGATACCAGCTCCAACGTCGGGGACTGGCTCCTGACCATAACGACAGTCGGTTCCGAAAACTGTGGAACCAATGTCGATGCTTTACTGGAAGTTGACTTCAATGCAGATGGAGATTTTGTTGGCTCCTCCTCCTCTGTTTGTCGGACTTATCCAACGATTCCTGAAATGAGGATTTAAGCAGACATTTATCCATCAACTTTCTCTTCCTCTCATGCAACACTCTTGAGCTAAACGAGTGGCATATAGAGCCACTTTCTTGCAGGTGAACCTCACCCAAGCAGTAAACTCATTCAATATGTCCATCAGTTATGGACATCTTTTGCCCACATCTAGGGCACTTCTTGAAGCCAGACTTGGCTTTCTCTTTTTCCTGGTGTGACAACTTCCACAACAGCAAAACAATTCACACAACAACTATTCAATCCTTGTAAGGAGAAAGGCTTTAACAAATCAGTATACACAGAAATTAAATAAGCCCCATGTAAAAAGAAGTGCTGCAAGTGCGCTCTAACACAGCACACACAGTATACTAACACTAACAATAAAGAAATAGAAGCAAATGGCCTAAAACACGGCCACTGACTTTACTAAAAAAGTAAAGGTAACTATACACCCTGTAAAAAAAGAAGGGCTAAACAACACAGTCTAACAGGGAAGAAACTCTGTTCGCTATGAAATTTAAAGGCTTTAACTATTACACACACTAACTACGCTAGACTATACATAACTATATGCCATATGAAAGAGCTAACACACACTTTTAGCTAAAGAGAAATAAAGGGCCTAAAAGAAAAGAAAAAAACGCGGCCACTAATTCCTCTTAAACACACTAACTATGCTTGTAATTAAGTTAATTCAAGAGAGATAGGGAGAACAGAAGGCCTAACAAAAAAAAAAAAAAAAAAGCCTTAAAGATCAATTATCTAATCTAAAATGTCAAATATATAACTATAAGAACAAGCTACACACATTAACTACTATATTAATGCTACATTATTAAATTTTTGCTAAAAATTATAGCTATAATAATGAAACAAAAAAAAGTATTCACTGGCCAGAGCTGGTGAACGTCCGATCAAGTTGCAGCAGCAAACGAGATCTGGGGGAAGATAAGGGTGCATCATGGGATAGGGAGTTGGCCTTGAGCTGGTTGAAGACCTGGAGTTTTTGCAGTTGGCCGAGTCGGAGCCGAGGATCGGCTCCAAACCCATCAGTAAAGAATGAATGGCGAGATAGAACAACTTCACATTAGTAGATTACAGGAATCATTGCAGTAGCACGAGTATCCATGAAAATTATCCAAAGGTGGACAACCATCCTATCAGTCTGACATCCACAGCTTTTGCAGAAGTGAATAGGGCTCCTCCCTTTGTTCAGGGCATCAGTCGGTCAAGTCCAATGGACAGCTAAATGAAGAAGCAGCTACTATCACATTTTTTGGGCAAAAGCAGCAGTCATTGGACACTGGCTGGGAGCATATAATGTCCCTGGTTTTCAGTCTGTAAAGCTCGAGATCCTGTGATTAGCAGGTTTATGTTATGCCTGTAATATACCCTACTAGTCCAACAGTTCAGATTGGCTTAAAAAAATCCTAGTCCAAAATACCCAGTACTGACAAGTGTGCTTTTACTTTTATTTTTGCACCAAGATCACCCAAGAGGGCCGGTCTCAAACAAATAGCTGGTGTCAAAATGATGGACTAAAACTAAATGCCAAGTGGATAATTGTATCTTTCGGAAAGCATGACTCCTTTTTGTTACTATCACACTGACAACACACCACTGAAAATTGATCAGGTAGTTAGGAATCTGGGACCCTATGTTAACAATGAATTGCCCTTTGACCACCATGCATCCACTGTTGTAAGGATGTCCTTTTTATTGCACAGATTACACCTAAAGGTGTTGAGTTCAGATCTGTGGATACAATTCTTTCACTGCATTCATCACTCATTACGATGATCACAGAGTATAAAGTTCCTTTTGTTATAGGTTCATAGGTGTGTACTAGGCTAATGGCCCTGGAGCCTTTACAAGCCTAACCATAAAAGTGCCCTGGCATTGTGCCACCCATTAGTTACCAGTGCCTCTATCAAGTAGTGCCACTGGAGTGATCCCCAGGGTGAACTTTTTATTACCCATCCACTCATCATTTTTTTCTTGAAGAGGGACAGCAAGGTGCTCTGCTTGACATGTATGGGAAGTCTAATCCAGAGTACGGGCTGTCTCTGGGTGAGGAACCAGTCCCTCCAGCATGTTCTGTTGACTGTGGTAATGCAGCTGAGGACTCTGGAGCATGTGGTGCAGAGGGATTGAGACTTCTTTGGACGTAGCATTTCTAACAGAGCTGGGTCAGACATGGCTTTGTAAGTCAAGCAGACATCGCTTCCAAGTCAGCGATATGAGACGGAGAATAGCTGAGTCTTTTGAGTTTGTGCATGTAGGACATGTTTAATGCCTAGGATCCTCTTTGTGAGGTACTTCTGTGGCCTTTCCAGCTGTTGCAGGTGTCTAGTGAGGTACATGCCAAATGGGGCATTATACAAAGAAGTTATGTACTCACCATAACGTTCCATGTTTGTAGTCCATCTCGCCCTTCATTCTTACTGATGGGATCGGAGCTGATCCTCGGCCTGTTTACAAGCTCGAAGTCTTCTAGTTGGCTCGTGACAAGATAGGTATCCCATGGTGCACCAGTACAATCCCCAGATCTTGTTTGCTGCCAACTAGGAGAAATAACAAAAAACATACAGAAAGAAGCCAATAATAAAAGGTTTCCAGTGAACAATAACAATATTGTTCTGTCTCTAGGTACTTCCAGGATGGGGGTAGGAGGGTGGGTTCGTAAGAATGAAAGGCAAGATGGACTACAAACATGGAATGTTGTGGTGAGTACATAACTTCTTTATGTTCTTTAGTCCTATCTCACCTTCATTCTTACTGATGGGACAGCGTCCCTAGCACCTTAATCTTGGGTGGCTTAAGAAAAAATACTCCTGAGTACCGTGGAACCAAAGGATGCTCTATCCCTGGAGGTTAAATCCAATTTGTAATGAGTAATAAATGTGTGAGGGGTAGCCCAAGTTGCTGCTGCACAGATAATATCAAGTGGGACCCTGGCTTGAAAGGCTGTAGAGGTAGACAGATCTCGTAGAATGAGCCTTGATTTTGAAAGGTAAAGGCCTACCCTCAGAGGTGTAAATGTAAGCTATACAGCTAGATATCCAATTTGAGAGGGTCACTTTGGAAACTGGTAAACCCGACCTGCATTCGGAGAAGGAAATAAATAACTTGATCTGACTTCCTGAATTCCTTAGTCCGGTGCAAATAAAAGCGTAATCGTCTATGAACATCCAACTGATGAAACCTGTATTCTGCTGCGTTGGAATGATTTGGGAAGAACACCGGAAGTTCTATGCATTGGTTCAAAGTGCTATGGGAACAGACCTTGGGGACAAAGGATGGATTAGTACTAACAGATACTCTCTGTCTTTGTGAAAAATCAGATAAGGGGGTTTTACAGATAGTGCTTGTAACTCTGACATCCTTCTGGCAGATGTGATAGCCACCAGTAACAAAGTCTTCCAAGACACAAATTTCTAAGGCGATGAATGAAAAGGCTCAAAGGGCAGAGTTGTCAATTTGGATAGCACAAAATTCAAATCCCATGAAACAACAGGTTCTTGAAATGGGGAGTCTTAAAGTGGCACCTTTGAGGAAGCTTTTGCATAGCCTATGTGACATCAGATTAGAATCTTGTATGCCTAGATGAAAATTAGAAATTGCTGCCAATTGAACCCGGATAGTGGCAGCCGCACATCCCTGATGGAAAAGCTGACAGGAATTCCAAAACCACCGGAAAGGAGGCGGTATAAGGGTCAACATTCTTTTATCAGCCCAGATAGAGAATCTCCTCCATTTACTGGAATATAGTCTCCTAGTGGAGGGTTTATGAGAGGACATTAGGATATGGAGTCACTGAGGGTGAGAAGTCGTGAAGCCTGACTAGGGATGAAACTGGAGCAGCCAAGCTGTCAAACTGAGGGTGTGTAATACGGGATGAAGCGAACCTGACATGTGCGTCAAGAGATCTGGCACTGGGTCCAGAATCCAAGGATCGTCTAGAACAGGAGGCCCGAGAAAGGGAAACCAAACCTGATGAGGCCAGTAAGGAGCAATGAGGATCAGTTTTCTTCCCAGCTGTTTCGCTTTCTGAATAACCTTGGGTATGAGAGGAAAAGCAAAAAGGAGACCCAGGGGCCAATCGTGAACAAGTGCGTCTCTCAGTGACTCCCCCGGAGGAGGGATGAGGGAGAAATAGCTGATGCATTTGGCATTGATCAGGCTGGCAAAGAGATCGCAGCAAGGCTGTCCTCATCTGTGGAAAATCTGCTCTGCTACTTCCTGTTTCAGAGACTACTCATGAGGCAGCAAGATTGCCTGGCTGAGCTCGTTGGCCATCACTTTGGTTGTCCCTGAAATGTGCGTTGCCACCAGAAAACGCTGGGAAGATATCGCCCATTTCCAAATCCGAATGGCCTCCCAACAAAGTGGGTATGATCTGGTTCCGCCTTGTTTGATATACCATACTACCGACATGTCTGATTGTATCGCAATCGTCCCAAGAGGCAGAAAATCGTGAAGTGCTTGCAACGCCAGGAGCACTGCCCTCATCTCTAGAACGTTGAAATGCAGATTTACCTCGTGATCTTGCCATGTGCCTTGGGCAGTCTTGCCTAGATAGTGCCCCCCCACCCTATTTGTGAGGCATCCATGGTCACAGTGGCAACGGGTTGGCGAGGGACAAATGAAGTGCTCAAGGTTAACTGGTTGGGTTGAGTACACCAAATGAGGTCCTTCTTGCAAGAGTCTGTCAGCAATATGTGATGAGATAATGGTAGGTGTTGAAAGGACCACTGGGACGACAGCAGCCACTGAAGAACCCTCATGTGTCGTCTGGCTAGCGGCACTAGTAATATGGTGGAAGCCATGGTCCCTAGAAGCTTCAGAATAGTCTTGGCCTTGACTTTTCATAGGGGGAGAAGAATTTGAAGAACCAGATTCTGTGCCCTTTCTACTGGCAGATGAGCCAACATGTCTACTGTGTCTCGCCACGCCTATAAAATTCACAAATTGAGAGGTCTATAAGGCAGATTTTTTCCCAAATTATAGAAATCCCCAACTGGGCACAAAGTTGAATGTTAGCATCCCTGGTCTGAAGAAGTAAATGCCTGGTGGGGGCGGTCAGGAGCTAGTCGTCCAGATACAGAAACACCTGGAATCCTCGACATCTCAGTTGAGCTGTCACTACTGCCATACACTTGGTGAACACCCTGGGGGCTGTGGTGAGACCAAAGGGCAGAGCACGAAACTTGTAATGACTGGCTCCCAGCCGGAAGCGTAGATGACGACTCCAACACCCTGTCCATTTTTATGTGATAGTAAGCGTCTTGGAGGTCTATTGAGCACATCCAAGTGTCTTTCCCTAGTAATGGGAGAATAGACTGCAGTGTCACCATCCGGAACTTGTCCTTTACTGATTCATTCAATCTGCTGAGGTCCAAGATGGGCCTCCAGTCACCTCTACATTTTGGCACTAAAAAGAATCTGGAGTAAGTTCCGGATCCTATTTGGTCTGCTGGGACGGTTTGGATGACTCTTTTTGCCAGCAACTTGTTGACCTCCACAGCTGCCCGATCCCTGTGATTGGGTGGTTCATCCAGGATCCTCTGGAGAACATAGGGTGGCAGAGAAAAGGGTATGACATAACCTCTGGTAATAATTCTTTGTACCCATTTGTCTTGAGTGATACTTAGCCAGGCTTTTGGCTACAAAGAAATGCGACCCTCGACCGGCTCCAGAGAAGCACAGTCGGGCCCCACATCAGGAACGCTGGTAAGGCTGGCCCCAAAACAAATCGCAGCCTCCCTGGTTTTGAGGTCCGCCCCTGCCTCTGAAGGAGGAGTCACCCTGTGCATCTTGGAAAAACCTCTGAGACTTTTTGAACCACATTTTACCACCTCTCTGACCCTTAGGGTATGGTCTAGAGTGGACAGTAAAACGTACTCCCACGGCAGAGTGCGTTTTTCCTTCTTGCTCGCACCGGGTGAGTGTGTCCTTTACCTTGGGTCCAAACAGTGAAAAACCGAAGGGGGCGTTGGTAAAGGTAGACATGAACGGTTCTGCAAAATTACACAAACGCATCCAGGAATGACGTCTTAGGGAAATTCCTGAACCCGCTGCTCTACTCGCTACATCAGCTGCATACAAGCTATACCTCATGGACGAGTTGAGAGAGTTCAAGGTGGACAACTGGGCAGACCCTTAGGGTCTGTCTAGAGTGGACAGTAAAACGTACTCCCACGGCAGAGTGCGTTTTTCCTTCTTGCTCGCACCGGGTGAGTGTGTCCTTTACCTTGGGTCCAAACAGTGAAAAACCGAAGGGGGCATTGGTAAAGGTAGACATGAACGGTTCTATTACACAAACGCATCCAGGAATGACGTCTTAGGGAAATTCCTGAACCCGCTGCTCTACTCGCTACATCGGCTGCATACAAGCTATACCTCATGGACGAGTTGAGAGAGTTCAAGGTGGACAACTGGGCAGACACCTTGTCAGGAACTCCCTCAGTACATGTACCTTAATGAGAATCTCCTAACTCCTTAAGGAGATCTCTCTGAAGCCTCATGAAGTGTGTAAGGCAGTACAGCGATCTAAGAGTAAATGTCGCTGACGAGAAGATACGCTTCCCGTATCTGTCCACTGTTCGAGACTCCTTATTCGGTGGATGAACAGAACAGTTAGTTATGTACTCACCATAACGATAGATGTATGTGGTCCATCTCGCCTACATTCATTACTGATGGGTTTGGAGCAGATAATCGGCTCTGACTTGGCCAACTATTTTCTAGCACGAAGTTTCTAATTGGCTGGGCTAACCGGTATCCCAGGATGCACCTCGCCCAAACCCCCAGACCTTGTTTGCATACATCGCAATCACTCCACATACAGCAAACCTCACTAAGAGGAATATCATCCACCAGAAAAAGGAATAAACCGATTCTGAAGGGTCTCAGATTAATTTTCCTCCAAATCCTTCAGGCAGGGGGCAGGTGGGAGGGTACGTAAGAATGCAGGTGAGATGGACCACATACATCGACTGTTATGGTGAGTACATAACTAACTGATATCATGTGGTCCTATCTCGCCTACATTCATTACTGATGGGACAGCGTCCCTAGCACCTCTAACCCGGGAGGCTCATAGGAAAATACTCCTGAGAACCGTGGAACCAAAGGAAGCCCGGCCTCTAGATGCCACGTCCAGCTTGTAATGAGAGATAAAGGTGTGGTGAGAAGCCCAGGTGGCCGCTGCACAAATGTCATCCAAGGAAAGCCTGGCATGATATGCTATTGAAGTCGAGACTGCCCTGGTGGAATAAGCCTTAACTGGGAAAGGTAAATTTCTGCCTGCTGAGTAAATAAAGGAAATGTAATCCTTAATCCACTTGGAAATTGTGCACTTGGAAGCAGAGCTACCCATTCTATTCTCCAAAAAGGACACAAACAATTGATCCGATTTTCTTACATGTTTTGTCCTGTGTAAATAGAATCTTAGTTGTCTATGCACATCCAATTGATGAAATTTGAACTCTGCTTTGTTGAAGAAGTTGGGAAAAAACACAGGTAGCTCAATGGATTGGTGGAGGTTAAATGTAGAAGACACCTTAGGGAGGAAAGACGGATTAAGTCTCAAGGATACCCTGTCCTTATGGAATATCAAATACGGGGGGGGGGCCTAATGGACAATGCTTGAAGTTCTGATACTCTTCTAGCCGAGGTGATGGCCACCAAAAATGCCGTCTTCCAGGATAAGAATTTTAGTTCGCAAGTGGCAGCCGGCTCAAAGGGCGTGGAAGTAATGGCTTGCAATACCAGATTTAAATCCCATGACATGACTGGTACTGAGACAGGAGAGCGCAGTAACCAGGCTCCTTTCTAAAAGGCATTGCAAAGTTTATGGCCCATGAGAGCGGGTTCATAGGATACATGGAAGTTAGAAATGGCCGCCAGCTGCACCTTAATGGTCGAGGGAGCGGCGCCCTGTCAGAAGAGCATAGCTAAAAAGTCTAAGACCGCCGATATAGGGGCTGTGAAAGGGTCCAGGCCTTGGGCCTGAGCCCAGATGAAAAATCTCTTCCATTTGCTAGGGTAAATTCTTCTGGTGGAGGACTTGTGAGACGACGATAGAATATGCACCACCTCAGGTGAGAGGGAATGTAGTTTAACTATTGATGGAAGTGGAGCAGTCAGGCTGTCAACCTGAGGGGCTGTAGGGAGGGGTGGAGTTGTCCCGACATATGAGTTAATAGGTCTGGCACTGGATCCAGAGTCCAAGGGCCGTCCACTGTGTACCACTGAAGGAAGGGGAACCAGACCTGGCAGGGCCAGTATGGAGCAATTAGAATCATCTCGCTTCCCAAGGAAATGGCTTTCTGAATCACTCTTGGTAACAGAGGAAATGGAGGAAAGGCATAGAGCAGACCGGAAGGCCAACCGTGGATAAGAGCGTCCCTGGGTGACTCCACCTGTGGAGGGATCAGGGTGAAGTAGTTGCTGCATTTGGCATTGAAGGGACTGGCGAAGAGATCGCAGCAAGGCTGACCCCACCTTTTGAAGATCCGAGTCGCAACTCGGTTGTTCAGAGACCACTCGTAAGGCATCAGAATAGCTCTGCTTAGCCTGTCTGCTATCAGGTTGGATTTTCTCAGAATGTGCGTTGCCACTAGAAACCGTTGGGAAGACACTGCCCAATTCCACACTCTCATGGCCTCTCTGCAAAGGGGGTAAGACTTGGTTCCCCCTTGCTTGTTCAGGTACCAAACAACTGACATGCTGTCTGAGTGAACAGCAATCGTTCCCCAGGGAAGAGAGCTCTGGAGTGCTTGCAACGCTAACAGCACTGCTCTCATCTCTAGGACATTGATGTGTAAGTGTACCTCGTGATCCTGCCACATGCCTTGGACTGTTCTGCTCAGATAATGCCCCCCACCCTATCTGGGAAGCGTCCGTGGTCACTGTGGCAGCAGGAGACAGGGGAACTAGATTCCTCCCCTTGTCCAGGTTGGAGGAACATAGCCACCAACGGAGATCCTGTCTGCATTGCTCTGTGAGGAGAATTGGGTGAGAGAAGTAATTTTTGAAAGGACCACTGGGCTGAAAGGAGCCACTGGAGGATCCGCATGTGTAGCCTGGCTAAGCGTACTAGCATGATGGTTGCCTCCATGGATCCCAATAGCTGAAGAACTAACCTGGCTTGGACCTTCTTTCGGGACAATAGAGCCTGGACCTGAGATTGCAACACTGTTACCCTTTCTGGAGGTAGAAAGGCCCTCATTTGAACAGAGTCTAGCTCTGCGCCTATAAATACAACACGCTGTGAGGGCAGCAAGGCAGATTTTTCCCAGTTTAATGTAATTCCTAGCCTTTGGCAAATGGTTATGGTGGCTTCCCTGGCTTGAATGAGTAGATGCCTGGTGGGGGTGGCAAGGAGCTAATCGTCCAGGCAAGGAAACACCTGGAATCCTAGACATCTCAGGTGAGCTGTCACCACTGCCAAGCACTTGGTAAACACCCTGGGGGCTGTGGTGAGACCAAAGGGCAGGGCTCGAAACTGGAAATGACTGGCTCCCAGCCGGAAGCGTAAATGATTCCTGGATGCCTTGTTTATCTTGATGCGGTAATAGGCATCCTTGAGGTCGATGAAGCACATCCATACTCCCTCTCCCAGCAATGGAAGATGGATTGAATTTGGACTTCAGGACGTAGTGATTCAATCGGCTGAGATCCAGAATGGATCTCAGGTCCCCTGTTTTTTTCGGCACCAAAAAGAGTCTTGAGTAAGTTCCTGATGCGATCTGGTCTGAGGGGACCGGTTGGATGACTCCTTTTCTTAGCAGCTTTGATACCTCTAGTGCTGTTTGATCCCTTTGACTGGGTGGAACGTCCGGGATTTTTTGACTGGGGGAGGGGGAGAAGCAAAGGGAATGGTGTAACCTCCGGTGATTATTTGAAGCACCCATTGATCCTGAATGATGCTCTCCCAGGCTTGAGAATGCCTCGAAAAACGGCCCCCGACTGGCTCCGGAATAGCACAGTCGGGCGATCCCTCAGGGATGCTGATAGGAAGATCCGCAAAAGGAGTCGCGGTCTCCCAAATTGTGGGGGCCTCCTCTGCCCCTAGGACGGCATCTTCCAAAATAATCCCCCCCCCTCTGCCTCTGGAGGGGGGCTCACCATGAGTGGCTGGGAAACACTTCTGTGACTTCTTGAACCACATCTTCCCTCCTCTCTGAGCCTTGGGATAAGGCCTAGAGGGAAGAGAAAAACGGACCCCTACGGCAGATAAAGTCTTACCCTCCTGCTCACATCTGGTTAGAGTGTCTTTCACTTTGGGTCCAAAAAGAGAGGACCCATCGAAGGGGGCATCAGTGAAGGAAGACTTGAAGGCCTCCGCGAAGTGACATAGGCGCATCCAGGCTTGGCTCCTAAGAGCCAAGCCTGAACTTGCTGCCCTAATATGAGCCTCATAGACGAGTTTGCAATGGAACCAAGGGTAGACAACTGGGCGTTAACAGTCTGTGCTACCGCCTCAGGCATGTTACCCATCAAAGTATCTCCCAACTCTTTGAGATCATCTCTCTGGAGCCGAGAGAAGTGACAGAGGTAATTCGGTGGCCGCAGTGTAAAGGTCGCTGAAGACAGGGTACGCTTCCCATAACGATCCATATTCCTGGACTCATTGTTAGGAAGATGGACGGAGGAAGAAGCCTCTGCAACTTCTTGCTGAGTGGCTGATGCCACCACCATGGCATCTACAGGGGGGACCCCTTTTGTCAAGAACTCTTTTCCATGGAATGAGGGTGCTCCACACCCTTCGACAAATCAGGTCTAAGAGTTCATCGAAGGGTGGAGACACCCAGGAGGCGGAAGGTTGAGCTCCGAAGGCCTTGAGGAATACAGACTCCTCCTCAGAGGGGGGCTTGGAAGGCCTCTATGCCTCAAAATCTCCACGATGTCAGAGGAGACATCATCGGAGAATGACTTAGGGGACCCCTCTGCATCTTCGAGGTCGGTATCCAAGGTGATGGACTCGTCTTGGGAGTCTATGTGCTTCCTCTTGCACAATTTTTTCCTGGGAGGCTCCTCAGGCACAGACTCTGAGGGGCCCTCAGAAAGTTGGGGAGCACTCATGGGGGTGTCCTCAGCACTTCGAGCTCTGCTGTCCACAGATAGAGGGGCATCAGAGGCTCTAGCCAGGGTGTATGGGGACGGAGTGACTGATCCAAGTGATGTCACTGACCTGGCCAGTGCGCTCCTCATGGCCTCAAAGGCAGGTCCCCCCGAATCAGAGGACCGAGGACTGACCCGTCTCCGAGACCACAAGTGGAGTCAGGATCCCCCTAGCCGAAGCACCGAGAGGGAGACTCTGGGCAGACAGAAGTCCCGATGCATCCCGCCAACACTCAGGCTCCGATGGCACAGAGGTGCTCGGAGGAGGAATCATCGGTGCTGACAAAGGAGTAGGGAAACAATTTGGCTAACACCGGCGACTGAAGGAGCCTCTGGACCACCCTATCCACATCCAAATCAGATAACCTAGAGGATTTGGAGGCAACTGAAGGAGATGAGGATCTCCTACCTATGGAATCCTAACACTGGGTGACCGGCTCCGAATTGGCTCCAAAATGATCTTCCAGTACCACCCGAGGACAATGAAGCCAAGGAAGCAATATCCAAACCAGAGCTCTTGTCCTGTGGCTCCGAAGCCAATGGAGCCGAGGAGGTTGCAACTATTTTCAAAATCTTCTCAGGGGGCTCTGAGGAACTAGATGGAGCCGGAGATCGTTTCTTAGTTCTGGTGGATTTAGACTTGCCAGTAGAAGCAGCAGACTCTAGATCCTCATCAAAAGAGGGCTTGACCAGGCCCTTTAAAATCAGTTTATTTTTTCTTTCCTGCAGCACCCTAGAGCTAAAGGAATGGCAGACACTGCAGGATTCTTGTAAATGAATCGCACCAAGGCAATAAACACAGATGGCATGCCCATCTGTGATCGACATTTTATAGGCACACTTAGAGCATTTTTTAAACCCGGAAGGTTTATGCTCCTTTTGTTTTTTAGACATGTTCACTAATATCCAAACACAACAACAGGTGGGAAGGCGGAAACACTACAGGAACTCTAATTTAAACGTTCCTTAGGGAACACACTGAAAACGATATGAAGGAGAGGACTAGGTCCCTCTAAATTAAACGGGCCTAGCCCGCCAAACACAAGGGAAACCACGCACACTCTCCACAAAACTAAGCAACAAGCTCAAACACACTCAAATCACAATATAGCTATGAGAATAGCTTTTAATCTGACAGAAAGGTATCAAACTTTAGAAAGTTTAGACAAAAAAATGTACTTAGCCACAGCCAAGCTCGAGACCACGTCCTAACTCAACGAGCGGCAAATGAGATCTGGGAGTTTGGGCGAGGTGCATCCTGGGATACCGGTTAGCCCAGCCAATTAGAGACTTCGTGCTAGAAAATAGTCGGCCGAGTCGGAGCCGATTATTGGCTCCGAACCCATCAGTAATGAATGTAGGCGAGATAGGACCACATGACATGAAGTTGTTTCCGCTAGCTCCTTCTTAGAGGCCAGCGCCACCACCATGGCATCTACGAGAACACATTTAGATAAAAATTCCTTTTCCCTAGGCACAGAGAGAAACTTATTTGGTTTCCTGGGGACTGGCTCCACGGCATCAGGAGTATCCCACACCTTCCAACTAACTAGCTCCATCAGTTCGAAGGGTGGAGACACCCAAGAGGCTGAAGGTTGAGACCCGAAAGCCTTCGGGACACTGAATCCTAATCAGAAGGGGTGACAGTGGGCCAGCCGCACCTTTGTTTAATGATCTCCAGGATGTCTACGAAGGAGACATCATCAGAGGACGACTTGTGGGACCCTTCTGACTCCTCGACGTGTCCGAGGTAAGAAACTCATCCTGGGAGTTTACATGCTTCCTCTTGCATGTTCTCTTCCATGGGGGCTCCTCAGAAGGATATTCCGGGGAGGTCTCGGAAGAGTGGAGGTCACCAGCCGGTGGCTCCTGAGGCTGGGTCTCTGCTGCCCAGAGAGAGAGTAGGAGCTGAGACAGAAGTAGGTGCCCTGGGGGAAAGAGTGTCGGTACCCCTGGTAGGAGCTGATGATCAGGACAGCACACTCATCATCTCGAATGCCAACCTCTCTGGCTCTGAGGAGACCAAGGATGCCATCGGTTCCACAGCCATCGGCTCTGAGATAGACGTAGGGACTGAGCTCACCCTCACCGACGCGCCGAGAGGAAGGCACGGAACAGAAGAGCTTTGGTTCCAGGCATCCCTGTCGGGGCTGACCGGGGAGCTTCGGCTCCTAGTCACCATGGACGGCACCAAGAGTGTCTGAGCAGAACTCTGCTCCAGAACCACCTCAGGGGGGAGATGGAACTGAGGGTTCCACCAGCAGTACCAAACACTCTGGCTCCGAAAGACCAGCATGGATCGGAGGAGGAATCACCGAAGGGGGGGAATGGACTCAAGTGGCCCCGGAACTGACTGGGTCGGAGTAAACAATTTAGGTACAGCAGATGACTTCAGAAGTCTCAGCATTACCCTCTCCACATCTTCTTCCGATAAACTCCTGGAAGACCTGGAGGACAGAATAGGAGAACGAGATCTCTGCATTATGGAGGACTTTAATGTAGGGGAGACCGGTAAAGGGTCCATAGACTGGCTCCGTTGAATACTCTCAGTGGTCGGCTCTGAACTACTTGGTGCTGACCCTGTAACCACAGTAGTCAAACTCTCGATCGGCTCCAAACTCAGTGGGGCTGATGAGACAGTAATTTTGTCAGGCTTAGTAATTTTAAGAGGCGGTTCCGAGACAACAGCCAGCGCCAGGGAGGGCCTCTTAAGAGGATTTGGATTTTTCCTTTTTAGATCCCTTTGATCTAGCAGAGGAGAAAGAGCTAGCCAGATCTTCCTCAAAGGAAGGCTTTAGGAGACCTTTTAGAATAGGTTTATTTTTTCTCGCTTGCAACACCCTAGCACTAAGAGTGGCAAAATAAGCAAGTTTCCTGCAAGTGGATGGCCCCAGGACAGCAAATGCAGTTACTGTGGCCATCCGTTATGGACATCTTCTATGAGCATTTTATGCATTTTTTTAAAGCCAGATGGCTTATGGCCCTTGCCTTCCTTAGACATCTCACAGAAGATGAACTCATACACACACACAGACACACACAGACACACACAGACACAAAGTGGGCAGACTAGGTCCTCTAACTTGAACGGGCCTAGCCCAGGTAGGAAAGAAAGGGAAACTAGGTCTTCTAACTAAAACGGACTTAGGGGGGTACAGAAACAAGTAGAGAGGCACACACACTAGAAGAAGAATACAGTCTAATTTGAGGAAAACACAAAGAACAAGGTCAACAGAACCTCATTCTGTCCGCAACACAAATAACAGGAAATATCAGCAAGCGGAAAGCTCCCTAAAAAAGTTATTGCTTATAGTATTTAAACAAGCACACACAACCTAAACTAAGCGCAAAAGGCGCCTACAACTACTAATATCAAAGGTATGAAAACAGTAATATAGAAGTCTATATACAGAAATATATATATATATATATATATATATATATATAGATATATATAGATATAGATATATATAAACAAACCAAGTGAAAACTGGCACACAGGATACCAAGTACTGCAAGGCCAATGGCCAACTGTACTTAAAAGAAATTGCACATAAGGCGCTCTAATAAATGCTAACTGCAAACACTACACTAACTATAGCTATAAAATGCTATAGAACACTATCAAAATGTGAAAATAGAAGATTTATCCAAAAATTTGAACAAAATGTTTAAGACTCAGCCACGGCCAAGAAGAAGCACATCCGAATTTGACGCGGCAAACGAGATCAGAGGATTGTACTGGTGCACCATGGGATACCTACCTAGCCACGAGCCAACGAAGACTTCGAGCTTATAAATTAGGCCGTGTCGGAGCCGAGGATAGACTCCGATCCCATCAGTAAGAATGAAGGCAAGACAGGACTACAGAACATTTGATGATTGATCTAATGAGGGAAGAGTAGAGAGACACTATAAACAACTGTCTTAACTGGAATGACCAGGATGCTTTCTCACTTAAAGGATATCAATCTCTTTTGCAAGATAAATGTATCTTGGAGAGAGATGTGCATCAGAGAACACAGTGCTTCTATGAAACAGTCTTCCACTCCCCATAAAGCAAAGTACTTCTCTTACTCTAGTCAAACATAATTTGGAAAAATGGATAAGTAACTGCAAATTTACATCTGATTTAGCATCCATAACCCTCATGGACAGAGGAAACATGTAAATGTCCCAGCATATCCTTGCTCGACTAATCTCTGAGTTATTCATATGCAAAACATAACGGCTAAAAACTTATTACATGAATGCAAGGCTAGGCTACTCAAGTTCCTCACAGATCAATAACTTAATAAGCATCTATGAAACAGAGCCTAAAAACAGGCCTGAAGAGGAGAACATTCAACATTCAGCAACAAAATTAGGCAAGGAAAGCACTCCGTTCATCTCAGTATAGGTGAGGGAAGTTAAAGTCAGGGACTATATGTGCAACATACTCAAAAATGCCTGCCACATTTTCTTATAATCCAGCTGTACTGATATACACCTGTGAGACCTAGCAGACCTCAAAGAATGATGATGATGGGATCAGAGCTTGGGCTCAGACACCAAAGAAGCTACACTGCCCAAGTGAGGGTTGGGGGGGGGGTGGCAGACCAACACAACCACAGCAACTCGAACTACTATTGAATCGTAAGACTCCACTAATATGGGTTTCTCAGAAGTAAGGGCACTATAAAAATTTCCTTCCAAATGGATAGCTTTTCTTTAGGCTTCAGTAGACTTCTGGGGTGCAGAAACTCATTCAGACAGACAAAGGTGAAGTGCTACAGGAAACAGCATCAGTATCCTGAATAAGAATTGCAGCTTTCATCTTCACTAATTCTAATCTATGGTTCCTGTCTTTAAATGTACAAGACTTAAATCCTGTAGGATTTCACACTTTTCTCCTTAAAAATGTGTTTCTCTCAAAAATTAAGTGTGTACTCGTGCACACACAAAAAATGCCCATCTTGAAGGAAAGGTAATATTTTGTGCCGACACATGCACTATTTAAAATCATTCAAAACTTTCTTCTACACCCAGAAAGAAAACAGCCAACAACAGAACATGCCCACAGCAAATCCTAAGAAAGACCAAAAGCAGCTTGTAACAAACTCAGAACTTGCCAAGGCAATGACACTGTGGCAAGAAAACTAATGTACAGGGAAAGTAAAATAACTGCACAAGGCTGGGGGTGGGGGGTAACACTGAATGAATCCCTGACTGAAAAAACAAACACAAAAACAGAAGAAACAGACCTGAAACACAGGAGTAATTTGTGAATGACAAAATGCCAAAAATCACAACTTTATCAAAGAAAATGGAAAGAGACATCAGTGGTTACATGGTAGTCTAGGGCCAACTAGTCTGGGCTTGTGGCACAGAGGGATGAAGGAAACTCTGAATATGACCCAAGTAACCCTTGTGACCTACTAGTGACATAGTGAGAGTTGGGTGATTGGGGGGGGGGGGCAGGGGAAGATAAGCTTGAGAGGCTTACAGCAGCTCAGCCATTCTAAGTGGTTAAGTGCCTAGGCCCACCACATCAAAGTCCACTGGTAGGTGGGAAACAATTTACGGAAAAGGCCAGGCAGGCTTCCTGTTTAAATTGCAAACAACTGAGCAGGAAAGTAGATGAGTGGGAAGATGCATGCCTCTCTCCAACTAGTTAGCAACTGCAAGCATACAAACTGCCTACTGGGTTGGGACAGGTCATGTAGAATAGTGAGCTGTGTTGTACCTTTAAGAAGCATTTCCAAGGACTGAACATGCATATAAATAAGCAAGTATGTGCTAGTTTCAGTGCCATTTTGTGAAGTGCAGCCAGCGTGTGAACAGGTACATAAATGTATGTTAGCTAAGTTTGTATAGAAGTTAGTTAGTTAGCCTCATTTCTCATGTGTTTTGTGTATATAATAAAGCTGCTTGAACAAGAACCCACAATCTTCGTCTACTTCATCCTGACTAGACAAGCAACATTGTGTCAGAACCAATATTCCATCAGCTGCTTTTCAGAGCCACCAGGTGCAGAGTTAACAGTGAAGACAAACTAAGTGAAATTAATGCAAAAAAGGGCCAAAAATGAATTAAAGGTAATGAAAACTTGCAAGAACGATTTATTTTATAAAAAAAATAAAATAAAATGGAGCATTACACAAGGGCACAGAATGCAATACTAAGCAAATAGCACAGAAAATTTTATTAAGTAAATGGGTGGCATAAAAAGTTTATCAAACGAAATGTTCGAAATTAAGCTATCTGACAAAACGATTATGAGAAAAGCATATGAAGGGCTCACCTCAAAATTGCAAAATGAGCATGTTTATAGAGTTAAAGCGAGCACAAGAAAGTATAATGGGTATGAAAAGAGATTAAATGAGCAAAACAAAAATAATAAAAAGGGGAAAAAGGGCACATTAAGCATAAATAAAGCAAGGCGACTGCATGATTTTTGGCAAATTAATGAGTTTTGGCATAAACTACTATTTCGCATTGGTCAAAGCTCTGAATAACATAACTAGAGTTATTCGAAGTATCTCACAGGTGTGTAAAAGTGCTTACGGTGAAAGTTTATTACCGTGCATTTAATCCGAAGAATTTGTTGTGTGGAAAGTGCAACTATTTCGTAAAGTGCAGTCAAATTACAGCCATTTCAAAAACTCTCGTGTTGAGTGTGTCTATTTGTAAAAAGCTACCATTACAAAGCGTTTCTTGCAACATACAGTTATTTAAGCAAGGTACAGCCATTTTGGGGAAAATTCAGTGCCCAGTGTACTGTTTATTCGCAAAGTGCAGTTACTTCGAAATGTTTCTTTCTTTGAGCTTCTTCTGCCCAGTTTATTCGCATAGTGCAGCTATTTTAAAAGTTTCTTAAAAATAAGTGACTTTTACAGTACAGCGATTTCAAGAGTATTACAGTAGCCGAGGAATGTTTTTCGCAAAGTTCAGTTATTCGTACAAGGCTTCTTGTACTACTGGGCATAGTTGCAAGTACTGGCATAAATTTCTGGCATATGTATACGTGTGCATGCACGTATAGTTACAAGGGGACTTGGTTGCACTATTTACTATAATTTGTTGGGCATGACAGATTTTAAAAACCATCACCACTTGTATTTGATCTGAATATTGCAGAGAACTGCAGAATATTTGAGCAAGAATACGATATATTCATACAACCAGCTTATTCTGACAAAGATGCAAGCACTACGGCATTCATTTTGCTAAACCTAGCTGGGTCAGAGGCCATTGAAAGAGTGGGTTCACTTGTATATGCACTAGCAGTATATAAAGATGAAGGGGAAAATTATCATACTGTTGTACAGGCTGAATCAAGGGAAGACACCGTGTGCTTGAAGCACAAATTTAGAGAAATGTGCAACCCCCAGACTAACGTTACATTGTTTTACACAAGAGATCAAAAGCCAGGAGAAATTTTTGCAGCTTACATTGCTGACCTGATAAACAAAGCTAAAACGTGCGAGTTTGGTGCCTTAAAAGATGAGTTAATAAGGGACAGGTTTGTGTGTGGTATTAATAGTGCTGCAGTGATTAAGATTTTACTTTGCGACAGTGATTTAACACTGAGCAAAGCTACTGAGATTTGTCAAATCCATGAAGTTACAGAAAGACGCACAAGTATGCCTGCGAGTGATAAGGCCATAGTTTCAGCAGGCTCCAGAGCAAATGTAGACAGCATGCAACATCTGGCTAGTAGAAGCAGGCCTAAGCACATGGCAGCTGCCATCCCTGTTGGGTTTTCCTCGGAGATCCCGTAGTCTTCGAACAAGTTCCAAGACTAGCTCAGTAAAGAGAGCATGATGCTCAGTCCAGTACAAGGGCGAGTCAGCAAAACCCAAATCAAGCTTTATTAACTGCTGCAACTGTGGTGTCAGCCATAAGTCTAAAAGAGAAAAATGCTTAGCATTTGTTCAGCAATGCCACAAGTGTAAAAAATGGAACCATTTTCAAAAATTTTGCAAATCAAGTAAGCCTCACAGTGTTATAAAGAAGGGTCATTAAAAAAAGAAAGTTGATCAAGTAGGACTGCAATCTACTTTCTATGTGGATGGTGTATCCGTAATTGGTGAAAAGATTGATGCAGTAGATTTACTGGCAAAGAATGAAGTAGTTTTTACTGTCCACCGAGCTCAAAGTAGACATTGGTTCAAAGTGTAATGTTATATCAGCAGACATTTGCTAAGGTGAGAGCTGGTGAACAACTAAATGTGGCTAGTTGTACGAAACTTGTTGCTTATGGAGGTGAAGAAATTCAGACCGAAGGCTCAGTAATGCTTTCATGTTATGTGGTCAAGAGCTGTTATAGTTTATTATTCTATGTAGTTCGAAGACCTGTGCAGTCATTATTGGGTCTCTGAGACAGTTTGAGAATGAATCTGCTTTCTTTTAGTTAAGTTATTCATCAAATAAACACATGTCCTAGTTCCAGTTTCACTAACACTATTTTTTCAGAGTATGCTGATGTTTTTGATGGTAAGTTGGGCAAATTTACAGTTGTATATTTCATGAAGTTAGAACCCAGAGGTCAGTCCAGTAGTCAGACCAGCAAAAAAGTTCCAATAGCTATGCAGAATAAAGTTAAAGTTCAGCTGGATAAAATGGTGCAGCAAGGTGTAATTTGTCCAGTTACAGAACCACAAGGTATAATGTGTCCAGTTACAGAACCTACTGAATGGGTGCTGACCATGGGAGCTGCTCACAAAAAATGCTCAGACGAAATCAGAATATGTATTGACCTAAAAAATTTGAACAAAGCATTAAAGGGACCACATCATCCTATGCATACAGTTGAAGAGGTCGCTGCTCTAATACCGAATGCCACAGTCTTTTCAGTTTTGGATGCAAAAATTTCATTTTGGCAAATGATGCTTGATTGCAAATCTTCATTACTGGCTACATTCAATACCCCATTTGGAAGATATGGTCGCTCAGGATGCCATCTGGAATAAATTCTGTAAGTGAAGTCTTTCAGGGTGCGATGGAAAAATTTTTTCAGGTTATCCTAGTGCCATAATAGTAGATGATTTATTTGTTGGAGGCAATGGTGAAGCAGAGCATGACAGAAACTTTAAGAGTTCTAGACAGAGCACGTGAAGTGAACTTAAAACTCAGTCCTCTAAAGTGCAAATTCAGACTACCAAATGTTACATATGTAGGTCATTTGTTTACTAGCACTGGCTTGAGACCATACCTATCCAAGCAAGCAGCGATTCTTGTGATGCCAGCACCGGATAATGTTCAGGCTCTACAACGTTTTCTTGGTATGGTCAACTATTTAGGCAAGTTTATACCAGACTTCAGTGAGCTGACAGTGCCTTTGAAAGACATGACACAAAAATGTTACATGGTCTTGATTAGTACACCAGAAAGCATTTGAAGATCTTAAGTGGAAAACTGCTACCCCACCTACATTAAGACACTATGTCAACAAACCATTAACTTTTTCCTGCGATGCTTCAAAATTTGGTCTTGGTGGAGTTATTCTTCAAGAAGGCAGAAAAGTAGCCTATGCATCTGGAACACTTACCCAAACTGAAACGCAATATGCTCAAATTGAGAAAGAACTTTTGGCAACAGTACTTGCGCGTTCCAAATTTCATGACTATATCTATGGTCGAGATATTCAGATTGAAACTGATCAACCTCTAATTACTATTTTAAAGAAACCTATGCATTCAGCTCCAGTGAGATTGCAAAGAATGATAATCAAATTGTGGAAGTAGAAAGTACAGTTTTGTACCTACCATAAATGTAGATGTCCGAACTGGATAGCATCTGCAGTCATAACAACTGGGTTGTCCTGTCGTCAGGCAGCCCTTCGGTCGGCCGGATTCCAAAGTCCGGGTCCGGCTTCGGCTGATGTCGCACTTCACCCGACGTCATCTCTGCTGGTCTTCGGGTATAAAGGCATCAGCCGGCGCCATTTTCCTCAGTGTTTCTTGCCCCAGATGCCAGTTGCCCTCTTGGAAGGCTAAATTTTGGATAAATGCCAATGTTTCCAAAAAGATAGAAGGCAAACACAAAAAATAAGCATGTATGTACATATATACAAACAAATACACCATAAGAGACTCCCCCCACCAGCTAGCTATTAGGAGGGTAAATACCCTAGGAGTACCACAGAGGGAAGGAGGGAGGGTAATCCTGACTGCAGATGCTATCCAGTTCGACATCTACATTTATGGTAGGTACAAAACTGTACTATGTCCTTCATGGATGCATCTGCAGTCATAACAACTGGGTAGAATACCATAGCCAACTAGGGGAGGAGGAAGAATAGATTATGGTGTGGTTAGGATCCCTTGCAGTACAGCAGTGGCAAACCCTGCTCGGGATATGGAATACAGAGGTAAATTATAATGCTTGGCAAATGTATGCACGGAGGTCCAAGTAGCCGCCTCAATAATGTCCTTGGTTGCCACTCCTCGTAAGAAGGCTGTGGTAGTGGCTGTTGCCCTTGTAGAATGAGGCCTTATGTTCTGTGGAATTGGTTTTCCATGGAAGGAGTAACAGAATCGTATGCAATTTCCTATCCATTTGGAGATTGTCTGTTTGGAAATAGCTTTTCCTTCCCTTCCTGTTGCATAGGCTACAAAAAGCTGGTCAGTTTTTCTGTTACTTTTTGTTCTGTCCAGGTAGTAGCGTAACTGTCTATGTACATCCAAGGTATGCAGCATTCTTTCCCCTCTGTTTTGTGGGTTTGGAAAGAAGGTAGGTAGGTGGATTGCCTGGTTTAAAGACACTCTGGATACCACCTTAGGCATAAATGTAGGATTAGTCCTCATGGACACTCTATCTTGGTGGAAGATTAGGAAGGGCTGTACTGCCATTAGGGCCTGAAGTTCAGAAACCCTCCTTGCTGAGGTTATTGCCAGTAGGAAAGCAGTTTTCCACGATAGATGCTGTAGGTCTGCTGTTGCTGCTGGTTCAAAGGTGCAGTGTCAACTTTTCTAGCACAAAGTTCAAATCCCAAGCTGGCAATGGTGGTTTCCTAGGAGGTTTTACATTCTTGATCCCTCTGAGGAACTGCCTGAGTAAAGGTTGTGAAAAGACAGGTGGATCAAAGCTGTATTCTGCTGAAATAGCTGATGCATGTATCTTGATGGAGGAATAGGACAGGCCTGTATGTAGAAGCTCTGCCAAATACTCCAGAATGTTAGCAATATCTATATTCGACACATCTTTTCCTCTTTCAGTACTCCAAATGACAAACCTTTTCCATTTTCCTGCATAGTTCCTTCTTGTTGAAGGTCTGCGGGCTTCAAGGATAATGTCTTTAACCCTTTGGGAAAGTTCTGGATTAGTTGCTGCTATGTGATGTTCCATGCAGTCAGTTGCAACGTTTTAGGTTTGGATGCATGATGCTGTAGTTGTTCTGAGTTAACATCAAAGGCATCAGGGTATTGACCACATGTTGTCGAGACATGCTCCTCAGCAATGGGTACCAGTGTTGTCTTGGCCAGTTTGGAGCTATCAGGGTTATCCTTGGACGTTCCTCCTTGATTTTTAGTAATACCTTGTGTATCAAGGGAAGAGGTGGGAATGCATATGCTGTCAGACCTTTCCAGCTGAAGGAGAGCGAATCCACTTTCCATGCAAGTGGGTGGAATGTCCTTGTGCAGAATTTTTTTGAGCTGGTGATTGAGAGGGGAAGTGAATAGATCTATCTGTGGCATTCCCCATTTCTTTGAGATGGTCTTGAAGATGTCCGGGTGTAGCATCCATTCGTGAGCATCCGAGGTGGTTCTGCTTAATATGTCTGCTAGAGTATTCTCCTTTCCCGGTACAAATATTGCCTGTAACTGGATGTTGTAGCTGAGTGCCAGGTTCCAAAGGTCCAAAGTCATTCTGCATAGGGGGTATGAATGAGTGCTTCCCTGTTTGTTGATGTACCACATGACTGTGGTGTTGTCTGTCCTTATCATCAAATGGCCTTCTTTGAGAAATGGTCTGAAATTTTGGATTGCCAGTTTTACTGCCAGCATTTCTTTTAGGTTGATGTGCAGGTGAAGCTGATCCTCGTCCACAATCCTTGTACGCATTTGTCCAGCATGTGAGCCCCCCATCCTAGGTCTGAGGCGTCTGTTGTGATGGTCTGGCTTGCTTGATAGCTGTGAAAGGGTAGGCCTGGGTTTGACTGGCATGCTTGAGCCCACCATAGGAACTCCTGTTTTAGGCATGGGATTAGTGGAATTTCTGCTTCTAGGCTGTGCCTGTGTTGGGACCATAAATTCTTTAGGTACCACTGTAGTTTTCTCATATGTAGTCTGGCATGTGGAACCAAGATTATGCATGATGCCATGAAGCCCAAGGCCTGCAGAACTTTTCTTGCTGTTAGCTTGTTCTGTCTTGTTAGTGCCAAGAAGTAAAGAGGGAGTTATTTTTGTTTTTCTGCAGTTAGGAATGCCATTTGTTTTACTGTGTCCAATTCTGCACCCAAGAATGTCCTTGTTTGGGATGGTATCAGCCTTGACTTTTGTAAATTGACTGTGTATCCCAGTGCTTGTAGCAAGTAAATGACCCTTTGTAAATCTGTTGTCAGCTTGCTTTTGTTGTCCCCTTGTAGCAGGCAGTCGTCCAGGTATGGATAAATTTGGATTCCCTGTAGTCTGCAGTGGGCGATTACTGATGCCAGGCATTTTGTGAATACTCTGGGCAGTAGATAAGCCAAAGGGCAATGCTGAGAATTGATAGTGCTCTGATCCTGCAAGAAATCTGAGGTATCTTCTGCAAATTGGTCGAATGGGGACGTGCAGGTATGCCTCCTTGAGATCTAGAGTTACCAGCCAACACTCCTTGCCCAGCATGGGAAGAAGTTGCTGTAGGGTCAGCATTTTGAATTTCGGGACAATGATGTATGTATTTAAGGTGGACAGGTCGAGAATAGGTCTCCAACTTTTTTCCTTTCTTGGAACTAGGAATAGTCTGGAGTAGAATCCTTTGCCTTGTTCTGTTATTGGCACTCTTTCCACAGCTCTCATCTTTGTTAATTGCATTATCTGCTGTAGAGCTTCTGTTTTTTGATTTGGAGGCAGGTTTGGCATTCCTCTTTTGACTGGTAAAGTGTGGAAGTGGAACCGGTAACCTTGGTCTATGGTTTGCAAAATCCACTTGTCTTTTGTGATATAGTGCCAGTTCTTCGAAAATAAGGTTAATTTTCCGCCTAATGGAGCTGCTATTTGTTCCCTGGTAGGCGGATTTAGAATTAAGTCACTGTGATTGTGCTGTTGTAGTGGTAGTGGCTGTGTCTGTGCCTCTGTTATTACCTTGCCACTGTTGTCCTCTGTAGGCACCCCCTCTGGATTGATTTCTGCCTCTGGAACGTCTATTCCTGCCCCTTTGGGATCTTGTGGAGTCAGGAAAGGACCAATTTTTGGCAGGCCAGTTCCTGCTAAACCTTGGGGGCTGAACCTGCAAGAAATCTTTAACCGTTTGTACAGATTTTGCCTTTTCTTCCATTTTCTTCATTACCTGCTGGGCAGGTGTACCAAACAAACTGGCCTTATCCATAGGAGCATCTAATAACTTAGCTTTAACATGATCCGGCAAGACTTGTTCCTCCAGCCATGCATGTCTTCTTATCACTGTGCCAGTCATGGCTGATCTAAATGAAGCCTCCAGTGCATCATAGCCACATTTTAAGGAATGGTTACTGACCTGTTGTATGTTATTTACCATTTCTAATACATATTTCTTATCTATAGAGTCATCAGAGGATAGCTTTTTAGTTAACTGATCAAGCATAAACTCTTGGTATTGTATCATGTGAAACTGACAGTTTAAAGCTCTAGCTGAGAGAGTAGCTGAGGTGTAAACTTTTTTGCCCCATCTGTCTAAAGACCTGGCTTCCCTTTCAGAAGGAATAGGGTATTTTGCTGTGGTCGAGGCTACTGCCTTAGGCCCCTGGGATATAGTTTGGGGCTCTGCAAGTGGGGCCTTGTATAGGTGATGATGAGTGTCTGGTACCCTGTAAAATCTATCTGGTTTGGCAGGGGCTGGAGGTAAGGAATCTGGTGCAGTGCAGACATCATTAAATGCATCGCCCACAACAGAGAGGACAGGAGGTATAGCTAAGGGCCTGTGTTGTGGAAGGTGCAGAAAAGTCCTAAGTCTTTTTCTGGAATCTGAGAAATCCTGTTCCTGCCATTGGAATTGTTTTCGCATGGCATGTAAGGTTTCCCCAAAGGAGAATTCTTCTGGTGGAGAAGCAGCTGGAATGGATTCTTCAGCATCTGAGTCTTCATAATTGGAGAAAGGAGCCTCTGGCTGGTCTGTAATATCTGAGTCATCCGCAGAATCATCAGAGGACACAGGCTCGGGGGGCTCTGCTCTAGGTCTCTTCTCTGGGGGCTGAGAGGCCCTGTCTGGGTGATATTGAGATCCCCTAATTAAGGATATTAAATCTTCTGCCAGAGTAAGCATTTGTGAACTAGAAGTGGGCCTGGTTGAGGGGGGTTTAACAGGCACTGATTTAGTAGATTTGGCTGCTTTAGCCCTGGCAAAGGCCTTAATGGACATGGCTGCAGGAGGCCTAGCAGCACCACGTGCTGGGGTAGAGACATCCAAAGGGATGGTGTCTGATAAGTCACTAGTAGCCACTGTTGTAGGTAAAATTTCTGAGGCCGATTCAAGTAAAGTAGCAGGAACCTCAGTAGTAGTCATTGATTCAGCTGTACTTTGATCAGTTTTCTCGGTTTCGGCCGAAACAGAGACACTCGCGGTTTGCTTAACCATGGTTTCGGCCGAAACCGCGGACCGCGAGTGTCGGCCTTTTTCTTTGCGTTTTTTAACAATTTGGGTAGTCGGAGCATCCGACGGCATAATGTATGCAAAAACTGAGCCGAAAAACTGTTCAGCAAACTCCGACCGACGCCTAAGCGTACGTCGGTTGAATGAAGCACAGGCCGAACAGGCTGCTACGTCGTGGTCTGGGCCTAAACAAGGCAAACAGTAAGAGTGGAAATCTTTATGAGGTATTTGTTTCCCATAAGTTAAACAATTATTTACTTTTTCTGACATCGGCTGAGGCAAGAAAGAGTCCCCAACGGGGTACTTAGCTTTAGAAGTCTTCGAAGTAGTATTCGGTAGTAGTAATCTCTGGATCTGACCGACCGGCACTTGCGAACAGCTTCTGCTTCGGGCGCCACACGGCAAGAAAGACGGAGGAAAATGGCGTTGGCTGATGCCTTTATACCCGAAGACCAGCAGAGATGACGTCGGGTGAAGTGCGACATCAGCCGAAGCCGGACCCGGACTTTGGAATCCGGCCGACCGAAGGGCTGCCTGACGACAGGACAACCCAGTTGTTATGACTGCAGATGCATCCATGAAGGACATCTTCAAAATGGTCCTTCCAAAAGGCAAACTTCTTTATCTGGCTGATACCTTATCCAGATCGCACAGAAATACAAGGGAACAGCTTGATGCAGAGAATTTTGACTTTGATATCATGAAAGTGTGTAATTTTTCTACCACAATACTTGATGAGCTGAGAGATCATAAAAAGACTGATCCAATTTTGCAAAAGCTCAACCACTACATTAATGCTGGATGGCGGTCAAAGCAATCTAGTGTACCACCTGAAGTGCAAACCTATTTTCCTTACAGAGATGAGATGTTGAAGGAAGATGGCATTATTTGCAAAGGTCCTAAAATTGTTGTTCCTGCTTCCTTACAACAAGAATATATCCAGATTTTGCATCGTGGTCACCCAGGTTCAGAATCTACTAAAAGAAAGGCAAGAGGACTAGTATTTTAGCCTTCTCTAGTAAAAAAGACACTGATAAGAGTACTTTCTTCATGTTCAGTATGCAATAGTACTAAAAAAAAAAAACTCTTCAGCTAAGTCAAGTTCCTGAACTACCTTGGTCAACAGTAGCCACTGACATATTCGAGTGGAACAATCAGCATAACTTAGTATTGGTAGACTCTTACTCGAACTGGTTTGAGATCAATTTGCCACCTAACCTAACATCCACTACTGTTATTACCAATCTGATGAAACGTCATTTCTCAGTCCATGAAATCCATAAAAGCTTATCTCAGGCAATGGTACCCAATTTGCCAGTCAGTTGTTTCAGAAATTTGCAAGACAACAGGACTTTGTACACATTACTAGTAGTCCAGAATATCCGCAGTCAAATGGACTAGCTGAACTTGCAGTACAGAGTGAAAAGTAATTACTAGAGAAATCAAAGCATGACAATACCAATGTCTTTTTGAACTTACTCAATCTCAGAAACATACCCCATGACAATATACTTGGCTCGCCTGCTCAGACACTTTTACCTATGCAAACCACAACAACATTGCCTATAGGTTCCAGTTAATTGAGGCCTAAAGCTAAAAACAAAACAATCAATGTCCAGTTATTTAGAAAGTGTTCTTTCCAGAAGTCCAATTATGACAAATCAAGCAGATTTCTTCACCCATTGAAAGGAGGAGAGACAGTGAGGATACAAACGGCAAAAGGTTTTGACCGGCTTGATCAAGTAACAAATATATATATATATATATATATATATATATATATATATATATATATATATATATATATATATATATATATATAACCAAAATAAAGGCAGCTGAAGGAGAATCAGGCAGTAAATGGTAAAAAATCCAGCTTTATTCCACTACGCAAAACCTGTAACAGCACCAAAGAACAGATACATAAACGCTTTAAAATCACACTGCGGTTCATTTCAACGAACTTCCTCAGATGTAAAAAACATTTCACAATGTAATATGCTCATTATAAACCCTGACAATGAACTTTTATCCAAAAGGTACAACATTCAAGTTAAAATTAGTAAGACAACTTCCTTTTGCACGACAAACATTGTGAAATATATATGGGCGGCACAGTGGTTAACATTGTCACCTCACAGCAAGAGGTTCTGCGGTTCGATTCTCCGCTCGGGTGCCTTCTGTGTAGAGTTTGCATGTTCTCCCTGTGTTCGTGTGGGTTTCCTCCGGGTACTCCGGTTTCCTCCCGCATTCCAAAGACATGCATCTGGAGCATTTCTCCCCGGGCCTCCGCTGAAAACAGGCTCTGTGGAACCTAGTCGGACTTTCCCGGTCAAAAAATGATAAATAAATAAATAAATAAATAATATATATATATTTTTACATCTGAGGAAGTTCACTGAAATGAAAATGCAGTGTGATTTTAAAGCATTTATGTATCTGTTCTTTGGTGCTGTTACACGTCTTGCCTAGTGGATTAAACCTGGATTTTTTTACCATTTACTGCCTGAATCTCCTTCAGCTGCCTTTCTTTTGGTTATTGGTACTTTTTGGAAACTTTCTCTGTGTTTGAATTTCGTGGCTTTACTGGAGATGAAAGGAGAATCACAGGTCGCTAAGGCTGAACTAGCCAGGGGAGATGAAGTAAGAGAAACAAGGAAGCTTAGTGGGCATCTAACTCAACTGGTTGACCTCCTGACATCCATCAGTCAATCCACAGCCAGGATTGTAACAGCAGTACCTCCCACTTTCTTTCAGGGAGGAAATGGTGGAAACCAACGCTGTGCAAGCAACAGATACAGCAAAAACGCTAACTTTGACCACGTCTTGGACTCTGGTGTTATTTATCAACAAACTCCACATATTTTGAGGCACGAATGCACCCAGGGGGTTGAAATGACAGAGGACATGAATGTGGAGAGAATTTCTACACAGAAGGAAAAAGCAAGCTGAAAAAGGTGACTGCTTAAACATTGATACTAATGTTGGTATAAATGACTGGCTTTTACAAGAATGTAATTATAACTTTAAAATGCCTAATGAAAACAGAGACTTACCAATCAGCACTTATAAAAACAATCTTAATATCTTGCACAATTATTTGTGCAAGTTTACAATGCTGGAAACTGAAGTGGCTTATTTTAAAGTGTGTGTAAATATGGGTATTGTACCAAAGGGGCTACATATTTATAAATAATCAAATAATGTAATGGATGGTACTGAACTGCACAACAAACTTACAGAAATTTTTAACAGATGTGGTCTTGACATGTTAAGAATTTTAATTAAGCACAAAGAAAAGGAGAAAATGTCACTACACAAACACACTGAAAAGGTTAAGAGAAGCATTATTGATTTGTTGTTTACTGTGGAGGGAGAAAAACAGAATTATTTTAACATTAGGGCACAGGTAGATAAACAATGTGCTAGTATTATCCATGGAAATCTAAGAAACTTGAAAGGGATATCTTAGAATACAAGGACAAAACGTGCTATTCGAAATCCAAAGTTTTTAATGATGGGGTTACTACTGGACACCATGTCAGTGTTCACCCCTTGGAGAGTGAACTAGTGGGGGATGCTTGGGAAGAGACAAGATTTAGGGAACAGGAAGAAAGTTGGGATGACCTTTTAGGATACCCCCACTCAGATGATCAGAGAGAAGAAAAAACAGGAACTCACTCATTTATAGGGAGACTCACCCATGGAGGGGATCCAGGGGGGGAGGGGGCAAGAGGAGGAGGCTACTAAGTAAGTTCGTACTAAGTCAGTCTGTACTACCTGAACAACTGATTATTACGGACAATTAAAATTCAGTTATGCCAATTTTAACATTTTTAACTACAGCAGTGTAGAACTTACCCTTGACCATTTTAGATTATTATCCAAGGGATTTAAGTTTATTCCACAGCAACAGGGTGACTTAACCAAAACATTGCTTGATTTAAAAATGCTAATCAGGAAAATTATTTTTAAACTAATCTTCCCTCCCAACTCAGGAAATGACAAAGATGCAATCAGAAAGAAAATTACCTACAACATCCCCTCCATCCCCAACTAAAAAACTTTGAAATAGTAGTAGAGAAGGAAATTAGGGAAGCCTTCTCTAAAAGAAAATACAAGTCTAACTTAACTGTGGGGGAAAAGGAAACACTACACAAGATTAGTATGGACAAAAAAGTAAGGGTAATGAAGCCCGACAAGGGGGGAGTTGCTGTACTGAAGGACACAATATTATATGAAGGAAAAATGCATGACATTTTAGGATATACTAGCAAACATAATAGAGTATCCAAAAATGAAATACATATATCCTATCAAAAAATTAACTTAGTCATGAATGATGATGTTAGAAGGGATTTTGGACATGGATGATTACAAATATATGAGGAATGAAAGGCCTACGGTACCAACCATTTTTGGAATAACCAAAATCCACAAATGTGAAACAGACCCCCCCCCCCCAAAGACTGACAGTGGCAGCTCAGAACTCTAAAACGGCCCCTACTGCAAAATTCTTGCACTTAAAACTAAAAAAGCTTTGGTTAAGTGACAACTTAATTACCAAGGATTCATGGGACGTTTTAAGGAGCATAAAACAAGATATGTATGGTGAGACTTGAATTTTTGTCACCACTGACATTAATGATCTGTTTACATGTAATCCCACGATGATGGTTTGGAACTGTTTGAGGAAGCTTTATTTCAAAATAGGCAGAACACAAAGATTTCTTTACAATGTCAAAGATTAACTGAAATAGTTCTTAAAAACAACTACATATTCTTCAATGGTGAATTTTTCCAGCAAATTCAGGGAGTGGCTATAGGGCCCACTTGTGCCCCCACTTATGCCAACATGGTCCTAGCAGCCTGTGAAGAGAAATTTATACATCACTCAGAATACCAGAACTGCTGGGTACTGTACAAAAGATTTTTGGACATCTGTATATTGTGGACAGCTTCTTTGGATAAGCTCCATGACTTTATTACATACATAGGGAATTCCACCCACTTTCTAAAATTTACTCACGATATTTATCAATCCACGGTGGTACAGCGGTAGCGTTGTTGCCTCACAGCAAGAGGTTCTCCCATTCGATTCTTGGCTGGAGTGCGGGGAGTGCCTTCTGTGTGGAGTCTGCATGTCCTCCCCGCGGTTGGGTGGGTGTTTGAAAGACATGCGTAAATGGGCATGCCTTCGTTGAAGGTTGAATGTCGAGCTGGCACCTCAGCATTCATCAAAAATCTACTACCAATCATTACCGGACCAGAGTTCCGCTGTGGCGACCCCCAACTGGGAAAAGTCGAAAGACAACTCACGATATTTCTCATGAGACTTTGAACTATCTCGATGTCACTGTACAGAAATGGAATAATAAGTCCAAAATTTACAGGAAAGACACCTTTTCCAACTCATATTTACATTTCACCAGTGCCCATCCCTACCATCAGAAAAGAGGCATTATAAAAGGGCAGTACGTAAGATGTAGCAGAATGACATCTGAGGATGACGACTTTGAAGTTGAATGTTCTTTTCTAGGTAAATTATTAAGGAGAGAGGATACCCAGATGCCTTAATACAAGAAGTGTATAAAGAAGTACTGGAGGGGAGAAATGAGAAATTCAAAGCCATATTAGGAGAGAATACATTTCCTGGCTTAAATGAGAACATCTCCATTAAGCCACTACTAAAAATGAGAGCTGCCAAGTTACAGCTAAAAGGGTGTACTACTCAACATCTTTTGAACTTTTTCCCCTGAAAGTGTAATTTTCACTATTTCCACCAGATGTAGCCCTCACGGTTTTACTATATCACCACATATATATATACATTAGTTTTCAATATTTTATTATTTTACTGTTTTTTTACTTTTTGCTTACATTTTTATAATATTACTGTATCTTAATGTTGTTCCTATTGGATAAAAGTTAATTGGCAGGGTTTATAGTGAGCACTTTACATTGTGAAATGTTTTTACATCTGAGGAAGTTCACTGAAATGAAAATGCAGTGTGATTTTAAAGTGTTTATGTTATCTGTTCTTTGATGCTGTTACAGGTTTTGCCTAGTGGATTAAAGCTGGATTTTTTTTTTACCATTTACTGCCTGATTCTCCTTCAGCTGCCTTTCTTTTGGTTATTGGTACTTTTTGCAACTATTTCTCTGTGTTTGAACTTAAAGTAATATATGTATATATGTATATGTATATATATATATATATATATATATATATATATATATATATATGTGTGTGTGTATGTATGCATATATATATATATATATATATATATATATATATATATATATATATGTGTGTGTGTGTGTGTGTGTGCAGAGATCCTATTTTGTGAAATCAGAGCGTGTGGAGTACAGGAGAAATCGCAAACATCTTCTCCCTGTATAAGAACCATTATCGCAGCATTGTTCCTGTGATACAGACTTTAGAGCTCAGAGTAATCTAGACAATGTTCTTGTTCCAGAACGTGTCTTGACTCCTACTTTTGTTTTGTAAGATGTGCCTGATATCCCCAAGGTTTAACATTCAGCAGAGACAATCCCAGTTGCTAAACCTAACTCTAATCTCTGTGTTACACGATTTGGTGGCACATCCAGGTCTAGTGTGAAATATGCAGCAACTTGGATGTGATTGTATATATGTATCAAGTTCTGTATAACTGCATGACAAAAGGTGTCTTTATTAACTGCATATCATTTAATGTCAATATTGCAGGATTCATTTCTCAAAGAGGGAGGATGTAGAATAGTGAGCTGTGTTGTACCTTTAAGAAGCATTTCCAAGGACTGAAGATGCATATAAATAGCAAGCACGTGCTAGCTTCAGTGCCATTTTGAGAAGTGCAGCCAGAGTGTGAACATGTATACATCTATGTTAGCTAGTTTGTATACATGTTAAAGTTACTTAGCCTCATTTCTCATGTGTTTGTATAGAATAAAGCTGCTTGAACAAGAATGCACAGTGCTCGTCTACTTCATCCTGACTAGATGAGCAACAGGTCAGGTACCTTCAGTACATCTAGCCTGTTCCTTGATACCTAACTCATCTCTTCCAGAGGAAAGAATAGGCTAATTATGAACCCCCGGATGGGAATAAATAGGCTGTAAAGATCTCAAGACAGTCCAGGATGCCTGTCTGCTGCCCCTGGAAGGAAAGAATAAGCAAACGTCAGGATGGGGAATCAGTCGTGTAGAGGACTTAAGGAAGTGATCAGCTTTCAAATGCAGCATGGGATATCTGGAAAAAGAATGTACAACATTTTGGACAACAGGGGAGAAGCACTGGTAGCCTGTGAACGTTCTAAATGCTGGATTAATTTTGCTAGCCTCAGTCCTCATTATGATGAAAATGGAACTCCCTATCTCAGATCAGGATTTTACACACAAGACCACTCAACTATACAGTCTTCCTCAAATGATTCAAATCTCAGAGGTTGTTCTTTCTGGGAAGTACAGTCCAACAGCCATGTTGCAACCTGCTTGCAGCTTCAATTAACTCAGTAGGAGACAGGACAGGGGGTAAATGGAACAAACCAGGCATTGGAGCCCAGGCTGTATCAAACAATACATCACCGGGTCTGGCATCCTCAGGCACTGGCAGGATTTGCAGAGTCAGAGGTCTTGTACTCCTTTGCCTGCAAGTTTTTTTTTTTTAATGACCAAGTTTTCATACTTCCCATCTTCCTAAGTCTCCATAATTCATTGGAAGGCTTTCTGAGTCTTACGCCACCAGAAGCATGTTTTCCCTGGCTTTAGGAGAAAGATCCCCCATACTAAGGTTTCAAGGCCTTTATAAAGTTCATGCCCACCAATGGCCATCTCCTTTTTAAAAGCAGAAAAGTATGCCTACTACTTCTCTCCCAAGCAAGAAAGACGCTGCAAATGGCAATATTTTGGTAGAATATACCTTCTGCAACACCACCTGGCAGAATGTACCTTCTGCAATCACATTTTTTTGTCTGCTTTTCTAGAGACATCATGGACCTTGGAAGACTAGTTTAAGCATTTCAACCAATTTATAGTTGCAACTGTCAAGAAAATGTTTACACCGTTCCAATTAGCATACAGATTCTACAGAAAAATATTCCAAAACTAGGCATTTGTTCTGAGAGAGTCACCTGGAAGGGACTGATGGGACAGATGACTGATCACTTCTTCTGCGAGAAAAAAAATAGAAGAAAAGAAAATGGTGCGAGTTTCTTAATCATTCAACCATACATCAGACTGACCTACTGAAATGAATGAGCCAAGCACACTGGGTATATCCACAAAAACCCAGGAAGTCAACTAGGAAGGGTGGAAATCCACTGTCTGCTAATTCAAACAGTAACAGCAATCCCTATGATAAACACCTGCTTTATGTTTGAAGACAGAACTCATCCACATCATCAAGTTATAAACAGTACACATCATGTACTTCCTTCAGCTGTATGACCACCTTCCACAAAGAGGTTGTACAAATGAAGTACTGCAGGGGTTGATTAAAACTTGGTAGGCCCAAAGTGGCCATTTCAACCCTTGCCAGTAAATTAGTTTCTGCTCTCAGGATGGCAAAAGAACCACACTTTCTAGGCCTTAGGAATATAACTGGTGGACTCGAGGGCACACACCAACTAACATGACCGGGACAACATGAGCATACCACCAGGTCTTACTTCCAAGAGTGGATGCTGGGTTGTTGATTCTTTCAAAGTTTCTTGTGGCGGTTGGCAGACTTCCTGAAGGAAGGAGCTCAGCCTCTTGAGACAAAATAAAACCTCACTGATCAGCAAGGTCACACAGACTGTTTCCAAACTAGAAGACCTGAACACTGACTTATACTTAAAGTCAGTACCAACCTCCTACATCACTGTATCTTAACTAAAGCCACAGGAATTAGCCCTCCTGCTTTTAGCTGGCCACCCTCTACTGCTGCCAACTTAGGAGTGCTGAAGACCAGAAAGTTCTTATAATGCCTACTACTGGACCAGGTCAAAGCTCAGAGTTTCTGCAGGCTCTAATCTTGACAACAGTCAAGAGAGGCAGTGCCTTGTGTCAAGTTGGTGGCACTAATACATCTCATGTCAGTGAAGCTTCATATCAAACAATGTGCTGAAGAGATGGCCCTCAAGAAGATGATTCCAATGTTATACACACTGTATATGACTCCTCAAATTAAGATCAGACATATACTTGAGAAATGCTCAAACACAAGACATAGTGTTAAACTCTTCCCATCCTGTAGACCAATATATGCTAATTTCAGTCTTCAAAGCAAATCAACAGTGAGGCCATCTGTAGAACCAGTAGCTTTAAGTGACAAAAGTATGTCTATAAAAGAAGAACGTCATTACAATTGCTCACGTTTCCAGTCTATGTAAATATGATAAGAAAGAAATCAAACACTGGGACGAAAAAAGAAATGACTGGCAAGAGGACCCCAACAGATGGAAAATTGACAGCATGCTTTCATCACCTCTTCAACACTTTGGAGTTGTTCTATGTGCTTATGCAAAGGTTATCCAACTTGTAAGTAACACTTGTAAAAAATTAAGAACCTACTTTAACTTTAGATCATACAGGACCATTCTCAACCAACAAGCTTACACTTCGGCAAATCCTGCCACAACAGGGGTCTCACCTGGAATGAATCTTCCAACATTAAAATGAAAAGCCCTTCTTTATTGTTACCGTTCAAATCATTAAAATTACTAGGCTCCCCTTCAAGGACTCAAGGATGAACAAATATGTACAGTTTTTCTGAACCTTCAAGAGATGTGAATGTGGCAGGATGCTGCTCCTGACTGACATGCAATCAAAGACCTGGAAAGTACAGTAGTGTAAGAACGCACCATAACAGCAGATGTTGTACTGATTACTGCTGCAGTATTCTTGACATATGGGTTGTTACCACGGATATCCAGCTGGGGTACTAAAACTTTAACTTCCTGAGCCTGTACATGCGATGCATTACATCAACCTATAAGCACAGGAGTATATAGAAGGATGTACGAGTGTGGACCCTCACACTATTTCAGAGCCAGTGGCCTAAAGATTACTGAGAGTGAGAGACTGGTCAGCTAGTAGGAGCATGCTTGAATAGGTAAACAAACTGTTCCATTTCCATGTAGCGGAGCAGAGCACTGGATAAATCAGAGGGGGAGAAGAAAGGAAGGAAGGTTGAAGTAAACCACAGAAGAGGAGATAGAGGGTGGGAAGGAATACTGCAACAGTGATCAGTAGGAAATCTGTTAGGTTAAGTTCTTACACAACTGTACTACGACTTCCTGACTGAAATCACTTAGGCAGTATTCCTGGCATACAAGTGATTCCCAGAGCTGAAGGAGGTAGAGGGGAAGGGCAGCTGGCTACTGAGTAGATGAGTTGTCTAGCTGTCCAGACAAGACCATCCTACCAAATGGAGCCTTGGATCTGGAAAAGGTATTAACTTTGTACATACAAATATTTCAAGCACGGGCATTAATGCCCTTCTATCTCGCCAAGATACCGAAACATTTGCTCCCATAACAAGTGTCCAGGTTGTCCTTACATATACCTAAACTAGCACTTGCTTTAATGTAATTTGGTAGTCTGTTCCATACATCAGCTACTCTGTCAGAGAGCCAGTTAGTACACTTATCATTCCCATAGAATCTTCTACATAGGTTGTCTGATGATTCTGTAGTACTTTTTGATAACCCCAAACATTCCCCAGCGGTAGTTGTCTCTAAATGTCCTATATACCTGAATAACATCTCCTCTAAGATATCTGTAAGAGACACTGCACAAGTTCAGATATTCTAGTCTTTCAAAATAACTTAAATTTTCACATCCTTGGATGCTCTTTGTATACTTTTGCTGTACTCTCTCCAGTTTACTCATGCTTGTTTTCTTATAGGGTTTCCATATTGTTATTCCATACTCAAGTTTGGGTCTAATGTAACAATGACTTCATTTTTGATTTCCTAGACTTTATAAATCTTTTTATAAAACCTACAGTTCCACAACTGTCATTAACCAATTGGTTGATATGATTAGTAAAACTTGTAGCTGAATCTACCCATATACCCAGGTCCTTAAATTAGTCCACAGTTTCAATCACTGTGTGCTGTATTAAATATTCACCTTTCAATTTATGTCTCTCAAATCTCATATGCTTAGTTTTTGATGCATTTATCAGCATATTATTCTCCTGTGCCCAAATGGTCAATTTAGTCATCAAGTTATTTTGCAGACATGCCTTATCTGTAAGGCATGTAATCTGTTTACTCAATTTCAGGTCGTCTACATATAGACTGTAGAATACCTCAGATGAAAAAGTTAGGTCTGAAAGAGACAATCTGAACAAGTAAGGACCCAGGACAGAGCCCTGTGGGACACCCTGACTGTAACCAAGGATTTCACCTGTCCAGTTGCTGTATGATACTTGCCATGTCCTACTTGTAAGCCATGCAGCTATCCATCTTCTCAAGAGTACATCAACACCTAGTTCTACTAATTTATTGATCAGTGTTTTGTATATGATCCTGTCAAATGCTGAAGTTAAATCTATATAAATAACATCATAGCATAATTTTTCATTCACAGCTATTATATTGTTATAGAAAGTACAGTTGTGTACACTTACCATAAATGTAGATGTTCGAGTGTATTCACTGTTGCAGTCATCACATCTGGGTTATCTACCTGCAGGTAGCCCTCAGCCGGCCTGAATACTAGAGTCTTGGGATTTCTGCGTCGGGTGCTGTCGCTTCTTCCATGATGTCAGGTCGTCAGGGGTATAAAACATGCAGCAGATGCCATTACATCAGTTTTTTCTTGCCCCAGATGTCAGGTGCCCCCAAAATAGGAAGCAATTACATGGTATACATTACACAGCATAAAAACAAATACCAATGATATAAGACATGCCAGACAAAAAAGATATTATAGAAATCAAGAGAAGTCAAGGGGCTGGAGGGAGGGTAACCAGGACTGCAACAGTGAATATACTCGAACATCTACATTTATGGTAAGTGTACACAACTGTACTATGTTGTTCATGTTTCACTGTTGCAGTCATCACATTTGGGTTGATTCCCAAAGCTAAGGAAGGGTGGAGGTAGTTATGAAGTAGTAGGGCTGGCAAACAGGCCCTGTAAGACTGCTGTGGCAAATCCAGCTCTGGATTTAGAAAATATAGGCAAATGGTAGTGCTTGGTGAAAGTGCGCATAAAGCTCCAGGTTGCAGCTTCCAGGATGTCCCTGGTAGGGACTCTCCTGAGAAATGCTGTGGAGGTAAATGTAGCCCTAGTGGAATGAGTTCTGATCCCCTGTGGGGTAGGTTTCCCATGGTGCTTGTAGAGGAAATGGATGCAGTGTGCTATCAATTTAGAAATTGTTTGCTTTGAAATTACCTTGCCCTCTGTCCCTGCAGCAAAGCTGACTAGCAGCTGATCAGATTTTCTGAGAGGCTTAGCCCTGTCCAGATAGAGCCTAAGCTGCCTGTGCACGTCCAGGGAATGCAGGATCCTTTTCCCTTTATTCTGAGGATTAGAAAAAACGGTTGGCAAATGAATGGACTGGTTTCGAGCCACACTAGACACCACCTTGGGCATAAAAGATGGGTTAGTCCTGAGGGAAACCCTGTCTGCATGGAAGATAATGAAGGGCTCCACTGCCATAAGGGCCTGCAATTCAGACACTCTTTTTGCTGAAGTGATGGCTAGAAGTAAAGCTGTTTCCCATGAGAGAAATTTTAACTCTGCTGTGGCCGCAGGTTCAAAGGGCGGAAGTGTGAACTTTTCTAATACAAAGTTAAGGTCCCAGGCTGGAGTGGGAGCTCTCCTGAGAGGGGGGGGGGTCTTAAATTTTTGGCTCCTCTCAGGAACTCTTTTACCAGAGGATGAGAGAAGAGGGGTGGCTCAGTATTATAATGAGCTGAGATGGCAGAGGCATGGATCTTAACTGAAGAGAAGGACAGGCCTTTGTGGAGCATTTGTGTTAAGTAATTCTAGTATATGAGGTAAGCTGGGCACAGTTGTGCCTATTCCCTGAGACTGGCTCCAGGAACAGTATCTTTTACAGTTTTCTGAATAGGATTTTCTAGTACCAGGCCTCCTTGCCTCAAGAATGACACCCAGCACCTGTTTACTGAGGTTTGCTGGTGTTGAATTCAGGGGATTAGCCAGGTTGCAAGGTTCAGGGTCTGTAGCTGAGGGTGCAGAATCTGGCCCGCCTGCTGGGACAACAGGGAAGGAGTCTGAGGCAGGTGCCATGGTTGTAGGACTGTCATACTGTGCAAAAGAGGGTACCAGTGCTACAGTGGCCAGTCTGGCGCAATCAGGATTGTCCTTGGCTTGCCCTGTTTGATTTTTAGTAGAACCTTCGAGAGGAGTGGCAGAGGGGGATAGGCATAGACTGAGAGGCCTTCCTAAGTGAAGGACAGGGCATCCACTTTCCAAGCTTGGCTGTGGGAGTTCTGGTACAATATTTGCTCAATTGACAGTTCTGAGGGGAAGCAAAAAGGTCCACCCTCTGGTGTCCCCCACCTGTTCCTCAAAAGCTTGAATATTTTGGGTTCCACTTTCCACTCGTGTAGATCCATGAGATTTCTGCTCAAGTCATCTGCCAGTGAATTTAGTTTGCCTGGCAGCAATTGAGCTTGTAAGTGCACTTGGTTGCTAAAGGCTGTGTTCCACAGAATCATGGTTAGTCTGCAGAGTGGCTAGGAATGTCCCCCCCACTGCTTGTTTACGTACCACGTAACTGTGGTGTTGTCTGTCTTTACCAATAGTTTTTTTTTTTTTTTAAAAACACAATTTTATTTATTCATATCAAAATCTATCAAAATATACAAGAACATGTACAACATTTGGACCGTCTTTACCAATAGTTGTCCTGGAAGAATAAGGCCCTTGAAGGCTGTCAGAGCATTCTGCACAGCTAACATTTCTTTTCGATTGATATGCAGGTGCATTTGCTTTGGGTTCCATTTGCCCTGAATGCACTACTGCCCTGCCATGTGAGCCCCCCATGCATAGTCTGACGCGTCAGTTGTTAGGATTCGGGCGGCAGGGGGCAGAATGAAATGGAGTCCCCTGTTGTGGTTGCAGGCTTCTGCCCACCAAAGGAACTCTGTCCTTGGGCACGGAATGATAGGAATCAGTTTCCAGGTCTTGAGAATGTTGACACCAGAGACTTTTTAGGTACCATTGAAGTTTCCTCATATGCAGTCTTGCATATGGAATTAGTAGAATGCAAGAGGCCATGAACATACCCTCTCAACTGTCCAGATTTTTGCAGAATGTACAGATTTTTGCCTCTTATTTTTGGTCCCTTCCTCTTAAAATTTGTGATCTGCTGGCAAATCATTGAGGATTGAAGCCACTAAGTAATGACTGACATTTAAGTTTCTAGCTTCATATCCTTCAGAAAATGCATGTTAATGCAAAACCTGTTTTTCTAGCAAATGTCCAAGTTTATAAGAGCACTATATGAAGTCTGTCCCTTTTTTGGACTTTTGTTCCCTCATTATTTTTGGCTCTGTCCAGATTTCTTGCCCTTCTCCATTATTTTTCCACAACATGAAAGCAGACTTAAGGGTCTATATGACTGGCTTTGTCCTACTCCTCTTTCCCTTAAAGACAGGTTTAATAATTGCATGTCTCCAATCTTGAGGAATCTCCCCATATTTATATGACCTAGTGAATAATAGATATAATGGTACCACAAGTTCTTGCTGAAGTGTTTTCAGGTCATTGTTACTAATTTTGTCTCCTCCCTGTGCTTTGTTTTGATCCAGTTTGTGCAGGTCTTTCTCAATATAATCTAATTTGTAATGTTTGGTAAAGGTGTGAATAGACGACCAAGTAGCAGCTTCCAAAATAGACCTGGCGTCTACTCTTTTGTGAAAAGCTCCTGAGAAAGCTACTGCCCTAGTTGAGTGAGCTTTTGGGAATGAAGGCAAGGACTTACCATAGTGTGAGAAAGAAAAAGAGATGGCTGTAGAGATCCAAGTTGATCATATGCTTGGAGACTTGTTGGCCTAACTTTATGGCTAATAAAAGACAGAAACAACAGGATTTAGTTTTGTCTAGATAAATCTCAATTGCCTGTGAATGTCCACAGAATGTAAGATTCTTTCCCCCCTATTTTGGGGATGGGGAAAAAGTCGGTAGGTGAATAGACTGAATGAAGGATACAGCATATCCTAGCAAGCTACAGATCACCTTCTATGTCCCTAGAATCCCATAACTCATACCTACACCTACTGAAATCACACACCATTACACCGAACTTCCCATTCATGGGAGACTTCAACTACTCCGCTACAGACTGGGAAACGTACACTGCCTCATAGTTGCAGGCACTAGATTTTAACACAAATACCCTTGACCAGATAAATGCACACATCCACAAGAGTTTCAAACATACCTCCTCCTCAGTCAAGTCCGCACTGGTGAGGTTGGACCACAAAGCAAAGTATTCTCCTTTTCAATAAAAATCAACTCTGTAACTCTGGGAAACACGGTTAACAGTTAGGAACTATTCCAAAGCAAACTACACCCCATTAAGTGATAATTTACCAAATTCAATACCTCTCTCAACCCAGAGTTCACAACTACCTTTGTGGAATTGTTCACAGAGACCTTGTACAACCATGTAAATGGCTATATAGAGGCTGCAGTACCTACTACAAGAAAGTCCAAAAACAAACTAAAAACAAACCACACTGATGGAATTTATTAGTTAAGTACTTACCATAACTTGGTAACTGTATTGCCCTCTTCTCATTCTGCTTCACTGATGGGTTATGGATCCGACTTGGCCACCTTCACAAACTTCAGCTTCCAGGCTCCAGCTCCTCCCTTACCCATAATCCCCTGCCCCTAGTCTAACCTCCACAGATCAAGTCTGGTGCCCTATAAACGGGATATAGAATAGAATGAAACCAAGAGCTCAACCTGGAACATCAGTTCCAAGAAAAGCTCTTCCAGATCCACTAGAACCAAAGTATTTTGGAGGTGGATGGTTGGGCAGGAAGGGGAAGCAGAATGAGAAGAGGACAACACAGATACCAAGTTATGGTAAGTACATAAAGTACAGTTGTGTACACTTACCATAAATGTAGATGTTAGAGTGTATTCACTGTTGCAGTCATTACATTTGGGTAATCTGCTGGCAGGTTGCCCTCAGCCGGCCTGAATAACAAAGTCTCGGGTCCTGCGTCGGTTGCTGCCTCCTCTTCCATGACGTCAGGTCATCAGGGGTATAAAACATGCAGCCGACACCATTTTAATCAGTTTTTCTTGCCCCAGATGTCAAGTGCCCCCCAAATAGGGAGCAAAAAAAAAAAAAAAAAAATATATATATATATATATATATATATATATATATATATATATGCATGTAATTTGGAGCACAAAAAGTTTACTTCCAGCTAAAAGCAAAGGCACCAAAAAGGCTTTTGAGCACAGTGAAGGAAAGAAGAGGTATAACAGAGAAGAAAGGGGGCTGGCGGAGGGGGGGGGGTGGGCCCAGACTGCAACAGTGAATATACTCGGACATCTACATTTATGGTAAGTGTACACAAATGTAGTATGTTCTTCGTGTTTCACTGTTGCAGTCATTACATTTGGGTAGAATCCCAAAGCTATGGATGGGAGGATGGAATTACACGCATTAGGAGCGGCTATAAGGCCTGCAGGACAGCAGTGGCAAACCTGCCTTGGATTTAGAACACAGGGGTAAATGGTAATGTTTTGTGAAAGTATGAACTGAGCTCCAAGTAGCAGCTTCTAGAATGTCTCTGGTAGGAACCCCTCTGAGAAAAGCTGCAGAAGTAGATGCAGCCCTGGTGGAATGGGATCTGATCCCCTTGGGGACAGGTTTACCATGGTCCATGTAGCAGAAATGAATACAATGGCTTATCCATTCTGAATAGTCTGTTTTGAGATAGCCTTCCCCTCTGCCCCTGCAGCAAATGCCACTAGTAGTTGCTCAGACTTTCTTAGAGATTTTGTCCTGTTTAAGTAGAATCTTAGTTGTTTGTGTACATCCAATGAATGCAGAATCCGCTCCCCCTTGTTCTGAGGGATTTGGAAAAAAAGTTGGCAGATGAATGGTCTGGTTAAGAGCCACACTTGATACCACCTTAGGCATAAAAGAAGGATTGGTCCCGAGGGCCACCCTGTCCGGATAAAAGGTAATGAAAGGCTCCACTGCCATGAGAGCCTGTAGTTCTGAAATCTTTCTAGATGAAGTGACTGATAAAAGAAAGACGGTCTTCCAAGAAAGAAATTTTATGCCTGCAGTAGCAGCTGGTTTAAAAGGAGGTAGGTTGAGTTTTTCCAGCACAAAACTGATGTCCCATGCAGGAGGTCTTAATTTTGTGGCCCCTCTGAGGTACTGCTTTAGCAGGGGATGAGAAAAGAGATGGGGCTCTGTGTTGTAATGAGCCGAGATGGCAGAGGTATGGATTTTTATAGAAGAAAAAGCTAGGTCCTTGTGAAGCATCTCCGTTAAATATTGCAGAATCTGAGGAATATTGGGCATTGCTGTGTTTTTATTCCTTGTGTTTGGTTCCAGGCACAGAATCTCTTCCATTTATCATCATAAGATTTTCTAGTACTAGGCCTTCTAGCCTCCAAAATGACATCCATCACAGGTTTACTGAGGGATGTGATTGGTGAAATTAGTTGATTAGCCATGCTGCAAGATTCAGAGTTTGGAGCTGAGTGTACAGAATTTCACAGCTCTGCTGAGACAATAGATGAGGAGTCTGAGGCAAGTACCATGGAGGGAGGTGTGACATACTCCTTAGAAGTGGGTACCAGTGTTGGCGAGGCCAGTCTGGAGCAATCAGATTTTTGTTTTTTCCTGTCTGACTTTTAGTAAAACCTTGGAGAGCAGAGGCAGAGGGGGAAAGGCATAGACTGATAGGTTTTTCCAGCTGAAGGATAGAGCATCCACTTTCCAAGCTTTTTTTGTGATGAATTATTGTGCAGAATTTGTCCAATTGGTAGTTTTGGGGAGAGGCAAAAAGATGTCTGGGCTCCCCCATTTTCGGGTCAACATGCTGAAGATTTGTGGATCCAGTTTCCATTCATGTGGGTCCATAATATATCTGCTTAGGTTGTCCGCCAGAGTATTTTGCTTTCCTGGCAGGAATTGAGCTTGTAGATGTATTTGTTAAGTCAAGGCTGTGTTCCACAGGGCCATGGATAGTCTGCAAAGGGGGTAGGAGTGGGTATCCCCCCCTGCTTGTTTATGTACCACAACTGTGTTTATGTATTTGGTAAGTCAAGGATGTGCTCCACAGGGTCATGGCTAGTCCGCAAAGGGGGTAGGAGTGGGTACCCACCTGCTTGTTTATGTACCACATTAACTGTGGTGTTGTCCATCTTTATCAGTAGTTGTCCTGGATGAAGAAAGTCCTTGAAGGCTGTCAGAGCATTCTGTACAGCTAGCATTTCTTTCTGGTTCTGGTTGATATGTAGGTGCATTTGATTTGGGCTCCATTTACCCAGAATGCATCTCCCTGCCAGATGAGCCCCCCAAGCATAGTCTGATGCATCTGTAGTCAGGGTTTGGGTGGCAGGGGGTAGAGTGAATGACAGTCCCTTGTTTTGGTGACAGGCCTCTGCCCACCAAAGAAACTCCTGTTGCAGGCAAGGAATTTGAGGAATCATTGTTTCCAGACTATGACAATGTTGACTCCATAAGCTTTCTAGGCACCATTGAAGTTTCCTCATATGCAGTCTTGCATATGGAATTAGAATGCAGGATGCCATGAACCCCAAAGCCTGCAGTATTTGTCTTGCAGATAGCTGGGTTTTTGTGGCCACTTGTCTGAAGTATGTTATCAATTGAACTTGTTTGTCTGGTATGAGGTAAGCCATCTGGGCAGTTGTATTCAAGCTTACACCTAGGAATGTAATTATCTGAGTGGGTACCAGCTGTGATTTCTTTTCATTTATGGTGTACCCTAGGCATGTTAGAAGCCTTTTTACAAATGCCAGATGTTGTAGAAGAGTGTCCTTTTCCTCTGCCTGAATTAGACAATCGTCCAGATACGGGTAAATTTGAATGTTTCTTTGTCTGCAAAATGCAATCACTGGTGCCAGGCACTTTGTGAAGACCCTGGGTGCAGTAGATAAGCCAAAGGGCAGTGCAGAGAACAGGTAATGCAAATAGCCTGCTTTGAAGCGGAGGAATCTTCTGCAAGATTCCCTGATTGGGATATGCAGGTAAGCCTCTTTTAAGTCTAGAGTTACCAACCAGGCATTCTTGCCTAGCACAGGCAGTAGCTGTTGTAGAGTCAGCATCTTGAATTTTGGAATGTCCAGGAAAGTATTTAGAATGGATAAGTCCAGAATTGGACGCCAGGATTTGTCTTTTCTGGTTACCAGGAAAAGTCTTGAATAAAAACCTTGTCCTTTTTCCTTTTCTGGTACTGGTTGTATAGCCCCCATATCCATGAGGGATATGACTTGTTTCTGGGCCTCTGCCCACTGATTTGGAGGCAGATCTGGCCATCCATTTGGAGTTGGCAACGTGTGGAAATGAAATCTGTACCCCTGGGATACTATATTTAAGACCCACTTGTCCTGGGTAATTAGATGCCAATTTTGAGCATGAAGTGCTAGTCTTCCCCCCAAAGGGGCTGCCAAAACACAAGTGCTTGGAAATGGCAGAGGAGGTGGTGCTTTGCCACTTCCTGATTTGGAGGTGGAGGCACCCCATTGTTTTGTCCTGTAAGATCCTTGTGACTGAAACCTGGAGCCCTTGGAGTGTCCTTGGAGTTTTGGCCTGAGCAACTCTGTTGGGGACTGGAAAGGACCAGTTCTTAGTAGGCCAGTGTCTACTGAACCTGGGTGGCTGCACTTGCAAGAAATCTTTTACAGTTTGCATAGATTTAGCTTTGTCTTCCATCTTTTTCAAAACTTCTTCTGCCTTATTACTAGACTGTCCTGCTGTAAAGGAGCATCTAGCAATTTAGCTTTAACATGATCAGGCAGATTTTGCTCCTTAAGCCAAGCATGCCTTCTTATCACAGACCCAGTTACGGCGGCCCTGCAAGAGGCCTCCAAGGAATCAATGTTCAGTCAAGAGTACACGTACGCAGGACAACGTGCACGGTCCCAAAAAACAGCCAAATCTGTAAACAAAGTGGACCAGCACGAAAAGGATTGCTCAAACACAAATTTAATGGCAAACCATCAATCCAAAGTAATGGTAATAACCATTACCAAAAGCAAACCGGTTTCGGCTTAAACAAGCCTTTGTCAATGCTGAAAAAAGTAAAAAGTCTCTGCCATGTTTAGCACAATTTATATCCCAGCTCTTAAAGGGACATGCATATAAACCACCAAAATTTTATATGTGACTTAGAAAAGACTACAGATTTTTTAAGGTTTTCCATAGAGTATTCAACTTCTAACATTAATTTCCTTGACCTCAATATCAAAAAGGATGGACAAGGTGGGTTAACAACATCACTTTATAGGAAAAAATGCTGAAAAATACGTTATTACAATATGAAAGTATGCATCCCAGATTTATTTTTAAAAATATTATAAAGGGACAATACACTAGAATTAATAGGATATGTCAAGAAGAAGATGAACGTAATGTTGAATTCAACAAATTAGAACAGTTCTTTTTAGATAGGGGTTATAACTCTGAGATGGTAACTAGAATAAAAGAGATGTTTTCGGATAGGGATTTACCACATAGGAGACATGATATTTTTCATAGATATATTGGACGATATACACAATCTGACTCATACAAAGTCAGATGTATAATTAGTTACACCAGCGACAATAAATATTTAACAGACATTATCATAAAAAATTGGTCAATCCTGGTTACTAATGATGAAATTAGACAATTAATAGGTGAAAGACCTACTTTCACTTATATAAATACAAAGAATTTAAAAAGAATACTATGTAATGAAAGGAGATACTCTAATTTGAATAACAAAAATATTACAGGTACCCATCCATGTGGAAAATGCAATTCTTGTCAATGGATATCTAAAAATAAAAGCTTTCTACATCCTGAATTACTATTTAAATTTGAATTCAGATGTGCAGCTAACTGTGAAGATAGTAATGTTGTCTACTTAGCTACATGTGAGTCATGTCCTGCCTTCTACGTAGGCATGATGACAAGAAAGCTTAGAGACAGAATACAGGAGCATTTATATGCAATTAGGAAGGCAGATTCAAAAAATGCACTGTCCAAAGCACATTATAGAACATCCAGAACACAAGTTTGTTTTTAGGGTACTACAGAAAAGATCGTTAAATATGAGGAAAGGTGACAATTTTAATGATCTAGAAAATTTAGAATTAGACTGGATCTTCAGGTTCAGGGCACAACATTGTCCAGGTCTGAATACATATGTCAGTATTAGATCATTTTAAAGAAATGGAAATATTAATAAATATTTGCATTTTTAGTGGTACCTATCCATATTTCCACAGGTATAGATTATGTCCCCTTTAGTTTTCAGTATTCTACGTCATCATTTCTTACAACGCTGATTGTTTAATCTCCTATACAAGTTAATATTTTAATACATTTTAACAGTTTTAACAGCTTGACAGATTTTGTATATATCAACTAGTTTATTTATTACACTATATATACATATTTATTTATTTAAATAGTTATTTATCATATATACATATACATTTATAAGTATTTCTATTTCGACATGATATTTAGACACCTAAGAATGAATTACTATTTTATGAGGGGTTGCTTAATGCACCTCATTATAATTTATAACAAGAATGTTTTCAATGAATGATGAATTTGTTTATATTCATTTATTTATTTGAATTCTTAACACATTCACCATATCTGTTAGTGTTACTGCAGACCAGTTGAGATGAGGTGTGTCATTTTTATACATATTTACATCTCATATTTCATTTTTAATATTTATTCATTTTTGACATATCAGATTTATACAACTAGTTCACACACTTATATCTATATATATATTATATATATATATATATATATATATATATATATATATATATATATATAGTTTTTCATATATTCATTTCTTTCATATTAATAGTTAGGCAATACGTATATAATATACAAATATATACATCACTTGGCACAATTAGTATGATTTTAAAAAGTTCTTTGATGCAAGCCTTTTGATGCGAGTTTTGATGCTAATTTTTTGATGCCAGTTTTTATGATGCTAGTTCCTTATATACATGTTTTACAAGATGTTTTTTAGATTTTTTAGACTTATTTAGTTGTTTTGATATACAGGTTTTTGACAATTTGAATAGTTATTTTCTTAAATAATAACATATTTGTTTGTCAGTTAGAATATGATGTAATAATTTCTATTTTGACTATTTTTTTGTCTGTTATTTGTAAGTCAGTATCTGACATTTCATAAGCTCATTGCTTGAGAGATCTTAGTAATGCACTGAAAATGTTCTCTGCTAACTAATGAATTAATTAGATGTAAATTGATTGATTAGAAGCACTCAATTGTAGTTATGCTATATATACAGAGAGATGGTCTGTTTCTGTATTCAATCTGAAGAAGCGTGCCCCTGGATGCACGCAACAGCGCTCATTCTTTTATTGTAATAAAGATTTCGTTTTTCTACGCGGTGGTTTGATCTCCAATTTTTCGATATATAACCACCAAAAGGAATCAATACCACATTGCAAAGTATACTTTCCAACTTGTTCAGCTGAGTGCAATAAGTCTTGTAACCCTTTATTTTTCACACAATCAGAAATCAACATAATTTTCTGTTTCAGTAAGCCCATGACATGCTGTTGATATTTAAGCATATGAAATTGACAGTTTAAATCCCTGATTGCCAGAGTTGCAGACGTATAAACCTTCTTACCCCATCTATCCAGCGCCCTGGAGTCTCTATCAGAAGGGGTAGGATTTTTAGCAGTAGAAGCCTTAACACCCTTGGAACCCTAAGAAATTGTTTCAGGGTCAGCAGTAGGATTTTTGAATAGAAACTTGTGGGAGTCAGGAACCCCGTAATATCTGTCTGGCTTACTAGGAGCTGGAGGCAGGGAATCAGGAGCCATGATGGATCAGAGAAAACATCATCAACAATGTCTAAAACAAAAGGTATAGCCAAAGGCCTATGCTGAGGAAGTAGAAGAAAATCCCTAAGCCTCTTTTTGGATTCTGAAAAATCCTGACTCTCCCAATGAAAATGTTCCCTTAAGGTATGCAAAGTCTCTCCAAAAGAAAAATCCTCAGGAGGAGAAGCAGAAGGGATGGATTCTTCTGCATCAGAGTCCTCATAAGGGGGAATAGAAAATTCTTGATCAGAAGAGGAATCAGAAGAAATGGAAACCTGATCTGAATATTCATAAAAAGGTGCCTTGCCTAGGCCTCTTAGCAGGAGGGGGATGGGAATCCCTGATCAAGGTAATTAAATCCTCAGCCATTTTGATCACTTGTTTTTTAGGCATTGGGGCCTAAGCACGAGGCTCATGCGTCAGTTTTTTAGACACAGATGTTGGTTTTGGCCTTGTTTTTGATGATGGCGTCTGTTTAATATACACATCTTTAGGCCTGAAAACACCCTCAGAAGCCAGTGCCTGCTCAGCGGCTCCAGACCCATCCAAGGGAGAGACATCCGTGGGTTCAATGCTTGGGGAATCTCGTGGCATACCGGACTTCGAATGGGTCTCGGTTGAGGCCTGTGATTCAAAAGTAGCAGGCATCAGGGGCTGCGAAAGCGCCTCACTGAGTACCGGCAAACCGGCACCTGGCTTAAGAGAAGCTTCGTCATCGGTTTTGGACCTAGATGGTCTGTCTCTGTCTTTTTCTTTGCGTTTTTTGTGAATTCCGGTAGTCGGATTGCTAACCGACGACATTTCAGGATAGTTACATCTTGAACCAAAGTATTTAGAAGCAAAAATATACAGACACTCAATAGTGCATTAGTTAAATTTAGCACAAAACCAACAGCAAGGCATGTTGTGGTCAGGGCCTAGGCAAGGAATACAGTACAAATGAAAATCCTTACGAAGTATTTGCTTCCCACAAGTAATACAATGATTAACTTTTACTGACATCGGTAAGGAGCAAGAAAAAGTTTCCCCAACGGGGTACATAGCTTTAGTTTGAAGACTTCGGTTCTGAAACTCGAAAACGAAAATTTCAGGAGTCGGCTGACTGGCACTTGCAAACTGCTTCTGCTTCAGGCACCACGCGGTAAGAAAGACGGATTAAAATGGCACTGGCTGCATGTTTTATACCCCTGACGACCTGACGTCATGGAAGAGGAGACCGCAACAGATGCAGGACCCAAGACTTTGTTATTCAGGCAGACTGAGGGCAACCTGCCAGCAGATTACCCAAATGTAATGACTGTAACAGTGAAACACGAAGAACATCTAATAAATCTGACATTGTCCTTCTCATTCTTCTTCACTGATGGGTCAGAGTCCCCAGTTACATGATTTCTTGAGTGGTCTCAAGGAAGAGTATGCCGGAGCACAGAGGAGCCAAAGGATGTTCTGCTCCTGGATACCATATCTAACTTATAATGGGCCTTGAAGGTATGAGACTTGGGCTAGGTAGCTGCAGCACATATGTCATCAACAGGAATCCTAGATGAAAAAGCCACTGAAGCACTACTGGATCATGCTGAATGGGCTTTTGGAGGACTAGGCAACTTCAAACCATTTTTCCCATAAACAAAGGAAATGCAACTGCTAATACATTCCGCCTCTGTCACTTTTGCTACTGCTTGGCCTTTATGATTAGGTGAAAAAGAGACAAAACTGCTCTGGATTTTCTGAACTGTTTCGTCCTATGAAGGCAAAAATGTAGCTGTCTGTGAATATCTAAGGAATGTGGCAGGTATTCCCCTTTGTTGGAATAGTTAGGAAAGAACACTGACAACTAAATGCATTGGTTTATATTAGCTGTAGTGGTGACCTTTGGCATGAATGAGGGATTAGTACAGAGGGAAACCCTATCTTTGTGAAAAATGATGTAGGGATGCTTGGATGAAAGTTCGCAATTCAGACACCCTTTTCACTGAAGTAATGGCAACGAGTACAGTGGACTTCCAGGATAAATATTTCAAGTCACAATCATGAGCCGGTTCAAAGGGACTTTGGGTCAACGCTTGCAGAATGACAGTCAAATCCCACAGAGGAGTTGGGTCCTTGATTGGGGGGTCTAAGAAGAAAGATACCATTCATAAAGGCTTTACATAACCTGGATGAGGCAACAGATGCCAAAGGTAATCCCAAATGAAAGTTGGATATGGCTGCCACCTGGAGATTAATGGTCGCAAAACTAGAACCTTGCTTAAAGATTCCAGAAAGGAAAAAATTGAAGGAACACAAGCTGAAAAAGGGTCAACATGATTATTAGTAGCCCAAATAGAAAATCTTTTCCACTTACTCTTACACACCTTTTTAGCAGAGGCTTTCTGAGAGGCCAAAATGACAGCTTTGACTGGAGAAGGGAACCTGGACCCTCTAACAATCATGGGAAATGGGGAACCATGCGGTTAACTCGAGTGGGGGGAGACTACAGTGAAGTCCTAGTGTCGGGTTTGAAAGGAGGTCCAGTTTGGGTTCCAGTATCCATGGAGGATGCTTGAGGTGAGCCCAGAGTAAGGGCAATCACACCTTCAACTGTTTGGCTTTCTGGAGAAATTTCAGGATCAGAGGAAGAGGAAGGTAACCACAAAGGATACCAGGAGGCCAATCGTGGACCACAGCGCCCCTCAGGGAACTCCCTGAAGGACAAATCAGAGCACAGTAACTGCTGTATTGACGCAAAGAGGTCGCAGCAGGGGAGACTCCAAAGGTCGAATATCTCATTTGCAACTGACTTATGGGACATCAGTATAGATCTGCTGAGCCTGTCTGCTAACACGTTGGATTTCCCTGGTACATGTGCTGCAAGCAGAAAGCAGTTTGAAGAGATCACCCATTCCCAAAACCTGATGGCCTCTCTGCAGAGAGGGTATGAACAGGTGTCTCCTTGCTTGTTGATGTACCATACTACTGACATGTCTGTGTGAATAGCAATTGTCCCTAAAGGGAGATCTTCCATGAAAGGCTTGCAATAAGAGGACAGCTCTCAGAGGATGTTGATATGCAAAATGGTCTATTGAAGTCCATGTGCCTTGGACCATCTTCCCCTGGAAATGCCCTCCACCCACCCCAGATTGGAAGTGTCCATGGGCACAGCAGCTGAAAGGGGAGGGAGTGAAAGGTATGCAGACTGTGAGATCCGACTGAATCCACCACTGTAGATAGGACCTGCAAATATTTATCAGCCTGATTAGGAACAGATAGGGATTGATGTAGAACTGACTACTGAACAGATAGTGTCCACTGAAGAAAAGGCATATAGTACCCTGCCTAGAGGAACCAAAATATAGCAGCTGCTATAGACCCCAGGGTTCGTAGAATCAACCTGGCAGGAGGAGATGGTCAGAATGGCTTCAGCTTGGGAGCTTCAATGTGTTGATGTGGTGCTGGGGTAAAGAAGATATTTGGGTAATGTTGTCAGCTGGATTCCAATGATCTCCAAAATTTGACCGGGTAGTGGTTGTGACTTGTCTAAGTTTATGGTAATGCCTAGGAAGTGGGACAACTAGTAAACATGGTCCCTGGCCTGAAAAAGTTGACACTGAGTGGCAGCAGTCTTGCAGCCGGAGATGAACTGCAACCAGTACCATGCATCTGGTAAACACCGAGGGATATTGTGGTGAGACCAAAGGGCAGGGCTCTGAATTGGAAATTATTGGCTCCCAGGTGGAAGTGCACATGACTTTGGTAGTGCCTTTCTATTTTTATGTGATAGTATGCATCCCTGAAGTCCACAGAGCATATCCAAATCATTCGTCCTTAGCAACGGGAGGATGGACTGAACCATTCCCATCCAGAACTTGACTTTCTTCACATACAAAGGTGAGATAGCTTAGGTCCAAGCTAGGCAGTATATGTCACCTGTTTTCTTTGGCACTAAAAAGAAATGAGAGCAAGTTCCAGACCCTCTCTCTTCACCTGAGACTGTCTGGATGACTCTTTTTTGCAGTAGTTTGATGATGTCAGTAACTGCCAACTCCCACAGGCTGGGTGGAACTTTGGGGAGTTTTGAGTTTTTGGTGGGGGTAGAGAAAAGGGAATACGACAGCCTCTGGATATAATGCTTTGCACCCAAGCATTTGTAGTTACATGGGCCTATGCATTTGAGTGCAGAGATTAACAGCCCCTGACTGCCTCCAGAGTAGGACAGTCAGGTAGTGCTTCAGGAGAGCTGAAAGTGCTTGTTGGAAAAGGATTCCTTGTAACCCTGGTTTTGTGGGCCCCTTCTGCCTCTAGTGCAGCATCTCCCATTGTAGCCTCCTCCTCTGCCTCTGGAGGAGTACTCTGCGGTTTGATCAGGGAAGGAACCTTGCAACTTGCAAAACCATGTTGTCTTAGCCCCCCCCTGATTCCATGAGTAAGTTCGTTGAGGGGTGGAAAACTTAATCCCCAGAGCAGACAAGGTTTTACCCTCTTGCTTGCTGCAGGTCACTGTGTCCTTAACTGATAGTACAAACAGCAAAGAACCACCAAAGGGGGCATTGACAAAAGACGCCTAAAAGGGCTCCATGAAATCACAAAGCCTCATCCAAGCAGGGCGACTTATTGCAATGCCTGTGCCAGCTGCCCTTTAAGATCCTTCTACTAAGTAGGAAACAAACTTCGTGGAAGAATTTGCTATGGAAGTGAGAGTGGTCAGCTTAGGAGAAATCTTATCTAGCTCCTCCTTAAGCAAGCATCCCGCTAAGGATTCAGAGAGTTCTTTAACAAAGTCTCTCTGAAGGTGAATAAAATGTGCCAGATAGAGTGCCATCAGCGAAAACGTCGCTGGAGCATAAGTGCACTTCCCGAACCTGTCCAGTGCTCTGGACTCCCTGTGTGGAAGAAAGACAGTTGAGCTCTGCTGGGAGAGTTCTTTCTTGGTAGCAACTGCAACAACCACAGCGTCAAATGGGATGCACTTACTTTAGAAAGTACTGTCCTCCGGGGAAGAACGAATCCTGTCTAGTCGCATTGGTACTGTTTCTATAATGTCCGGCTCCTTCCAGGCCTGATGAGCGACAAGGTCTATAACAGCATCCACCAGGACGACTGCCCAAGATGTAGATGGTCCCATTCTGAAGGCCTCCAGGAATATGGATCCCTCAGAAGAGGGATTTTTGGAAGAGCAGCCACCTTTCAACTTCAAGATCTCCAAGATGTTTGTGAAGACAAAATACGGTGGTGATTTGGAAGACCCCTCTTCCACATCGTAATCCATGTCCTCAGTAATGGACTCCATAGGGGAGTCCAAGTGCCTCCTTTTGCACATCCTCTTCCATGGAATATCCTCCATGGGATATTCAGGAGAGGAGTCTGAAGAGGAAGGGGTCATGTCAGGTGGAACAGACTGGAGGTCCTTTGTGGCAGGCTGACCATGGACAGAAATGGTAGACCCAAGGCCCAGATCCAATGTAGGCACATAGGGAGGAGCAGAAATCAAAGGGTCCAGTGCTCTGCTAACAGAGAAGGCCTTTTCTATAACCTGGAAGCCTAAAGGCCTTGGAGAGACCCCAATGAAATCCCTAGGAGCCAAAACTACTGAAGAAGACTGAGGAAGCTCACCAGATCCTCGACGTCCAGACAGTAAGTACAGTTTTGTACACTTACCATAAATGTAGATGTTCAAGTGTATTCACTGTTGCTGTCATTACATTTGGGTAATCTGCTTGCAGGTTGCCCTCAGTCGGCCTGATTAGCAAAGTCTTGGGCCCTGCGTCGGTTGCTGTCTCTTCTTCCATGACGTCAGGGGTATAAAACATGCAGCCGACGCCACTACATCAGTTTTTCTTGCCCCAGATGTCAGGTGCCCCCCTAACGGGGAGCAATTAAACATAAAAACACAAAGGTATACCTCTAACAAAAAAGCAAATACACCAAAAAGGCTTTTAAGCATAGTAATGGAAAGTAGAGGTATAGCCAAAAGAAGTTAGGGGGAAGGAAGGAGGGTAACCAGGACTGCAACAGTGAATACACTCGAACACCTACATTTATGGTAAGTGTACACAACTGTACTATGTTCTTTGTGTTTCACTGTTGCAGTCATTACATTTGGGTAGATTCCCAAAGCTACGGTTGGTACGAGGAGTTTAGATAGCATTAGGAGCAGCTATAAGGCCCTGCAAGATTGCAGTGGCAAAGCCAGCTCTGGATTTAGAGGAAAATTGGCAAATGGTAATACTTGGTGAAAGTATGTACAGAACTCCAGGTAGCAGCTTCTAGGATGTCCCTGGTAGGAACGCCTCTGAGAAAGGCTGTAGAAGTAGATGCAGCCCTAGTGGAGTGAGGTCTGATTCCCTGGGGGATAGGTTTTCCATGGTGCTTATAGCAGAAATGAATGCAATGGCATATCCATTTAGAAATGGTTTTGAAATAGCCTTCCCCTCTGCCCCTGCAGCAAATGCTACCAGCAGTTGGTCAGATTTTCTTTGAGGTTTAGTCCTGTCCAAGTAGAATCTAAGTTGTCTGTGCACATCCAAGGAATGCAGAATCCGTTCCCCTTTGTTCTGCAGATTGGGAAAGAAGGTTGGCAAATGAATGGACTGATTTAGAGCCACACTGGATACCACCTTGGGCATGAAGGATGGATTAGTCCTGAGTGATACCCTGTCTGCATGAAAGATGATGAAAGGCTCCACTGACATAAGGGCCTGTAATTCACATACCCTTCTAGCTGAAGTGATTGCTAAAAGGAAAGCTGTTTTCCAAGAAAGTTTAAGTCTGCAGCAGCAGCTAGCTCGAAATGAAAGAGAGTGAGTTTCTCCAATACAAAGTTAAGGTCCCAAGCTGGGGTTGGAGCTCTCCTGGGTGGTCTCAAATTTTTGACCCCCCTGAGGTACTGCTTTAGCAGTGGATGAGAGAAGAGGGATTGTTCTGTGTTATAATGAGCTGAAATGGCGGAGGCGTGGATTTTAATGGAGGAAAAAGACAGGCACTTGTGAAGCATCTCAGTTAAGTATTGTAAAATCTGACGTAAATTGGGCGCTGCTGTGCTCATCCCTTGAGACTGGTTCCAGGCACAGAATCTTTTCCATTTTTCAGCACAAGATTTTTTAGTACTAGGCCTCTTTGCCTCCAAGATGACATCCATCACAGGTTTGCTGAGGGATGGTAAGGGAGAATTTAAGTAACTAGCCAGGCTGCAAGGTTCAGTGTTGGAAGCTGAGGGTGCAGAATCTGCTTCTCCTGCTGAGACAGCAGGGAAGGAGTCTGAGGCAGGTGCCATGGAGATAACCGTGACACACTGTGCAGAAGGGGGTTACCAGTGTTGAAGCGGCCAGTCTGGAGCAATCAAAATCATCTTTGGTTTGTCCTGTTTGACTTTTAGTAGTACTTTGGAGAGCAGAGGCAGCGGGGAAAGGCATAGACTGACAGGTTATTCCAGCTGAAGGACAGAGCATCCACTTTCCAGGCTAGTTTGTGGGGAGCCCTTGTGCAAAATTTGTCCAATTGGTAGTTCTGGGGGGAGGCAAACGGGTCTATATCCGGGCTCCCCCATTCGCTTGTCAACATGTTGAAAATCCTTGGTTCCATTTTCCACTCGTGTGGGTCCATAAGGTTTCTGCTTAGTATGTCTGCCAGTGTATTTAACTTTTCTGGCAGGAATTGAGCTTGTAGGTGCACTTGGTAACTCAAGGCTGTGTTCCACAATGCAATGGCTAGTCTGCAGAGGGGGTATGAATGTGTACCCCCCTGCTTATGTATCACATAACAGTGGTGTTGTCCGTATTTACCATTAGTTGTCCTGGAAGAATGTAGTCCTTGAAGGCTATCTGAGCATTCTGTACAGCTAACATTTCTTTTTGATTGATATGCAGGTGCATTTAACATGGGTTCCATTTGCCCTTAATGCACTTCCCTGCCAGGTGAGCCCCCCATGCATAGTCTGATGCATCTGTTGTTAGGGTTTGGGCAGCAGGGGATGGTGTGAAAGGTAGTCCCTTGTTTTGGTGGCAGGCCTCTGCCCACCAAAGGAACTCTAGGCATAGGCAAGGTAAGGTAAGATAGGAATCATTGTTTCTAGGCTGTGAGAATGCTGACTCCATAGGCTTTTAGGATACCACTGTAGTTTCCTCATATGCAGTCTTGCATATGGAATTAGAAGAATGCAGGAGGCCATGAACCCCAAGGCTTGCAGTATTTGTCTTGCAGATAGCAGGGTTTATGTGGCCACTTGTTCGAAGTAGGTTGTCAAATGAGTTTGCTTTTCTAGCGTGAGGTAAGCCATCTGGAAAGTTGTATTCAAGCTTGCTCCCAGGAATGTAATTTGTTAACAGGGTACCAGTTGTGATTTCTTTTCGTTTATGGTGTACCCCAGACAAATTAGAATCCTTTTTACAAACGCCAGATGATTCAAAAGTATGTCCTGGCTTACTGCCTGAATTAGACAATCGTCCAGATAAGGGTATATTTGAATACTTCTTTGCCTACAAAATGCAATCACTGGAGCTAGGCACTTTGTGAATACCCTGGGCGCAGTAGATAAGCCAAAGGGCAGTGCAGAGAACTGATAGTGCGTGTAGCCTGCTTTGAAGTGTAGGTATTTTCTGATTGGGATGTGCAGGTATACGTCTTTTAGATCTAGTGTTGTCAACCAGGCATCTTTGCCTAGCATAGGAAATAATTGGTGAAGAGTCAGCATCTTGAATTTTGGAATCTCCAGAAAGGTGTTTAGAGTAGACAGGTCCAGGATAGGACGCCATGAATTGTCTTTCTGGGTACCAGGAAAAGTCTCGAGTAGAAACCTTGTCCCTTTTCTTCTTCTGGTACCAGTTGAATAGCCCCCATGCTTGAGAGAGAAAGTACTTGTTTTTGGGCCTCTGCCCACTGATTTGGGGGTAGGTCCAGCCACCTGCTTGGTGTTGGCAACATGTGGAAGTGAAATCTGTATCCCTGGGACACCATTTAAAACCCATTTGTCCTGTGTAATGAGTTCCCAATTCTTTGCATGAACAGCAATCTTTCCACCCAAAGGGGCAGTCAGTTGATAAGTACTTGGAAATTTTAAAAGGAAGTCACTGAGACAGTTTACCATAGGTGGAGTCTTATTATTCTCAGATTTGGAAGTGGAGGCCCCGCACTGCTTAGTTCTGTGTGCCCTCTGGGACTGAAACCTGGGGTTTTTGCTGCGTCTGGATTTTGTTTGAGAAGACCTGGAAGGGGCTGCAAAGGATCAGTTCTTAGAAGGCCAGTGTCTACTAAATGTAGGAGGCCTAACTTGTAAAAAAAATCTTTAACAGTTTGCATAGATTTAGCTTTATCTTCCATCTTTTTAAGAACTTCTTCAGCCTTGTTGCCAAACAGGTGGTCCTGATTTAAAGGTGCATCCAATAATTTAGTTTTAACATGACAGCTCCTTAAGCCAAGCATGTCTTCTAAGCATAGATCCGGTAAGAGCAGCCCTGCAAGAGGCCTCCAAAGAATCAAAACCACATTGCAAAGTATGTTTTCCAACTTGTTCAGCAGAATGCATTAAATCCTGTAAGTCTTTATTTTCCACACAGTCAGGAATCAACATAATTTTCTGTTTTAGTCCAATAACATGTTGCTGATATTTTAACATATGAAATTGGCAGTTTAAAGCTCTAATTGCCAAGGTTGCTGAAGTATAAACCTTTTTACCCCATCTATCCAGCGCCCTGGAGCCTATCAGGAGTAGGATTTTTAGCAGTAGAAGCCTTAATGCCCTCGGGCCCCTGTGAAATAGTCTCTGGATCTGCAACAGGATTTTTAAAAAGGAACTTATGGGACTCGGGGACCCTGTAGTATCTGTCAGGTTTACTGGAAGCAGGAGGCAGGGAATCAGGGGGTGCCAAACTGGATTCCGAGAAAGCATCATCAACAATGTCTAGTACAGGAGGAATAGCAAAAGACCTATGCTGAGGTAGGAGAAGGAAATCCCTAGGTCTCTTTTTTGAATCAGAAAAATCCTGGCTTTCCCAGTGAAAATGCTCCCTCAGAGTATGTAAGGTTTCCCCAAAAGAAAAATCCCCAGGATGGGAAGCAGAGGGAATAGAGTCTTCTGCATAAGAATCCTCATAAGTAGGTAAGGAGAAATCCAGGTCATCAGAAGAGTCAGAAAAAACAGAATCCTGATCATAAGATTCATAATCAAGCTCAGCCCTAGGCCTCTTGGGGGGGGGGGGGGGGAGTGACTACCCCTGATTAGAGTTATTAGATCTTCAACCATTTTTATCATTTTTTGTTTAGGCATAGAGGCCTGAGCATGTGGCCTGGGCGTCGTTTTTTTTAGACATGGATCGAGATTTAGGCCTTATTAATGAAGGAGGCGTCGATTTAATATGCAAGTCTGTAGGCCTGAACACACCCTCAGAAGCCGGTGACTGCACAGTGGCTCCGGACCCATCCAAGGTAAAGACATTCGCGGGTTCCATAGTGGAAGTATCTCGTGGCATTCCGGACTCCGAATGGGTCTCAGTAGAGGCCTGCAAATCAAACGTAGCGGGTATCAGGGGCTGCAAAAGCACCTCACTGAGTATCGGCAAACTGGCGAATGCCTTAGGAGAAGCATCAGCAGTTTTGGACCTCAGCGGCCTGTCTCTGTCTTTATCTTTGCGTTTTTTTGGAATTCCGGTAGTAGGACGGCTAACCGACGACATTTCTGGACAATTAAACAGAGAACTGAAATATTTAGAGGCAAAAATATATCAACGAGAGATAGTGGACTGATTAAATAAAGCACAAAACCAACAACAAGGTACATCGTGGTCAGGGCCTAGGCAAGGAATACAGTACGAATGAAAATCTTTATGAGGTATTTGCTTTCCACAAGTAATGCAATTATTAACTTTTACTGACATCAGTAAGGAGCAAGAAAAAGTTTCCCCAATGGGGTACTTAGCTTTTAGTTGAAGACTTCGGTTCTGAAACTCGAAAAAGAAAATTTCAGGAGTTGGCCGACCGGTACTTGCGAACTGCTTCTGCTTCGGGCACCGCACGGCAAGAAAGACTGATGTAATGGTGTTGGCTGCATGTTTTATACCCCCGACGACCTGACATCATGGAAGAAGGGACAGCAAATGACGCAGGATCCAAGACTTTGTTAATCAGGCCGACTGACGGCAACCTGCAAGCAGATTACCCAAATGTAATGAGTGCAACAGTGAAACACGAAGAACATCTCAACCTGCTCTGTTGAGGGCTGAGGCTGCAAGGGGAAAGGAGCGATCCTAAAATACTGGAGCTGAACCTAGCCCCCCAGTTCTGGCTGCAATATTTTGGATCCAGGAAGCACTCTGATTCGAGGACCTCGGAGCAGAGGCAGTCAAGGTGACAGTCAGTGTCGAAGAAGCAAGAGGCCTCTGATCCAACCCCGAATCCCTCAGAAGACTACTGTCCTGGAGCTCCAAAACCAGAACACGGATCTGAGGAAAAAAAGAAGGGGCAGGCTCAGATCCATGAGGGAATACAGCTGGAAGTACTCCTATCTGAATATGAGCCTCGATGATGATCTTACCATTTTGTCCATATCGTCATATAGGCTCCGAGGGGATCTGGAGGAAGTCACTGAAGATGGACGAGAGTGCCTGGGGGTTTGCAAAATCTTAGAAGGCACTGTGGAGTAAACTGAAGTAATGGAACTCCCTGCAAACCAACAGGAGGAATGTGGACCTGGACATCTACGGGTCCAAATGGGAGGAAGACTGCTCAGATCCAAGGACTTAGGATCCAGAGACTTAGATGAAGTCGAAGGTTCACTTGGAGCCATTAAATCAATTGGATCCAATGGAGCAGACACAGGCCTTGGTGCTGAACTTCTTAGATCTGAAACCTTCGGAGCCTGGGCAGGAGGCTCCAAAGATGCCCTGGACTTCTTCAGGCACAGTTTTATGACCTTGCAGTAGAGCAAATCCTGGTGGGGAGTTTGAATCCCTGGTAAAGAAAGAGAAGCAGGCATAAGGCCCTTCAAAATCAACTTGTTCTTCCTTTCCTGAATGACTCTTAGATTAAACCCCTCACAGATGCTACAAGGGGACTCCATGTGAGCCAGCCTTAAACAATAAAGCATCTATCGTGTGCATCCGAGTGTGGAATTTTTCTTTCACACTTGGTACAACCTTTTAAATCTTGCAGGCTTAACAATGGTACAGGAGAAAGAACTAATAATTCACTACTAAATCTATATATAACAATATAGAAAAGGAGAGAAATAAGGGCCAAAGCCTGAAGAGAAAGAAGGAGATTAAGGACAGATAAAGTCCTAACACACCTCGAAAGCTAAAAAGAGAAGGGAGGAAGTTTAAATTTACTAAGTACACTAACAACAACTAAAAAGTAGAGAGAAAATATGAAAAACATACACAACTGTTGAGCACTGGTAACCCACTGTCTGAACGCACTGGCAGTAAACGAGATCAGAGGAAGTTGGGCTACAAAGGATTATGAGTAAGGGAGGCGCTCGAGCCTGGAAGCTGAAGTCTGTGGAAGGTAGCAGAGTCAGACCCGAGGATCAGATCCATAACCCATCAGTGATGCAGAATGAGGAGGACAACATCAGATCCTAACCCTAATATAGTATATAACAAAAGGAAAAAATGCATGGCTAAAATCAAGAAGAGCAATTCCCATAATGGTAAGAGCTCTCTAATTAAACTAAACAAAAAAATAAGAGGACTAATTAAGTCCAAGAAGTCTGACTAGCCTAATATGCAAAACGATGGAACAAGTTACAAAGGAATGATCAACAGAAACGTAGGCAACTTTCAGGCACTAGACCCAACCTAGATTGGCTTTGTCAGGAGAAGATCATGCCCATTAAACGTGGAGGGCCTCTATGAGGAAAATGGTGATCTGGCAAAGGCATTTGGTACAATATCTCACTCTGTTACAGTTGACAAACTCACCAAACTGGGCTACTCTGCATAAAAATATTTTTCTCTTGCTTAACAATGTGGAGCTTTTCTACCCGGGCCTCCACTGTAAATGGACCTAGTCCAGTCGGAATTTCCCAGTTAACAAATCTGAATTAAAATAAATAAAAAATAAATAAACCCCCACAAAACTCACTGGATTGCCAGCTGGCTCACAGACGGGACCCAGGACATCAGGATTGGTGATACCATCAACACTGAGAGACCAGTCACCAGTGGGGTACCTCAGGGCTCTGTGCTGGGAATGCTCCTATTTGGTATCTATTTCTCAGAGCTAAAGACCAATATCAGGGGCCTTTGGCTAACCAAGTTTACAGATGACTGCAGACTGGAAGCTATCATGGATTCCCCCATTACACAAACATATTACAAGAGGGTCGAATGCAGACAAAATGTCTGGTGCCAAAGTCACAGACTAAAATTCAATGCTAAGAAATGCATTACAGTACCTTTTGGGAAGAACGTCACCCAGGCTAATTACCCCATCGAAAAGACACTCCTAAGAGATGACCTAGAAGTCAGAAATCTGGGAGAACATATGTAGATAGTAATCTGGCTTTTGACCTACATGTGGCCAAGGTAGTACGACAATCATTCTATGTTTCCCACCTTATAAGCAAGGTTCATGTTATCCAGGTCCAGGGAAGTTACAGTGCCACTTAATCAAGTCCTTATCAGACCCACCTTGGAGTCTAATGCCTCCTTCAGCATGTACCTGGCCAAACATATGCAACAGCTGCACACACACAAAGGTTCCTTACTGGAAGAATTCAGTGTATAAACACACTGTCCTACATGAATCGCCTTAGAGCCCTGTCTCTGTATTCCATCACCTACAAGCCATCCTCAGATCCCACTCTAATGGACGTTTTGCACAAAAAAATTACCAGAACCACTAGATTAAGGATTTAAATTTTGCTTGTACATAAACAAGACATGTTGGTGAGACAGATGTCTCTCAGATGATCCCCATTGCTCTGGAACGGGCTCCTCATCTATGTGAAGCAGAGTACATCCCTAACCCTACTTTAGCATAACCTTAATCAATGGATGGGAAATCTGAAATTTACCTCGGGTCTGCCCCCCAATGTCTCTGATAGAGGCAGACAGCAATGCCCAAGCTAACATACCCCTGCACCTAACCTCTAGAAACTTCCTAACTAAACCCCCCAATAAATGCCCATGATACACAGGGGCACAACTGGGTTGGATTGCTAGGCTTATAAAGGCCCTGATGTTTATTAGCCTAGTATACAAATATGACTCTAGGAGCTCGCTCACTACTTTAGACAAGAAGGATAGATTAGGCCTGAAAGTCACCCTGTCCATGTGTAAAATAAGAAAAAGGGGAACTGGCCATGAGAGCTTGTGACTCAAACTCTCTTAGAGGTGACAGCTAAGAGTAGGACAGCATTCCAAGTTCAGAAGTTGCTGGTTCATAGGGAGGCAATGTAAGCCTTTCTAACACAAACTGAGATCACAAGGGTATCTCGATGAGAAACTTCTCCATAAACTGTAGCCTACTAAGCGATGATTTGAAAAGTTTCAAACCCCCCTAACACAGCCAACAATGACTCTTATGCAGAGAAATACACAAATGCCCTGTATAACTACTTAAACAACTGCACTGACTCTCCTGTACCTAAAATGATTAAAACCAAGTCCTCCCATAAAAAACAAGCCACCCTGGTGGACAAAAAGAAACTTGATATCTAAGAACAAGAGGAAATTTAGTCAGCAGAAAAAGAATACCCTCCACAGTTTGAACAAGCTAGTTATGAGGCTAAATTAGCTTCCCTAGCTAAAGACAATCATAAAACATTCTTTAGCTGCATCTAAAAGGGAATACCCAGCTATGTACTGAGCTCATAGTGGGTGGTACCTGAGGAAACTGCCAACCTTTTAGCTGACAGACTTGGCACAAACTTCACCCCTGTCCTCACCAGCCATACCCCCAAAGCATACCTGATACCTGTCCTCTCCCCAATATCACCAACAAGCAGGTCATACCCACGGTTTCCAATGTCAAAAGCACGGCCTCTATGGGACCAGATAACATCACAGGCTGCTTACTAAACAACCTAAACATTACCTAGTGGGATCCACTTGACACTCTCTTCAACAATAGTCTAAGCATTGGCTTCGTTCTAGCAGAGTAGAGAACAGCAAATTTGTTGCACAAAGAGGGCCCACCAACTGACCCTGGGAATTACAGATCCATAAGTCTAACTAGCCTTATCTGCAAAGCTATGGAAAGAATCATCATGGACCTTATCAACAAGGACATAGGCAGCATTTAAACTCTCGACCCAACCTAGTTTGGCTTCGTTAAGGGTAAAACATGCTTAATAAATCAGGTGGACTTATTCGAGATTGTCATCAAAGCCCTTGATAAAAACAAAGCAGTACATACCATTTTTCTTGACTTAGCCAAGGCTTTCAACACAATCCCACACCTTGGTATCATTGAGAAACTCTCCTAGCAGGGGATGTTGGCAGGCCAAACCAGTGGGCTGCGTACATGTTGGTTTACAAAGTCCATTGAACATGTGGGAGAAACAGACAAACGTAGATTTTGTAAAACTGAATTAGAAACAGTCGCACACTTCGTTGCTGGTTGTGACCACTAATGCCAGAAGGACTGTATACTGAAAGGCATAATAATGTGGCAAGAGTATTGCATTGGGGATTGTGGGAACATTATGGTACTGAAGTGGCTGAAAAAAAGTACAGTTGTGTAACTTACCATAAATGTAGATGTTCAAGTGTATTCTGTTGCAGTCATTACATTTGGGTAATCTGCTGGCAGGCTGCCCTCAGTCGGCCTGAATAACAAAGTCTTGGGTCCTGCATTGGTTGCTGTCGCCTCTTCCATGATGTCAGGTCATCAGGGGTATAAATCATGCAGCAGATGCCATTTTATTCAGTTTTTCTTGCCCCAGATGTCAGGTGCCCCCCAAATGGGGAGCGCAAAAAAAAAACAAATATATATATATATATATATATATATATATATATATATATATATATATAAACGGCAATATATATGTAAATGCAATTTTAGCAACATCAACTTTACCTTCATCTAAAAGTAAATACACCACAAAGGCTTTAGAATATAGTGAAGGAAAGAGAAGTTCTAGAAAAAAGGGGGATGGCGGGTGGGTAACCCGGACTGCAACAGTGAATACACTCGAACATCTACATTTATAAGTGTACACAACTGTATTATGTTTACCATGACGCAAGTAGTAGAAACGAATGCAGTGGCTTAACCACTTAGAAATAGTCTGCTTTGATATAGCCTTTCCCTCTGACCCTGCAGCAAATGCCACCAGTAATTGCTCAGACTTTCTTAGAGATTTGGTCCTGTTTAAGTAGAATCTTATTTGTCTGTGTACGTCCACAAAACCAAAGAATGGGTGATTTGGCACAAAAAAACCCACGAAGTAAACAGATTGCCAAAAACTCCTGGAGCCACGGTTGTCGGAACAGTATTTTACTGTTGAATAAACTAAAAACACCGCTAAAAACACATTAACGCTTTGTATCAGTATTGCGTTTTCGTCTAAACAAACCGACTTCTTCAGATACTCTCCCTAAAACAAATCAGCCTTTTATACAATTTATTTAAAATTCCTTATCCAATCAAATACTACTACTTAATTAGAAAATTCATAAATATTCTTTTTCTACGTGTGTTTGAAAATACCAACCTTTAAAATTTCTAAAACTTATTTCTAACAATAAATAACCATCTTAACAACATTTTAAATCATTCAACATAATATATATATATATATATATATATATATATATATATATATATATATATATAATATTATAAAATTTATAAAAATCCATGTTTGTTATTTATAAAAATGCTTTAAAAAGTAAACAGTTTGTATAGATATAGTCTGCCATCTGCTGGTAAGAGTGATAAATGCCTCTAGAACATTATAGTTTTCCTGCTTTCAATTTTAAGAGGGGCACAATTGAAATAAATTCATTTAACCCAGGGAAGTTTGTTACATCAAGGGAAATCTGCCACCATGATTCCTTAGATTCCAGTTTTTCTTCCCATAATCCACCCCTTGCATCTTTTTTGACCTGCTCTAAAACCATAAAATGAAATTTGGCATCCGGACAAACCTGAGTGTGTTTATACAAGGAATTGGTCTCTTTTCCTGTACCAATTTCATATTTATGTTCATATATCCTCTTTTTTAGGGCTCTTTCAGTTTTTCCCACATAAAAAGCACTACATTCTGAACATAAACTTAGGTATACCACACCCTTGGTTTCACAATTGTAGTAATCACCACTTTTGATCCATTTTTGTCTACTTTCTAAATAAACCTTTTCTTTATTAACTATGCTACTACAATATGCACAGTGTCCACATTTGAAGGTACCCTTCCTAATCTTATTATTCCTTTGGGAAACTTTGCTTTCCAGAATGTTTTTAAATGATGGGGAATTTTTATATACAACTTTAACATTTCTATTTATTTTTCTCTGGTCTAAGTCAGTTAAATTAATGAATTTAGACCATTCTCTTTCAACAACTTTCCTTGTAACTTTGTTGTTAAAAGCATTATATTCGAGGACCAAGGCTTGTGTAAAATCACACTCTTGAGTTGTGGGGGTGCTATAATTAAATACATGATCTCCATAGGAGGTTTTATTTAATTGGTTATTACCTAAAATAGGTCAAAATCTACCTTCTCTCTCCTTAAAAACTTCATCTTGTATTGCCCTGATAAACTCTTGGGGATATCCTCTTTCCAAAAACATTTTGTTTAATAAATTACACTCATCATTAAAATCATCCTCTGAGGTAGTCATTCGGCTGCCTCGAACATATTGGCCCTTCACTATATTCTTTTTACACTAATAAGTGTGGGCACTTTGAAAATGAAGAAAGGAATTACAATAGGTAGACTTTCTAAATATTTTAGATTCAAACCTATCTTTCCTCTTAAATATTTCATCTAAAAATTGAAGTCTCTCAGTGGATATATGAAAAGTAAATTTTAAAAAATGAGTAGTTACTTCCATATGTCTGTGTACGTCCAATGAATGCAGAATCTGCTCCCCTTTGTTCTGCGGATTTGGGTAAAATGTTGGCAGGTAAATAGTTTAGTTAAGAGCCACACTGGACACCACTTTAGGCATAAAGGAAGGATTGGTCTTGAGGGACACCCTGTCCAGGTAAAATGTAATAAAAGGCTCCACAGCCATGAGGGCCTGTAGTTCTAAAACCCTTCTTGCTGAAGTGATTGCCAAAAGGAAAGCTGTTTTCCAAGATAAAAACTTTATATAGTACAGTTTTGTACCTACCATAAATGTAGATGTTCGAGTGCTCATACAGCTGCAGTCATTACAGATGGGTTATCCTGCCGTCAGGCGGGTCCTCAGTCGGCCGAATTCCAAAGTCTAGGTCCGGCGTTGGTTGTCGTCGCTTCTTCCCTGACGTCAGAGCGGCAGGGGTATAAAAGAGGCAGCCAACGCCATTTTCTTCAGTTTTTCTTGCCCCAGATGTCAGGTGCCCCCAGAAGGAAGGCAAACATAATGTTATGCAAAGATGCAATGCTGATAAATCAAAAAACAGTAGTTGCAAGCAAATACACCATAAAAGAATACCCCAAGAAGGTTATATGAAAAGGTGTTTGTCATAAGGCCTGTCCTAAGAGGGGATGGAGGGAGGGAAACCTGGACTGCAGCTGTATGAGCACTCGAACATCTACATTTATGGTAGGTACAAAACTGTACTATGTTCATCGTGCATACAGCTGCAGTCATTACAGATGGGTAGAATCCCAAAGCTAAGTAAGGGTGGTAGGCACTAAGTGGAACTGGGGGGGCTAGGATGCCCTGCAGGACTGCTGTGGCAAAGCCCACTCTAGATTTAGAGTATAGTGGGAGGTGATAGTGCTTGGAGAAAGTGTGCACTGAACTCCAGGTGGCTGCTTCCAAAATGTCCTTGGTAGGGACCCCCCTGAGGAAGGCTGCAGAGGTAGCTGTGGCTCTGGTGGAGTGGGATCTGATGCATGCAGGCACAGTTTTTCCATGAAATGAGTAACAAAAGCATATGCAATGGGCTATCCATTTTGAAATTGTCTGTTTGGAAATGGCCTTTCCTTGAGCACCTGCAGCATAGGACACAAAGAGTTGCTCAGATTTCCTGAATGGCTTTGTCCTGTCCAAATAGTAACGAAGTTGTCTGTGAATGTCCAAGGAATGTAGTAGTCTTTCCCCTTTGTTTTGTGGATTGGGATAAAAGGTAGGTAAGTGGATAGTCTGATTCAAAGCTACACTGGATACTATCTTTGGCATAAAGGTAGGGTTGGTTCGTAAGGAAACTCTGTCCTGATGGAAAATGATGAATGGTTGCACAGCCATGAGGGCCTGTAGCTCCAAAACCCTGCGTGCTCAGGTGATAGCCAGAAGAAAGGCTGTTTTCCATGACAAGTATTGTAGCTCTGTTGAAGAAGCTGGCTCGAAGGGAGGAAGGGTCAGCTTTTCCAATACGAAGTTGAGGTCCCAAGCAGGGACTGGTGGTTTCCTTGGGGTTTTATATTCTTTGCCCCTCTGAGGAACTGTCTTAAGAGAGGATGAGAGAATAAAGGAGGATCTGTGTTGTATTGTGCAGAAATGGCTGAAGCATGGATCTTGATGGAGGAGAAGGAAAGTCCATTGTTTAACATCTCAGCTAGGTACTGTAAAATTTGAGGTATATTTATTATCCAAGGATTCTGTCCCTTTTCTTGATTCCAGGCACAAAATCGTTTCCATTTGGCGGAGTAGGCTTTTCTAGTAGAAGGTCTTCTGGCCTCCAAGATGACATCCTGCATCTCCTTGGAGAGGAGAATCTGTTGGGAAATCAAGGAATTCTCCATGCAGCTAGATTTAGGGTTTTGAGATGGCTATGAAGGGTCTTGTAGTTGTGCTGGGACAACAGAAGAGGGACTAGAGGTAGGGTCCATGGTGGGGAATGTGCCAGGCTCTTCAGGAGCGGATACCAGTGTTGTCTTGGCCAGTCTGGAGCAATGAGAATCATTTTCGGCCTCTCTGCTCTGGCTTTTAATAGAACTTTGGGCAGCAGAGGAAGAGGCAGGAAGGCATAGACGGTCAATGTTGCCCAATTGAAGGAAAGTGTGTCCACTTTCCAGGCCTGTGGATGATAGGTCCTTGAACAAAATTTTTTCAACTGGCAATTTCTGTGGGTAGCAAAGAGCTCTATGTCTGGCTGTCCCCATGCCTGAGTTATCTTTGTGAAAGCTTGAGGATGCAACTTCCATTCGTGAGGATCTTTCATATTTCTGCTTAGGTTGTCTGCCAGTGTGTTTTCCTTCCCTGGCAGGAATTGTGCCTGTAGTTGAATTTGCAATTCCAGTGCTGTGTTCCATAGGGTCATGGCTTGCCTGCACAGGGGGTAGGAATGAGTTCCCCCCTGTTTGTTTATGTACCACATCATTGTGGTGTTGTCTGTCCTTATCAATAGCTGGCCTGGATGCAGTAGGTCTTTGACGGTCATAATAGCATTTTGCACGGTTAGCATTTCCTTTTGGTTGATGTGAAGGTGCTTCTCTTTTTGGGTCCATTTTCCATGAATGCACTGATCTGTCATGTGTGCTCCCCAGGCGTAGTCTGAGGCGTCTGTTGTGATGATTTGAGTGGCTTGAGGTACACAGAAAGGAAGACCTGTGTTTCTTTGGCAAGCTTGAGCCCACCACAAAAATTCCTTTTGAAGACATGGAATGAGTGGTATAATTGCTTCCAAGCTGTGGCTGTATTGAGACCATAAGGTTTTTAGGTACCATTGAAGTTTCCTCATATGCAGCTTTGCACATGGGATTAGTAGGATGCAAGATGCCATGAATCCCAGAGCCTGCAGGACTTTCCTTGCAGTTAGCCTGGTGAACGTTGCCATTTTTCTGAAGTATTGAGACAGTTGCCCTCGTTTGTCTGGCATGAGGTAGGCCATCTGGGTGGTTGTATTCAAGCTGGCACCCAGGAAAATTATTTGCTGAGAGGGTATTAGTTTTGATTCCTTTTTGTTGACTGTGTATCCCAGGAAGTTCAACAGTTTTATTACAAACGCCAGGTGCTGCAGTAGTATGTCCTTGCTGTCCGCTTGGATCAGGCAGTCATCCAGATATAGGTAGATTTGTATCCCTTGTAGTCTGCAGAAGGCGATTACTGATGCCAGGCATTTCGTAAACACTCTGGGCGCAGTAGATAAGCCAAAGGGCAATGCAGAGAATTGGTAATGGGTTGAACCTGCAAGAAATCTGAGGTATCTTCTGCAATCTTGTCTGATAGGGACATGCAGGTATGCCTCCTTGAGGTCCAATGTTACCAGCCAAGACTCCTTGCCCAGCATGGGAAGAAGCTGCTGTAATGTGAGCATCTTGAATTTTGGCACCTGTAGATATGTGTTTAGGATGGATAGGTCTAAGATAGGTCTCCAATCTTTGTCCTTCCTTGGTACTAGGAATACCCTGGAATAAAACCCTTGACCTTGTTCTTTTGCAGGTACCTCATGAATTGCTTTCATGTCCATGAGAGCTGAAATTTGTTTTTGTGCCTCTGCCCTTTGATTTTGTGGCAGGTTTGGCATGCCTCTCATTTTTGGAAGGGTGTGAAAGTGGAACCTGTAGCCTCTGTCTATAATGTCCAGAATCCATTTGTCTTTTGTAACAATATGCTAATTTTTTGAGAATAATGTCAGTTTTACGCCCAAAGGTGCTGCCATTAAAGCTTTGCTTGGCAGGTGTAGGGGGAAGTCATTGTGTCTGTTTTCTAAAAGACTGTGATCTATCTTCTCCACCTCTTGGGGTTGGTGCTTGCCACTGTCTGGCTCTGAAAGATCCTCGAGGTTGCCCTCTACCCCTTGAGCGTCTGTATCTGCCCCTTTGAGGTCTGTCCGTGGCTGGAAAGGACCAATTTTTTGAAGGCCAGTTTCTGCTGAAACGTGGAGGTTGTACCTGCAGGAAATCTTTCACTGTTTGCATTGATTTCGCTTTTCCTCCATTTTCTTTAGTACCTCCTCAGCTTTAACACCAAACAATACATCTTTTTGAAGAGATGCATCTAATAATTTAGCTTTGATATGATCTGGTAATGTTTGCTCTTTGAGCCAAGCATGCCTACGTATAACAGACCCCGTAACAGCAGCTCTACATGAGGCCTCTAAAGCATCAAAACCACACTGCAAGGTATGTTTACCCACTTGCTCTGCACCATGCAACAAATCCTGCAACTCTTTTAAATCTGGTTGTGTCATCTTGCTTTTCAGCTGAGATATCAAAAACTGTTGATACTTTAACATATGGAACTGACAGTTTAATGCCCTCATGGTTAAAGTGGCCGAGGTGTACACCTCCCCCCCCCCCCCACCTTTCTAAAGCTCTGGAATCTGCCTCTGAAGGAAATGGGTTTTTAGCAGTAGAGGCCTTAATTCCCTTGGGACCCTGTGAAATAGTTTCTGGGTCAGCAGTATGGCTTTTAAATAGGAACTGGCGAGAATCAGGAACCTGGTAATACCTGTCTGGTTTAACAGGAGCTGGAGGCAAAGAATCTGGATTAAGGCTGGCTTCTGTGTACACATCATCCAATATATCTAAAACAGGAGGGATAGCCAGGGGCCTATGCTGGGGGAGCAGAAGAAATTCCCTGAGCCTTTTCTTGGAATCTGAGTAATCTTGGCCTTCCCAGTGAAAGTGTTCCCTCAATGTATGTAGGGTTTCCCCAAAAGAGAAGTCCTCAGAGGGGGGGGGGGGGCGAGGGAATAGACTCCTCTGCATCAGAGTCTTCGAATGGAGAATAGGCATAATCCTGGTCCTCAGATAATTCTGAGGTAATAGAAGCTTGATCTGAGGAAGGGTAGTCTTCCTCTAATCTGGGCCTTTTGTCAGAGGGGGGTTGAGAACCCCTAATAAGAGTAATCAAATCCTCGGCTATTTTAAGCATCTGCTTTTTAGGCATGGTGCCTTGAGAGGGGGTCTGAGGAACCTGTTTTTTGGTTTTCATGGCTGCTTTAGATTTAGTGAAGGCTTTAATAGAGAAGGAGGAAGGCCAGAAGACCCCTTGAGAAATGGCAGACCTGTCTAAATTCTGAGTTTCCCCGCCAGGAGTGGCGTCGGTATCTGTAGTAGGAATGGGGGCCGAGGAGCCTGCGACCTCGGGTACTGAAGACAGCGGTAATGTAGTGTCATCGGTACTCAGGGGCTGCGTAGGCGCCTCGCTGAGTACCGGAGAACCGGTAGTCGGCCTTAGCGTGGGTTCAGTAGATGGTGCGGACCTCGTATGTCGGTCCTTATCTTTGCGTTTTTTGCTCAAAACTGGAGTCGGAGTATCAGACAACATAATATAATTAAATTTTTTGCCAAAAAAGTGAAGGGCGAACTCCACCCGACGCTTAATAGTGCGCTTGTTGAATCTAGCACAAAAACGGCAGGCCGAGATGTCGTGGTCTGGGCCTAAGCAAGGTATACAGAAAGAGTGGAAATCCTTATGCGGTATTTGCTTCCCACATGAAATGCAATTATTAACTTTTTCTGACATCGGTCTGAGGCAAGAAAAGTTTCCCTTAGCTTTCAAGAAGACTTCGGCTGAAATACTTTCGTAAATCTCAGGAGCTGGCCGACCGACACTTGCGAACTGCTTCTGCTTCGGGCACCGCGCGGTAAGAAAGACTGAAGAAAATGGCATTGGCTGCCTCTTTTACACCCCTGCCGCTCTGATGTCAGGGAAGACTTTGGAATTCGGCCGACCGAGGACCCGCCTGACGGCAGGATAACCCAATCTGTAATGACTGCAGCTGTATGCACGATGAACATCTGCAGTAGCTGCTGGTTCAAAAGGAGACAGGGTGAGTTTTTCCAGCACAAAATTTAGGTCCCATGCAGGAGTTGGTGATCTTCTGGGAGGCCTAAAATTTTTGGCCCCTCTAGATACTGTTTTAGCAGAGGATGAGAAAAGATGGGAGGCTCCGTGTTGTAATGAGTCGAGATGGCAAATGCATGGATTTTTACTGAAGAAAAAGATAGGCCCTTGTCAAGCATCTCAGTCAAGTATTGTAAAATCTGAGGAATATTTGGTTTTGTTGTGTCCGTTCCTTGTGCTTGGTTCCAAGCACAGAATCTCTCCCATTTATCAGCATAAGATTTTCTAGTACTAGCCCTTCTGGCTTCCAAAATGACATCCATCACAGATTTACTGAGAGGTGTTGTTTGAATAATTACATGATCAGCCATGCTGCCAGGTTCAGAGTTTGGAGCTGAGTGTGCAGAATTTGACTGCTCTGCTGAGACAGTAGATGAGGTATCGGAGGCAAGTACCAAGGAGGGAGTTTTAGCATATTCCTTAGAACTGGGTACCAATGCTGGCGAGGCCAGTCCGGGGCAATTGGGATCATTTTTGGTTTTTCCTGTCTGAACTTTAGTAAGACCTTGGAGAGAAGAGGCAGAAGAGGAAAAGCACAGACTGATAGGTTTTTCCAACTGAAGGATAGGGCATCCACTTTCCATGCTTGTCTGTGATAAGTCCTTGTGCAGAATTTGTCCAGTTGATAATTTTGGGGAAGAGGCAAATAGATCTATGCCTGGGCTCCCCTATTTCTGTATTATCATGCTTAAGACTTGTGGATCCAGTTTCCACTCGTGGGGGTCCATAACATTTCTGCTTATGTCGTCTGCCAGAGTATTTTGTCTTCCTGGCAGGAACTGAGCTTGAAGATGTACCTGGTAAGTCAAGGCTGTGTCCCACAATGCAATGGCAAGTCTGCAAAGGGGGTAAGAATGTGTACCCCCCTGCTTGTTTATGTACCACATAACCATGTTGTCCGTCTTTATCAGTAGTTGTACTGGATGAAGTAAGTCCTTGAAGGCTGTCAGGGCATTCTGAACAGCTAGCATCTCTTTCTGGTTGATATGCAGATGCATTTGTTTTGGGCTCCATATGCCCTGAATGCATCTCCCCACCAGGTGGGCCCCCCAAGCATAGTCTGATGCATATGTAGTTAAGGTTTGGGTGGCAGGGGGTAGAGTGAAAGACCATGTCCCTTGTTCTGGTGACATGTCTCTGCCCACCAAAGAAACTCCTGTTGTAGGCAGGGAATGAAAGGAATTAGAAGGAAACTGAAAGGCCAGGGGATAGAGGGGCGGGATAGTTTTTGCAGACAAATACACCACCCTACTCAGATGGACGATATGGTGAGTACATAAAAATCTGAAGTAAGGATATTCAAGTCCCCAGCTACCTGATCTTGGGGCCATCATGAAAGCGATATTTCATTCAGAGCACCGCCAAAGGGGATGCTCTACCCTAGATGCAAGATCCAACTTATAGTGGGAAATAAAAGTGATGATGAGCCCCCGTGGGCTGCAATAAATATCATCTAGGAAGGAATCCCTAGAAGGCTGGCTGCCGGGGTAGATACTGACCGGTGATGGGTGCATGAATACACCCTTGCGGGCCTTCCTGAGCTGATAAGCCATAAAGATGCACTGTGAAATCAGCTGACAGAGAAACTTTAGAGAATTGGCTTGCCCCAAATTATTGCAAAGGAAATAAACAACTGGTGTCGGATTGCCTATGACCAGTCAGCCCGTTATAAATAAAATCTAAGCCTGTGAACAACTAATGAGTGAAGCTTTATTCACCTTTGTTTTTTTATTTTCCGGATGAAATACCAAGTAAGGAGGTTTAGCTGATAATGCTTGAAGCTCAGAAACTCTCTGGATGTAATGGCTACTAAAAGGCTGTCTGTAAGACAAGAATTTGAGATCCACCACGATCCACTGCTGGCTCGGAGTGTCAAGGCCTGTAGAAACCAAAGAGAGGTCCCAGAGAGGAACCGCTGTTTTACAGGGGCCTGAGAAGAGAAGTACCTTTTAAGAAAAATTTACAACATTTTGGCTGACATAAGAGGATTAGAGTCATGGAATGTGATAATGAGAATTGACTGTGGAACTGCTGGCACCATCGTTAAAAAGAGTGGTTAGAAGTCAAGCACGTCAGCTTCAGGTTGTCCAGATTCGAGGAGGTATGCAGGATGGATGGGATATCAGATCCCGGAATGGGATAGAATCCAAGGAGGATCACCCGAGGTGAGACCTAGGAAGGGAACCAGATCTGGTCGAGCCAAAACAGATGCATGAGAATGGAAAAGATCGCATGAAGGAGTTCCCACCGTGTGAATATCGTTCCGCTACTTGACACAATTGAGACCCCACTGTAAGGGTCAGAATGGTTTGCTGATCGCACGTGGGGTGATGCATGGAGCAAGGTATGACCACTGTACTAAGAGAGTCCACCAGAATTGAACACCCTGGGGCTGTGGTGAGACCAAAGGGAAGGACCGGAAACTGGTAGTGACTGGCTCCCAGGCCGAGGAAGAGGAACTCTGCCTGTCCATCAGGATCAGATGTGTAGCACGCCTGGCCCCTGTCTATAGGCTTTGAGGGCTCAGAAAAATGCAGTGGCCAGACCAGGCCTGGCGCGAGTGACTAGGCCTGCCTGCCCCGCCTAGCGGCCGGCTTTCGTGGCGCGTGAGGAGTAGCGAGGCTAGTGTATTAGTAACTGACCTAAGAGTGCCCATGGAGTGAGTGCAGGTCCCTCCTCCTCCTCCTCACAGATGGGACTCTGGGGAGAATGAGATCTTTAGATCTCTCTCTGCATCCCTGACATGTGCCAAATGTTCAAGTTCAGCAGCGAGAAGCGCTGGCTGCTGAACTTCCCATCAGCTTCCCCCATCCTCGGGGATGGACTGAGGGACTCTGGACTGAGTTCCTCTCTCCAAGTTCCTCTGGTGGCCGTGGGTCCCCGCCCCATGGCATCTACGGAGGCCCTGGGGCCTCCCGATCGCTCCGGATCGGGGCGGTAGGAGCCTAGATCCTCTACCCTCTCCTCTCCACGGCCGTGGCCGGTGTCCGGTTCTGTCACGTCGCAGGGGTCAGGGGGGTCAGGAAGGGGAGGACGGGCGCCCGAGGACACACCCAGAGAGGTAGATGCCCAGAAAGACCAATGCGGGACAGACTCGAGACTTACTTGAGGACCACCCAGACCACCTCTATTTCCATGATGTCTCAAATGAGAGACATCCTCGGGGGAGATGACTCTGGGAACCTTCCGGAGACCAAGTGTCTTCCGTGCCTCATGTGCCGGGGAGTCAATGTGCCTCCTTTGTCAATTTATATGCGGACCCTTGAGAGCATCCAGTGGAGCACCTCAGCAATTGCTGCAAAAGTCCCTATGTAAGGGCTGTGGCCGGGGCCTGGAGCAGTGGCCCAGTGCAGAGGAGCTGCCCAGTGCCGAACCCAGGTCAGAGGGAGGCGGGACAAGGCCTCCAAAGAGCCGACTCAGGAGCCGCTCCACCAAAGCCCTCTCCACTACATCAAGCGCGATCCAGCCGCGGAGCGCCAATGGGCCGCGCGCCTGCCCGCCCCCGCGCAGTCGCAGCCGGATCCGGCGCCGATCCGGCCGGCGGATCGAAGGGATCCGGATCCAGGACACAGGCGGATCCGGGCAGGGCACTGACCCGGATCGAGCTCGGATCCGGATCCGGCACCCGGGCCCGTCCCACTCGAGTTACCGGCCGGCTCTGCTCGCCCGAGTCTGGTTCAGGAGCTGGCTCCGACCCACCCCGGCCGGAGGCTGCCCCTTGAGCTGCTGAAGGCGGGGGAGCCGGGTGGGAGGCACTCATCATCCGTCCAGACCAGCATCGAGGTAATGGTCACGTGGAGTCTCAGAGGGGAGGCCGAGGGTAGGCCTGGAGTGCCTCCTCGATAGCCTCGGCTCTCAGGTCCCGTGGTCCTCCCTCTGTCCACGTGAAAAGCACTGGGAGCCGGGAGAAGCTTGGGCGGCTGGCGGGGCCCAGCTGGCGGGGAGCCGAAACAGGTCTCGGCCCGCGCTGTTTTTTTGCTCTCCCTCCTCTCCTTTTCCTCCCTCTCCCCAGAACCGGGGAGGAGGAGTTTGAGTCCCCAGGAGGAGGAGGGTGCGGAGGAGAAGGAGAGGCGGAGGTACTCCCGAGTCCGAAGGTGAGAGGAGGCGGCGGAGCTGAGGCTCATCCTTCAATGCTGGACCTCGAAGGAACCCCTTCTGGAGGGTTGAACCCTGCACACAGCAAGCCCCAGATGTGAACACACCAACCCCAAAAATCAGCTGGGAGTGTGGGCCAACTCTGAGGGAAAGCTTACTAAAGTAACTAAACAATTACACTTTCACACAAAAATTAATAAAAAACTTCAAAATAATAATAACAGTAGAAAAACTAGCTTTAGAGCTTTAGAAACCAATCCAAATCACCATCCAACCTGCGAGATCTGAGGTCATGAGGAGGAGTAGGGTAGGGCATAGGAGGGGAGAGGTGAGGAGTTGAGAGCTTGAAAATAGCTTGAAAAACCATGCGGTTGATCCACAGGTTGCAGACAAATGAATATCCTACTTCAGATTCGTTGTTTCCAGACTGTGACAATGTTGACTCCATAAACATTTTAGATACCATTGTAGTTTCCTCATATGCAGTCTTGCACATGGAATTAGTAGAATGCAGGATGCCATGAACCCCAAAGCCTGCAGAGTTTGTCTTGCAGATAACTGGGTTTTTGTGGCCATCTGTTTGAAGTATATAGTCAGTTGCCTTTGTTTGTCTTGTGTAAGGTAAGCCATCTCGGCAGTTGTATTCAAGCTTGCACCCAGGAATGTAATTTTTTGAGAGGGTACAAGTTGTGATTTATTTTTGTTTATTGTGTACCTTAGGCATGTTAGAAGCCTTTTTACAAACGCCAGATGTTGAAGAAGAATGTCCTTGTTTTCTGCTTGATGAGACAGTCGTCCAAGTAAGGACAGATTTGTATGCTTCTTTGTCTGCAAAATGCAATTATTGATGCCAGGCAGTAAAGATCCTGGGCGCAGTAGATAAACCAAAGGGCAGTGCAGAGAATTGGTAATGCATAAAACCTGCCTTGAAGTGGAGGTATCTTCTGCACGATTCCCTTATTGGGATATGCAGGTATGCCTCTTTTAAGTCTAGAGTCACTAACCAAGCGTTCTTGCCCAGCATGGGCAGTAGCTGTTTTAAATTCAGCATTTTGAATTTTGGGATGTCCAAGAACCTGTTCAAAATCAATAAGTCCAGTATTGGACGCCAGGCAGTGTCTTTTCTGGGTACTAGTAACAGTCTTGAATAAAAACCTTGTCCTTTTTCCTCTTCTGGTTGAATAGCCCCCATATCCTTGAGGGACGTAACTTGTTTCTGAGCCTCTGCCCACTGATTATGTGGCAGATCTGGCCAACTGTTTGGAATTGGCAAAGTATGGAAATGAAATCTGCACCCCTGGGATACTATGTTTAATGCCCACTTGTCCTGGGTAATTAACTGCCAATTTTGAGCATGAAGTGCTAATTTTCCCCCCAAGGGGGCTGCCAAAAGATAAGTGCTTGGTGATGGTGGAGGGAAGTCACTGAGACTGCTTACTGTAGGGTTGTGCTTTGTTTCCTCCAGATTTGGAGGTAGAGGCACCCCACTGCTTTGACCTGTAAGAACCCTGTGATTGGTAACTAGAGCCTTTTGAGCATCTGGATTTGCCTTGTGAGGCTCTGTTGGACACAGGAAAGGACCAATTTTTAGTAGGCCAGTGCCTACTGAACCTGGGTGGCTGCACTTGTAAACAATATTTTACAGTTTGCATAGGCTTAGCTTTGTCTTCCATTTTCTTTAAAACTTCTTCTGCCTCATTACCAGAGTATCAGGCTGTAAAGGTGCTTCCAACAATTTAGCTTTAACATGATCAGGCAGATTTTGCTCCGTGAGGCAGGCATGCCTTCTAATCACAGATCCAGTAACTGTGGCACTGCAAGAGGCCTCCAAGGAATAAAAACCACATTGCAAAGTATGCTTTCCAACCTGTTCTGCTGCATGCAATAATTCCTGTTATTCTTTATTTTCCACACAATTAGAAATCAACATAATTTTCTGTTTCAATAAGCCCATAACATGCTGTTGATATTTAAGCACATGAAACTGGCAGTTTAAGGCCCTAATTGCCAAGGTTGCAGATGTATAAACCTTCTTTCCCCATCTATCCAGCACCCTGGAATTTCTATCAGAGGGGGGTAGGATTTTTGGCTGTAGAGGCCTTTACACCTTTTGGACCCCGTGAGATAGTTTCAGGATCAGCAGCAGGATTTTTGAATAAAACATTTGTGGGAGTCAGGAACCCTGTAATATCTGTCTGGATTACTAGGAGCCGGAGGTAGGGAATCGGGAGCCATGCTTGATTTCGAAAACACATCAACAATGTCTAATACAGGAGGTACAGCCAAAGGCCTATGCTGAGGAAGAAGGAGGAAATCCCTAAGCCTCTTTTTTGATTCAGAGAAATCCTGACTCTCCCAATGAAAATGTTCCCTTAAAGTATGCAAAGTTTCTCCAAAAGAATAATCCTCAGGAGGAGATGCAGATGGAATGGATTCTTCTGCATCTGAATCCTCACAGGGTGGTATGGAAAATTCCTGATCAGAAGAGGAATCAGAAGAAATAGAAACCTGATCTGAAGATTCATAATCAGTGTCTTGCCTAGGCCTCTTAGCAGGGTGGGGGGGGTTGGTAACCCCTGATCAAGGTAATTAAGTCCTCAGCCATTTTGATTACCTGTTTTTTAGTCATAGGGGCCAGAGCACGAGGCTCATGTGTCTGTTTTTTAGACTTAGAAGTTATTTTTTGTTTTTGCTTTTGAAGCTGGCGGTTTTATATAGAAATGTTGAGGCCTGAAAACACCCGCAGAAGCTGGTGCCTGCTCAGCGGCTCCGGACCCATCCAAGGGAGAGAATTCTGCGGGTTCAATACTCTGAGAAACTTGCGGCATACCGGATTCCACATGGGTCTCGGTAGAGGCCTGCGACTCAAAAGTAGCGGGTATCAGGGGCTGCAAAAGCACCTCACTGAGTACAGGCGAACCGGCGACTGGTTTAGGAGAAGCTTTGTCATCGGTTTTGGACATCGACGGTCCGTCTCTGTCCTTTTCTTTGCATTTTTTGTGAACTCCAGTAGTCGGATTGCTATCCGACGAAATTTCAGGGTAATTAAATCTGGATCCAAAATATTTTGGAGCAAAAATATACCGACGCTTAATAGTGCATTGGTTAAATCTAGCACAAAACCGACAGCAAGGCACATTATGATCTGGGCCTAGGCAAGGAATACAGTACAAATGAAAATCCTTATGAGGTATTTGATTCCCACAAGTGATGCAATTATTAACTTTTACTGACATCGGTAAGGAGCAAGAAAAAGTTTCCTCAACGGGGTACTTAGCTTTAATTGAAGACTTTTCATTTCTGAAACTCGAATGCGAAAATTTCAGGAGTCGGCTGACCGTCACTTGCGAACTGCTTCTGCTTCGGGCACCGCGCGGCAAGAAAGACTGAATAAAATGGCGTCGGCTGCATGTTTTATACCCCTGACGACCTGACATCATGGAAGAGACAGCAACCGATGCAGGACCCAAGACTTTGATACTCAGGCCGACTGAGGGCAACCTGCCAGCAGATTACCCAAATGTAATGATTACAACAGTGAAACACAAAGAACATCACTAGAAACATGAGCCACAAAGCATCAAAGAAAATGATGACGTTTACATCACATGGCAACATCCATTACCAACAATTCAAAAGACAGATGCTAGTAAAATGGATATAGTGGTCCATGAAAAGAAGACAAAAGTAGCACTGATCACTGACATCGCCACACCCACTGACTACATTGTCTTGCGTACCGAGACACACAAAGTGACAAAATATCAGGATTTGCAGGCAGAAAATAGAGCAAAGTGGAAGAAAGATACCCAGACAGTCCCAATAGTAGTAGGAGCAATGGGTGTTATTAAAAAAAAAAAATCTAAAATCATTTTTGTATGCGTTACCAATACATGTAACTCCATACGAATTGGAGGAGTCATTACTGGGCACACTGCGGGTGTTGCAAAGAGCACTTCTGGCTGACATCAAAGACTGAAACAATACTAATTTCATGAACTTTAATCGTACTTTGACTTAGGAGTGGGGTCCATTCCCGTCATGGTATCAGAAACCCAAAAGATTTGGAGAAATTAAACGTAATTAACCCATATGTCAATAGATAGGTAGTCAACTGGCTCACCAACATAATCCATACTGTCAAAGTTGGGGATTTCACCTCTACCAGTAGAACAGTTACCAGTGTGGTATCACAACATTCTGTGCTAGGCCCTCTACTGTTTGGAATCTATTTCTCGAAAGCCATAGGATGGCCTGTGGCTTACCAAGTTAGCAGATGACTGCAAACTGGGAGCGATCATGGAGTCCCCTAAAAATATTAGCATATTACAGGAGGGGTTAACACAAAGGATATGTGCCAAAGCCACAGTCTAAAACTAAGTGCAAAAATGTGCATCATTCTCCCCTTTGGCAAAGAGGTAGCCCCTGCAAATTACAACACAGGCAGCACCACCCTAAGCTTGAACCCAGTGATGTGTGACTTGGGAACACAAGTTGATAGCAGTCTAAACTTCTATCACCATGTGCCCATAGTGGTAAGGAAAGACTTTTATATTGTACACCTCATAAGGAAGGGCATTGCATCCAAGACCAAGGATGTTATAATTCCTCTGTACTCCACCCTCACACCAGTAATAGTACAATGCTCCCTCTTGCATGTACCTCACCAGACACCTGCAGTAGATGGAAAACACAGATGTTCCTGACCAAGAGAATTCAGGAACTCCAAAGCGTGATCTACATGTAAAGACTGAAAGCCCTGTCACTACTCGGTGTCCTACAGGCTGCTGAGAGGCGACCTGTGCCTGGCCTACAAGAGCAGTCTCTGACCTTGTCCTAAAGGAAATGCTGTATGATTTCAAACCAAATGGGACAAGAGTTGCTTGCTCCAGAGAGCTCAACCTGGGCTGTGACTTAAACAAAACATGCTGAAGAGACAGATGGGTCTCCCAGAGACTGCCGCTACTCTGGAATAAACTTCCAATTCATGTTAAGTAATGACCCTATTTAAGTGCAACCTGGACAACTGGATGGGAGATCTTAAATTCACCCCTGGGGTGGCACCTATGTCCCTCATGGACAGGGGCACCCGGTGCAGATCACAGATTTGCTCTGCAAACAATCAAATCATCTAACAATGGTCAGTTAGGGAACATGGTTATTACATGGCTAGGCTTGTAAAGGCCCTAGGGATATTAGCCTAGCAACCTATGAATCTATGAGAGGGGTTTCACAGGCCTGAAGGTTAGCCACAAAATCTATGAACCTACACATATAGTACAAGTTTGCCTCCACCCCCTGCAAAAAAGTACAGTTGTGTACACTTAGCATAAATGTAGATGTTCGAGTGTATTCACTGTTGCAGTCATTACATTTGGGTAATCTGCTGGCAGGTTGCCCTCAGTCGGCCTGATTAACAAGTCTTGGGTCCTGCGTCGGTTGCTGTCCCTTCTTCCATGACGTCAGGTTGTCAGGGGTATAAAAACATGCAGCCAACGCCATTACATCAGTTTTTCTTGCCCCAGATGTCAGGTGCCCCCCAAATGGGGAGCAATATATATATATAGATATATATATATATATATATATATATATATATATATATATATAAAAAAAATTTAAAACACTAAAAATATACACCTCCAAACAAAAGCAAATACACCAAAAAGGCTTTTAAGCATTGTAAAAGAAAGTAGAGGTATAGTTAGAGAAGAAACAGGGGGCTAGAGGGTGGGTAACCAGGACTGCAACAGTGAATACACTCGAACATCTACATTTATGGTAAGTGTACACAACTGTACTATGTTCTTCGTGTTTCACTGTTGCAGTCATTACATTTGGGTAGATTCCCTTGGGAGGATGGATTTATACAGCATTAGGATCAGCTATAAGGCCCTGCAGGACAGCAGTGGCAAAGCCAACCCTGGATTTAGAGAAGAAAGGTAAATGGTAATGTTTGGTGAACGTATGAACTGAGCTCCAGGTAGCAGCTTCTAGAATGTCTCTGGTAGGAACACCTCTGAGAAATGCTGTACAGGTAAGATGCAGCCCTGGTGGAATGGGATCTGATCCCTTGGGGGATAGTTTTACCATGGTGCATATAGCACAAACAAATACAATGGCTTATCCATTTGGAAATATTCTGCTTTGAAATTGCCTTTCCTATGCCTCTGCAGCAAATGTCACCAGTAGTTGTTCAGATTTTCTTGGAGATTTTGTCCTGTTTAAGTAAAATCTAAGTTGTCTGTGTACATTCAAAGAATGCAGAATCCGCTCCCCCTTGTTCTGTGGATTGGGAAAGAAAGTTGGCAAATTAATGGTCTAATTAAGAGCCACACTGCCACTTAGGCATGAAGGATGGATTGGTCCTGAGAGACACCCTGTCCGCATGAAAAATAATGAAAGGCTCCACTGCCATAAGAGCCTGTACTTCAGATATCCTCCTAGCTGAAGTGACTGCTAAAAGGAATGGCGTTTTCCAGGAGAGAAATTTTAAGTCTGCAGTAGCAGTTGGCTCGAAAAGAGGGAGAGTGAGCTTTCCAATACAAAACTGAGGTCCCAGGCAGGGGTTGGAGCTCTCCTGGGAGGTCTCAAGTTTTTGGCCCCTCTGAGATACTGCTTTAGCAGAGGATGAGAGAAGAGGGGAGATTCTGTGTTGTAATGAGCTGAAATGGCAGAAGCATGAATTTTTATGGAAGAAAAGGACAGGCCCTTGTGAAGAATCTCAGTTAAGTTTTGTAAAATCGGAGGAATATTGGGCACTGCTGTGCTTATTCCTTGTGATTGGTTCCAGGCACAGAATCTTTTCCATTTGGCAGCATAAGATTTTCTAGTACTAGGCCTTCTCGCCTCCAAAATGACATCCGTCACAGGTTTGCTGAGGGATGCTAAGGGTGAATTTAGGTGATAAGCCACACTGCAAGATTTAAAGTTTGGAGCGGAGTGTGCAAAATTTGGTTGTTCTGCCGAGACAGAAAAGTAAGGTGTCTGAGGCAGGTGGAAGGTGTGACACATTGCGCAGGAGTGGGTACCAGTGTTGGTGAGGCCAGTCTGCAGTGATCAGAATAATTTTTGGTTTGTCCTGTCTGACTTTTAGTAAAACTTTGGAGAGCAGAGGGAGAAAAGCATAGGCTAAAATGTTTTTCCAGCTGAATGACAGAGCATCCACTTTCCAAGCTTTTTTGTGATGGGTTCTTGTGCAAAATTTGTCCAAGTGATAGTTCTGGGGTGAGGCAAAAAGATCTATGTCTGGACTCCCCCATTTGTGTGTCAACATGTTGAAAATCTGTGGTTCCAGTTTCCATTAGTGTGGGTCCATGAGATTTCTGCTTAGTTCACCTGCCAGAGTATTCAGCTTTCCCGGCAGGAATTGAGCTTGTAGCTGTATTTGGTAAGTCAAGGCCCTGTTCCACAATGCCATGGCTAGTCTGCAAAGGGGGTAGGAATGTGTTCCCCCCTGCTTGTTTATGTACCACATAACTGTGGTGTTGTCTATCATTAATTGTCCTGAATGAAGGTAGTCCTTGAAGGCTGTCACAGTGCATTCTGTACAGCTAGCATCTCTTTCTGATTAATATGAAGGTGCATTTGATTTGGGCTCCATTTGCCCTGAATGCACTTCCCTGCCAGATGAGCCCACCAAGCATAGTCTGATGCGTCTGGTAGTTAGGGTTTGGGTGGCAGGGGGTGGAGTGAAGGCAGTCCCTTGTTTTGGTGGCAGGCCTCTGCCACTATAGGAACTCTAGTTGCACGCAAAGTATGATAGGAATCATTGTTTCCAGGCTGTGACCATGTTGGCTCCATAAACCTTTTAAGTACCACTGAAGTTTCATCATATGCAGTCTTGCATATGGAATTAAAAGAATGCAGGAGGCTATGAACCCCAAAGCCTGCAGAATTTGCCTTGCAGCTAGCAGGGTTTTTGTGGCCACCTGTTTGAAGTAAGTCACCAATTGAATTTGCTTTGCTGGTGTAAGGTAAGTCATCTGGGCAGATGTATTCAAGCTTGCACCCAGGAATGTAATTTTTTGAACGGGTACCAGTTGTGATTTATTTTCGTTTATAGTGTACCCCAGACAAGTTAGAACCCTTTTTACAAATGCCAGATGCTTTAGAAGAATATCCTTGTTTTCTGCCTGAATTAGACAATCGTCCAGGTATGGATATATTTGGATATTTCTTTGCCTGCAAAATGCAATTACTGGAGCCAGGCACTTTGTGAACACCCTGGGCGCAGTAGATAAGCCAAAAGGCAGTGCAGAGAACTGATAATGCAAGCAGCCTGCTTTGAAGCGGAGGTATCTTCTGCAAGATTCCCTGATTGGAATATGCAGGTAGGGCCTCTTTTAAGTCTAGAGTTATCAACCAGGCATCTTTGCCTAGCATATGAAGTAACTGTTGAAGAGTCAGCATCTTGAATTTTGGAATGTCCAGAAAAATGTTTATAGTAGATACATCCAGAATTGGATGCCATGATTTGTCTTTTCTGGGTACCAGGAAAAGTCTTGAATAAAAACCTTGTCCCTTTTCCTCTTCAGGTACTGGCTGAATAGCCTCCATGTTCATGAGGGACAGAACTTGTTTCTGGGCCTCTGCCCACTGATTTGGGGGCGGGTCTGGCCATCCATTTGGGATTGGCAAAGTGTGAAAATGAAACCTGTATCCCTGGGATACTATATTTAAAAAAAACATTTGTCCTGGGTTATCAGTTGCCAGTTTTGTGCATGAAGTACCAGTTTTCCCCCAAAGGGGCAGCTGAAAGGTAAGTGCTTGGTGAGTGTAGAGGGAAGTCATTGAGACTGTTTACCATAGGGAGGTGCCTTGTTTTTTCCAGATTTGGAGGTGGAGGCACCCCATTGTTTTGTTCTAAAAGTCCCTTGTGACTGAAACTTGGAGCCTTTGGAATGTCTGGGTTTGACTTCAGTGGCTCTCGAAGGTATGGGAAAGGACCAGTTCTTAGTAGGCCAGTGCCTACTAAATCTTGGAGGTTGCACTTGTAAGAAATCTTTCACAGTTTGCATAGATTTAGCTTTAATCTTCCATCTTTTTTAAAACTTCTTCAGCCTTATTACCAAAGAGACGGTCCTGTTGTAGAGGAGCATCCAACAATTTTGCTTTAACATGATAAGGCAGAGTTTGCTCTTTAAGCCAAGCATGCCTTCTTAGTACAGACCCAGTTACAGCAGCCCTGCAAGAGGCATCCAAAGAATCAAAACCACACTGCAAAGTATGTTTTCCAAATTGTTCAGCTGAATGCAATAAATCCTGTAAATCTTTATTTTCCACAAAGTCAGAAATTAACATAATTTTTTGTTTAAGCAGTCCCATGACATGCTGTTGATATTTAAGCATATGAAATTGACAGTTTAAAGCCTTGATTGCCAAGGTTGCAGAAGTGTAAATCTTCTTACCCCATCTATCCAGCGCCCTGGAATCTCTATCAGAAGGGGTAGGATTTTTAGCAGTAGAGGCCTTAATGCCCTTGGGACCCTGAGATATGGTTTCAGGATCTGCAATAAGATTTTTGAAAAGGAATTTGTGGGAGTCAGGAACCCTGTAGTATCTGTCTGGCTTACAAGGAGCCGGAGGCAGAGAATCAGGAGCCATACTAGATTCTGAAAAAATATTATCAACAATGTCTAAAACAGGAGGTATAGCCAAAGGTCTATGCTGAGGAAGAATAAGAAAATCCCTAAGTCTCTTTTTAGATTCAGAGAAATCTTGACTTTCCAAGTGGTAATGTTCCCTTAAGGTATGTAAAGTTTCCCCAAAAGAAAAATCCTCAGGGGGAGAAGCAGAAGGAATGGAATCTTCTGCACCAGAGTCCTCATAGGTAGGTATAAATAAATCATGTTCATTAGAAGAGTCAGAAGAAATAGAATCCTGTTCAGAAAATTCATAATCAATGTCTTGCCTGGGCCTCTTAGAAGGAGGGGGTTGGCTACCCCTGATCAGAGTAATTCAATCTTCAGCCATTTTGATTATTTGTTTTTTAGGCATAGGGGCCTGCACATGTGGCCCAGGCATCAGTTTTTTAGACATAGATTTAGATTTTGGCCTTAGTTTTGAAGATGGCATCGGTCTAATATACAAATCTGTAGGCCTGAAAACACCCTCAGAAGCCGGTGCCTGAACAGTGGCTTCGGACCCATCTAAGGTAGAGACATCCGCAGGTTCCACAATTGAAGCATCTCACGGCACACCAGACTCTGAATGGGTCTCAGCAGAGGCCTGCGAATCAGAAGTAGCAGGTATCAGGGGCTGCGAAAGCACCTCACTGAGAACCGGCGACTGGTTTAGGAGAAGTGTAGTCATCAGTTTTGGACCTCGATGGTCTGTCTCTGTCTTTTTCTTTGCGTTTTTTAGGTATTCCGGTAGTCGGATTGCCAACCAATGACATTTCTGGATAATTAAATCGTTAGCCAAAATATTTAGAAGAAAAAATATACCGACGTTTGACAGTGCGTTGATTAAATTTAGCACAAAACTGACAGCAAAGCACGTTCTGGTCAGGGCCTAGGCAAGGAATACAGTAAAAATGAAAATCCTTATGAGGTATTTGCTAAACACAAGTAATGCAATTATTAACTTTTACTGACATCGGCATGGAGCAAGAAAAAGTTTCCCCAAAGGGGCACTTAGCTTTTAGTTGAAGACTTCAGTTCTGAAACTTGAAAACGAAAATTTCAGGAGTCGGCCGGTCGGTACTTGCGAACTGCTTCTGCTTCGGGCACTGCGTGGCAAGAAAGACTGATGTAATGGCGTCGGCTGCATGTTTTATACCCCTGACGTCATGGAAGAAGGGACAGCAACCGACACAGGACCCAAGACTTTGTTAATCAGGCCGACTGAGGGCAACCTGCCAGCAGATTACCCAAATGTAATGACTGCAACAGTGAAACACAAAGAACATTGTGTGTTGTAGATATTTCAGATTTTGAGGCACTTTGATAGTGTTGTTTTGCCGATTTTGGATTGATGATATGAACATCTAAATACATACACACACACACATATTATATATATATATATATATATATATATATATATATATATATATATATATATATATATATATATATTTATTATATATACATACACATGTACACACACACACACACACACACATGTACATCTCCAAAACAAAACCTGGAAACCAAGGTAATCACAAATATTACAAAAACCTGGTCAACAAACTGCTAAAGGTACTTGGAAAGGAAGGAGGACTACAAAAATTGAGCACTTTGGTTCCCTTTTATCAACTTGGAACTTCTTCAGAAACATGGCTATTCCACAAAACTTCCCATATTTAAACAAAATTTCCCTCCAAAACTATCTCCAATAGGATTCAACATTTAAATGTCACTGTTACATCACTTCCTGGAAATAAAAAAAACAGTAACTTAACTAATTGCCATAATAATATATACCACATTTACAATGTCTTACCTATTTAAACACAAGGGGGGGCCATCCATGAGTTTGGATTTAATGTCTTCTGATAGAGATTGTGGTCTCAGCCAAGCAAATCTTCTACAACTTCTGTACACTTCATCAATTATGATTTTAACTCCTGCTTCTTTAGGGTTTTCTTTCTTGTTTAGCAAAGTGTACATGAATCATTTTCAATTTACTTCTACTCATTTTAATTTCCTTCACCTTGCATGCAATGTTGCACACTTTAAAAACTCTCTTCTGAGCTCTTTAGTGAGAGAGCATACCTTCACAACCTGGTCTGTAACATCAATAGGACTTGTTAGCAGGACAGATGTGTGTCCCAGAGACTCCCTCCTTCTGTGGAATAGACTCCCTTTCCACGTCAAGCAGAGTACCTCATTAATCCTTTTTAAGTGCAACCTGGACAACTGGATGGGGACAGAAAATACACTCCTGGGATTCCACCTGTGTCCCTGCTGGACAGGGGCATCATGTGCTGACTTGTCAGAACATGGACTAAATTCTTGGCTAGGCTTGTAAGGGCCTCAGGCCCAATAGCCTAGTAACTTCTATGATCCTACGTACACATCAACTGCTCTAACATTAAATCTGACTTTTCAATATGTCCCATTGTCTGACCATTAATAAAACAATTTCCTACTAAACAAATTATGTAACTCACCAAAATTCTGTCTGAGACTGGTTTTAATTTGGTAACACAAGCATTGAGAGATTCAGTGGGAACCTGCATCCTTATGAAGAAAGAACAAGTGACGGCCTTCTCTTTGGCTTATACTAACTATGAAACAGTCTCATAACAGCAATAAATCGGTTATTCTCCCCCTGGGAACACATGAAGTGCAGAAAAAAAAAAAAAACACACTATACACCTTCCCAGATTTATTGAATATTCACGTTAATGTCAAAGAAATTGAAATTCCAGATCAATACTTTCTGGTAAATTATACTGGAAAGGTTTCCTGGTAGTTGCGGATAACAGTCATATAATGAAGATCCAAAAACCTTTGCAGTACATTACATCCCTCCTTTTCAGAATCTAAACTTTCTGTTCCGTCCATAAAGTTAGACTGAATTAACTGTACCAACAAAACAGTTGTGTAGTTTTTACTAATTATGACTTTAAACATGGGAAAATCAAATTATCTCAGCACCAAATGAAGGGTAGTACTGTTAGCAGTTCCAATATAAATTTGCACCCTCAGTTGTTTGTCTTTCGGCTTTTCCCGGTTAGGGGTCGCCACAGCGAAACTCCGGTCCGCTAATGATTGGCAGTAGATTTTCATGAACGCCGAAATGCCAGCTTGACGTCCAACCTTCAACAAAGGAATGCCCATTTACGTATGTCTTTGAATGCCACCCAACCGCGGGGAGGACATGTGGACTCCACACAGAAGGCACTAACCATACTCCAGCCGAGAATCGAATGGGAGAACCTCTTGCTGCGAGGCAACAACGCTACCGCTGCACCACCGCAGATTATAAATTTGCACCCTCAGTAAAGAGGTTAATTTCATATGTAAATATATGTAAATTTTAGTAAAATACTGCAGCCAGTACACTGTAAAATGGCAAACGAGACCTAAATATAGACTGCCACTTCAAAAGAGAAGCTGATGCACCTAACCAGATATAGCATAACTTGGCCACTTAACCTAGACTATCAATCAATACAGAAGTATCAGGAGCAGAAAGACTATCTGCATTAGCCTGCATAACAAGGTAAATACAGTTTTAAATGGTATCTAAACAAAGACATGTTATCTCTAGTAACAAATCAACTTAACTGAAACACTGCAGTGTCAAAGGTATGCGTCTTAACCAGGAAAAAGATATCAACCCATGTATAACAATGGAGGAAAAACACTATGCATTTAAAAATGTACACTTTACTAGCACAGGGTCAAGGTGTCTATCCAAACTACTAATGGATAGACTCTGATATTAACTTCATGTCAACAGGCCACCAGCTAAAAAGGGAAGTACCAAGCTGAAAGTACACTTACTGTTGGGCAGTCTAGACAGCCATTGGAGGACTGGTGCTCAGCTTTTCCCTAGCAAGTAGAAAATGTGGGGTAGGCAGATAGAAGATAACAGAAGAAAACACATAAGGCATACTAGGTCTAAATAAGGAATTGTACATATGCTCCTGTGTCTGTATGCGAGAGTCTACATGTGGAAGCTAAAGGGGTTCCTGTTGTACAAGGACTAACTGCTATCATTGGAATTCAGAAAAATGGGACAGTCAGAGGAACAGCCAATAAATCAGAATACTCTAGTTTGACAGAGGGACCTCAGAATTAATAATACATACACAGTACGTCATGGCACGGGGGGGGGGGGACCCCTCAAGTTTTGTCAATTATTCTTCCCCAATATACAAGCATGTGAAACTAATCATCAATGTTTCATGATCAGTGATCATGTTCAGTGCAGAAAAAAAGGTAAGACTGGCTTACCATAGTTATGCAGATACTCAATAATGACAAAGACGATGCACAGAACTAATTTAATAAACATTTCCAGGTGTTTCTGTTATTAGATTCATGGGGAATTCTAAAGGCTAAGATAAATGAAAGACTGCTTTAATTAATACCCTTCACCCTTACAAGGCAGAAATAAAATGAGTACGGAAGTTAGTCTCACCCAGTAATCTCAACAATGAGACAGAAATAAACAGGAAGACAATATTCTGAATCTGCCAAATTTAGTGATAAAGGTATTTCAGTTTGCAAAAGCACAAATAGTCCAAAGCTTGTTGTATAGCAGGTCAGATGGTATTCTTGCAAGTCAAATAGCTAATACTGCTTTCAAACAAAGCAAAATGTAAGCTCACAGTCAGAGGTCTAATATTTCAGTAATGTTTAACAATACTCACTTTCAATGATTTCTGTTCTGTCCCAGAAATGTCAGACTTGTCATCTTTCTTTCCATAGGTCATATAACAAGGTTTCAAGAAAAAAAATCTCAAGGAAGACTAAGGACCACTTGGCACAAGTAGTAAGCTCAATTTCCTCCTTTAACTATTTGATAAACTGCATCTCCTCCTTAACCAACAGATTATTTCTGAACTGCTTATCCTCCTCAAGAAATGCCATGTTATCTCACATATACAATCTTGCACTGATACATAAAGTGTAGCTTCCAGGAAACGATACCTTCAGTGGAACTAATATCCATTCCCTTAACTCATTTTTCTGAGATGAAAATTCTACTGTACACTAGAATCTGATAGAAAAAAAAAAACATTTATAAATGAAAAACTGAAGAAGCTGATATAATGGAACTACAATTTATATACTTAAATACCTAAATACTTTTTTGCAGCAAAAAAGGGAATAATTAAGACACATAAATTAATGCAGTGAAGACAGGCAAAGAATTAAGCAACTTAGTTTGGAAGTCCCAAGTATATGACGTTAGCTGAAGCAAAAATAAAAAGGAGAAGATACTTGATTCACACACAGTGAATATGTTAAATATGACATGAAAAAAATCAAATTACAACATCAAATGCATGCTTTCTTCACTTGAGATAGTGCAAGAAAATTGTTTAGATTTTTAACAGCAAAAATTAAATCATATTTCCAGACAGCTGGAATGTACACTGTGTCTGAACTTAACATGCCTTTCTATCCAGATTACTGAAATAATGCATCATTGCTAGTGACTGACTTTTGCGTGGAAGCAACATCTTTGTGTTACTGGGTTCAGTTCCCTGCACACCACTGGTTAATAATGATTAGGATTAGTAAAGTTTAAAGACAATGCTTGAAAAAGGCTTTTCCACAAAGACTAGTAAAGCTGCTGTTTTATCAGCAGGAGGAAAGAAACATGCTTTAATGCAATCTCTGGTGCTGTTACACATGTGCATGAAAGAGAGGCATTCAGTTCTAAAGCAAGAAGTGAGATTTGAAGATGGTTACTGCAATACATTCTCCCTGAAAAAGCAGGCACAGCCCATAGCAATATTGTTTAGCCTTGGGAGTAGCAGACACCACTGCAATGGCTGATACACATGCTCACTTGAACAAATGCATTTTAGTACCACTATACATTTTCACACACACAAACCACTTCTTTGAGATCTCTGGATTACTTGAAACGCCTAGCAAACATGCTCTAGTCTACATCCAAAAACATTACCATGAAGTGAAGACATATTTACCTTGCCTAAATTAGCTCAGTTCAGTGGTCTGCCATAAGACATTGGACACTGATAAACTGGATGAATAAATGATTATGAAATGGGTAAAACTGATTACAAAGCAGTTTTACCCATATTTTTTAAGTATAAGCTCACAAATGAAAGCAATGCCCCTTATAACCTAAAGGTAACAATAAATGAATGCATACATTTTACTAACACAACATTTTAAGGTATACATTTTCAATTATATTATTTCCTGAGTGACAAAACATTCTAGCATCCCTGAAACTGCATACTCCACCAGCGGAGGCAGTACAACCATGCATGAAACATACTCTTTTGTAACACGTATCCACTAGTTGTGTACTTATCTAGCAAGAAAAAAGTTAACTTTGCTTTGATGAATTGAAAACTGATGTGATGCAAGAATTTTTGAATGCTATATTTTCATGGGTCATTTTAACCAAAACCAATAAAATATCAGTTTAGTACTTCCTCAAATGGCAAAGAGATTAGTCTCAAACAAAAGAAATGCCCAAACTAAATGTACACTCTATTTCCACATCTGCAACTTTAAATTCAGTCAGCAAAAAGATTTAAGTATTTTTGTCATAATCATGGGGTATGGACACAGTAAGGGTACAAATTAAGAGAAAGTCAGGCACTTGAAAAACATGAAAAGTGCTCTCTTCAGAAGCAGGAAGTTATCTAGTCTTATCTTCCATCTTATTTTAAGCACAAAGTACAACAAACAAAAAAATTTTAAAAATTACAAAAACCAACTCATTCTTAAACCCACTGGCACAAGTTTCAAACTTAGTTAAAAGTACTTACACTATGCAGACACAAATGCAAACCACTATGCTTTCAGCCAGACACAGCACAACTTACCCAGCAATGTTCTTGAAAGAATATTTGTATTTATTTAATGCTGTAATTCAGCAGAAGGGGATGAATGACATAAGGAAGAGGTCTTAAACTTCACAATTCCTCAATTATGACACAGTAACACGGCCACAAGGCATCGAAGTATGACAGACTCCTTTCATGAAGTTTGGGCAAACCATCACTAATTCACCCTTGCTTGGCCATCAATAAATCTCTCACACACACAAATCAGACACTCAGTAATTCCAGCAGAATAAGCTAAAATGTAATGGAAACTGAATTAAATGCATGTTAACACAATGTTCCCATACTACTGATGCATGTTTTACAAAGTTCAAGCTGCCAAACAGCATGCCATTATATATAGTAAGAATCTCCAGAATCAGTTAATCACAGATTTCAATTCACTGTTTTAAAGCAAAGATCACTTGAACATACTAGGAATCAATGAAATTGACTAGCCAATCATTTTTCCGATGTTTAAATAACCGATTAGTATTCTGACAAGCTGACTACTTTTATTGCCACACACCTGACTGCCCAGATGTTGCAGTCAACAAGGCTATAGAAAAATAAAAACAATGCAGCAGCAATTGTGTAAGGATGGTTAAAAAAAAACTCATGCAAATTTCTGAAACTCAGCCTTCTAGACATGAAGGGGGAAAAATTCACCTTTTCCTTTATTGCATCAACCTGCAAGGAAATGTAAAGTTGTAAGCTTAGAAAACAAATTCTATATCCAGCAAAAAAAAAAAAAAAAAAAAAAAAAAAAAAAGCTTTTGTAAATCAGTCAGGAAATTTAAAAAACAAAATGCATAAATAGGAACACACAAAAATCTAAGTGGAAAATGTGCAGTAGAATTGTACACTGCAAAAATACCAGCATTTTTGTACAACTAGGTCTATCCTATTGATAAAAGTTCCAAAATCAACCCTGTAAAATATTTCATCCTTTACTGCCCTATCCTTCTAGGAGTTTATTGCCTTCTTTTATATAAAATCAAGAAGCATTAAGGCACTTTGTCATGGTTACTAAAATATGTACTTCATTTCTAGGACAGTGCTACGCTCCAGTTAGCAAGGAAAAAAAAAAAAAAAAAACCTAAATGTTGCCCTAGTGGACTCATAACCGGAAAGATACACACACAGGAATATAAACACTTAATACATTGTAATACCTTATTAAAACAGTTCAGGGCTGTAGGGAGCCAATGCCTGAACTTACCTCACAGCAAGCAGGGGGAGTAAAGTAAGAAAAAGTCTTTACAGCATACTCTACATATCGCAGGGCAAAAACACAGACTGCTTAAAAAGAATCTATGGCCAAAGGAGGATGTATTGATTCTGTGTCATTAGGGCCCCCCTCTTTCTTGATCTCCTTTATCTTTGTAAGACCACTAACACCATTAATTAGGGATGTAAATCTCCACTAACATGCAAATAAAATGTGCTAGAGATACAAAATTACCCAGTGTCTACCATACATCTGTAACAATACTTGCCATGCAAGTTAAACAAAAAGGCACCCTAGCATCCCTCAAATTAGACTTGGATGATTGTACAGGTACCCATAAATTTACTCTAGAAATAACCTACTTTGCTCTTACTAAGTAGGGGACAGAGTATCAGTGTAGTTATTGACAAGGCATAAATGGTCTTCTGACTCAACTGCCTTGCATTTCCTATGACCCTACTAAATGCTTTACCTCAGAAAAGGTAAGTACATTAAAGACACAATGTGTACTTGCTATGAATGATACTGCAAACGTGTTCACAGTAAGACTCTTAAGAGAATGGTCAGTTTCATGATGCAGAGGGATAAGTCCCAACTACACCAGACAAACAGAGGTTGAGTAGTGGCTTGGGCACTGAAGAAGCTGACAATGGAAGAATGCAAATGAGTGGCTAATGGTGGCTCACCCATCGGGGGTGAGGGATTGGTAGCTCAGTAGACTACAATTTTTGGACACCCACTGGAGGCCAGCTTCCACAACTGACAAAAGACAAGTGATGAGTACCCAGCAAGAAATTCATGAGCTATGGCAGACATTCTGGACATGTGCGGAAGCAGTGTGTGAACTATGCTTGTTCAGTACGCCACAAGAGCGGGGCTGGGATAACAGAAAAATCCATCATGTACAACTGCAGAACGGCAGTGATTACCTGGCTCTAGCAAAGGATGGGTTTCCAGGATAGCTCTCTGGCAGAGGGACAAGTAGGTTCAAACTTTAAATGCTGGTTGCCCTTATGGGAGGGTGCTTGGCTAACTGACCTCCAAGGAAGGTCAAGGAACAAAGTGCACTGACTGAAATCCATAGCACAACACATAAGTGGAAGGAAGTGCTTGCATCCCCCATGGATTTCAATGCATGCTGGTGTGGGGCAGAAGTAATAGTAGTATAGTAAAAAGGGACACTTGTTATAAAATCTTCCCTGCTGCCAGGCTGGTCCCACACTGGGTCATTCCATCTTCCCTCCAGCCAGCTACAGACACGGAAAAGAGAGTCTGAACACAGCTGATATGTGGCAATAACTGCGTCAAAAATAAATCAGAGCATTGATGTCCAAATTTAATAAACATGGACACTAATTATCTGAGAAAAAACATCTACATGTTAAACTACACATGCACAAACACAAAAATTTTTTTTTTACCACATTAGCTGAACTACACCTGGAGTTTTATTTGATGGGGACTGACTGCGTTTCTTTTTTCCACCAATCAAATTCAGGTGAAGTTCCCACAATCAAGGAGCCAGAAGCACAGCTGATTGCAACATACCAGCTACATGCAAGTGATGACCCCCCCCAAGCAACAATCCAGAACCTTCCTGAAAATCAAGAAACAACTCTAAATATATAACACTCTAACGATAAACAAGTAATATGTTAACATACAGTTGCCTGATATGCAGAAAACTCAACAGCAAAAGCTAGATGGACAGGTCAACCACCAATAAGTGGATGTAGGGAGTGCATTCCTAACGCAATGAGGACTATGTTGAAGGTCAAGTGCTGTGGCAAAATCATATGTGTTATAAGAAATAACAAGGACCGCTTCAGTCAGTGCTATGGTTGGTCTGAATTCCAATCAGTAAACAAGGAAGGAAGAAGCCAATAACAGTCCAAGAACAGAGCAAACAATTCTAAATTCAATATTATTCTCATCAAGGCAGGCCCATCTCTCAGACTATACAGACAAAAGGCACCACTTAGATAAAATGATTTCAGTGCTAATGGATGAAGTAGGATACATCTATACTTGTGAAATGCAGCAGAGGGTGGCCAGAACAATGGCCAGAGGGCAGGGCTGCTAGACAGAAGAAAACAGCTGTCAATTGACTAAGTTGCGGAAAACTGGCAACTGTAAGGTTCTCTCTAGAGTCTAAGCATATCCACCTAACTAACCTAGTGCAACCATTTCACAGACTCCAGAAAAGGCAAATAACCACAAGGGAGTGGACCCTCCCCAATTTCCACACCTATGAAAATGTAATTCAAATTCAAATACAAAAATCAAAACTAAATTCTAAGTAAATAAGAAATCTAAGCAGGGGAACTCAACCCCAGGACACAGCCAAGACAGGCTTCCCCACCACACCACGCAATATCTGGTGCTCTGAGATTCTACTCGATGAAAGAAGGAAATTTACAGTACAGAACACCAACATTAATGAATCTGAAGGCCAACAGTAGGCAGGCAAGCCAATCAAACAAAAGTACATATCCTGTGAAGGGAGGGATTTCTCAAAAGGAGATTAAGCCGAATTCCCAAATATTACCAGTCAGAACTGGCCTTAATCTTGCTCCTTGAATATCAAGGGATGGGAGAGACCAGTGTTCTTCACTCAAGACTTTGGCTGGTAACCCAAACTCAAGAACGTTGCAGTCTGAGGACCTCCAAAGTGAAATACCCTGCCAAAAATAAAGTCCAGTAAGAACACACAAAAGGAATAGTACACGTAAAAGATAACATAACAGCATATCTTAGAGAGAAGTGTGTGCAATAGTAAACCATAGCACTTGGGTTATCAAATTAAATCTGCAAGGACTAGGCTAGGTCTATGGCATAGAGGGGATGAAGCCCTAACTGCAACCCAAGCAAATCAGGGTTCAGTTTTCAGCCTGATATTTGTACTTGAAGCCACATACGGCAATGTGATCTCCCTGGTGGAGACCAGTGACACCACTGCCTCTTTTTGTGGGGGGTGGAGTGCAGGGCTATTTGGGTGCAACACCGCTTAAGTGAGAGAGGTTTCCCATGGTAACATGACTGCATATTCCCTTTATGACTCCACCAATAAAAGACAGCAAACCACTACTAATAGTTAATTGTATGATGATCCCCCCCTCAGTTGGTTCTTATCTGGTAGACTTACTCCTATAATAGGTAAGAAAGGTGGTGGTGTTAAACTCCCACATAAATTCAGGGTTTTAATACTCTCTTCTGTTGTTCTGTAACCCTACACGGAAAATGTACTTGTCATAGACAAACACCAGGTACTCAGCAAAACTATCAATACACAGGTAAATATCTGAAAAATGTTGAGAAATGCTTGCAAAGCATCACAGTCAAGTAAACAATAACTATACAGCATCTCTATGGTAAGACAGGGAAGAGGAAAGAAAGCTTTTCAGTTGCATCAAACTCGCCTCAAAAATCTACTGTTAAATACTTCACACAAATGCTCTACCTACAATAACATTCACTGTAATACTAAATAACATTTTGGAAAAATCACCAAATGTCTCGTCACTTATGGCAAGTGAACAGTAAAGTCTGTGGCACAGCTGTGACAAAACCTGTACCCCCCCCCCGATTCTGCTTCTATCCTTCCAGTCCCCAGTATTCAATGAAGGTGTAAAACAGCCCATATGGTGGCTTCCAAAGTACACCAAGGTATGCTGCTGATGTTGCTGCCACCCTAACAGAATGTTCTGTAACAATGTCTTCAATGGATTTTGCTGCACTTATAGTGCAAAACAAGAGTGGAACAGCCACGTTTGTCAGTGTGTTTTTCAGTTACATGTTGTGATTCTCTTCTTTCTCTGAATGAAACAAAAAGTACAGTTGAGTACACTTACCATAAATGTAGATGTCTGAGTGTATTCACTGTTGCAGTCATTACATTTGGGTAATCTGCTGGCAGGTTGCCCTCAGTCGGTCTGAATAAAGTCTTGGGTCCTGCGTCGGCTGCTGTCTCCTCTTCCATGACGTCAGGTCATCAGGGGTATAAAACATGCAGCCGACGCCATTTTCATCAGTTTTTCTTGCCCCAGATTTCAGGTACCCCCCCAAATGGGGAGCAATATATATATATATATATATATATATATATATATATATATATATATATGCATGTATTTTAGAACACAAAAAATTTACCTCCAACTAAAAGCAAATACACCAAGAAGGCTTTTGAGCATAGGATGAAGGAAAGAAGAGGTATAATAATAGAGAAGAAAGGGGGCTGGCGGGTGGGTAACCCAGACTGCAACAGTGAATACACTCGAACATCTACATTTATGGTAAGTATACACAGCTGTACTATGTTCTTCGTGTTTCACTGTTGCAGTCCTTACATTTGGGTAGAATCCCAAAGCTATGGATGGGAGGATAGATTTATACAGCATAAGGAGCAGCTATAAAGCCCTGCAGGACAACAGTGGCAAAGCCTGCCCTGGATTTATAAAGAGAGGTAAATGGTAATGTTTTGTGTATGTATGAACTGAGCTCAAAGTAGCAGCTTCTAGAATGTCTCTGGTAGGAGCCCCTCTGAGAAAAGCTGCAGAAACAGATGTAGCCCTGGTGGAATGGGATCTGATCCCCTTGGGGACAGGTTTACCATGGTGCATGTAGCAGAAACAAATACAATGGCTTATCCATTTTGAAATAGTCTGCTTTGATATAGCCTTCCCCTCTGCCCCTGCAGCAAATGCCACCAGTAGTTGCACAGACTTTCTTAGAGATTTTGTCCTGTTTAACTAGAATCTTAGTTGCCTGTGTACATCCAATGAATGCAGAATCCGCTCCCCCTTGTTCTGCGGATTTGGGAAAAAAGTTGGCAGATGAACAGTCTGGTTAAGAGCCACACTGGATACCACCTTAGGCATAAAAGGATTGGTCCTGAGGGCCACCCTGTCCAGATAAAAAAATAATGAAAGGCTCCACTGCCATGAGAGCCTGTAGTTCTGAAATCCTTCCAGCTGAAGTGACTGCTAAAAGAAAGGCGGTCTTCCAAGAAAGAAAATTTATGTCTGCAGTAGCAGCTGGTTCAAAAGGAGGTAGGGTGAGTTTTTCCAGCACAAAATTGAGGTCCTATGCAGGAGTCGGTGCTCTCCTGGGAGGTCTCAAATTTTTGGCCCCTCTGCGGTACTGTTTTAGCAGGGGATGAGAAAAGAGAGGAGGCTCTGTGATGTAATGAGCCAAGATGGCAGAGGCATGGATTTTTATAGAAGAAAAAGAGAGGCCCTTGTGGAGCATCTCAGGTAAATATTGCAAAATCTGAGGAATATTGGGCATTGCTGTGTTTATTCCTTGGGCTTGGTTCCAGGCACAGAATCTCTTCCATTTATCGGCATATGATTTTCTAGTACTAGGCCTTCTAGCCTCCAAAATGACATCCATCACAGGTTTACTGAGAGATGTGATTGGTGAAATTAGTTGATTAGCCATGCTGCAAGATTCAGAGTTTGGAGTTGAGTGTGCAGAATTTGATAGTTCTGCTGAGACAATAGAGGAGGTGTCGGAGGAAAGTACCATGGAGGAAGGTGCGACATATTCCTTAGAAGCGGGTACCAGTGTTGGCGAGGCCAGTCCAGAGCAATCAGAATCATTTTTGTTTTTTCCTGTCTGACTTTTAGTAAAACCTTGGAGAGCAGAGGCAGAGGGGGAAAGGCATAAACTGACAGGTTTCTCCAGCTGAAGGATAGAGCATCCACTTTCCAAGCTTTTTTGTGATCAATTCTTGTGCACATTTTGTCTAACTGGTAGTTTTGGGGAGAGGCAAAAAGATCTATGTCTGGGCTCCCCCATTTTCGTGCCAACATGCTGAAGATTTGTGGATCCAGTTTCCATTCATGTGGGTCCATAAGATTTCTGCTTAGGTCATCTGCCAGGGTATTTTGCTTTCCTGGCAGGAATTGAGCTTGTAAATGTATTTGGTAAATCAAGGCTGTGTTCCACAATGCCATGGCTAGTCTGCAAAGGGGGTAGGAGTGGGTACCTCCCTGCTTGTTTATGTACCACATAACTGTGGTGTTGTCCATCTTTATCAGTAGTTGTCCTGGATGAAGGAAGTCCTTGAAGGCTGGAGGAGCATTCTGTACAGCTAGCATTTCTTTCTGGTTGATATGTAGGTGCATTTGATTTGGGCTCCATTCGCCCTGAATGCATTTCCCTGCCAGATGGACCCCCCCAAGCATAGTTTGATGTGTCTGTAGTCAGGGTTTGGGTGGCAGGGGGTAGAATGAATGACAGTCCCTTGTTTTGGTGACAGGCCTCTGCCCACCAAAGGAACTCCTGTCCTGTTGCAGGCAAGGAATGAGAGGAATCATTGTTCCCAGGCTGTGACAATGTTGACTCCATAAGCTTTTTAGGTACCATTGAAGTTTCCTCATATGCAGTCTTGCATATGGAATTAGTAGAATGCAGGATGCCATGAACCCCAAAGCCTGCAGAATTTGTCTTGCAGATAGCTGGGTTTTTGTGGCCACTTGTCTGAAGTATGTTATCAATTGAATTTGTTTGTCTGGCGTGAGGTAAGCCATCTGGGCAGTTGTATTCAAGCTTGCACCCAGGAATGTAATTATTTGAGAGGGTACCAGTTGTGATTTCTTTTTGTTTATGGTGTACCCTAGGCATGTTAGACGCCTTTTTACAAATGCCAGATGTTACAGAAGAGTGCCCTTGTCCTCTGCCTAAATTAGACAATCGTCTACATAAGGAAAAATCTGAATGTTTCTTTGTCTGCAAAATGCAATCACTGGTGCCAGGCACTTTGCGAAGACCCTGGGCACAGTAGATAAGTCAAAGGGCAGTGCAGAGAACTGGTAATGCAAATAGCCTGCTTTGAAGTGGAGGTATTTTCTGCAAGATTCCCAGATTGGGATATGCAGGTAAAGCCTCTCAAGTCTACAGTTACCAACCAGGCATTCTTGTCTAGCATAGGCAGCAGCTGTTGTAGAGTCAGCATCTTGAATTTTGGAATGTCCAGGAAAGTATTTAGAATTAATAAGTCCAGAATTGGATGCCGTGATTTGTCTTTTCTGGGTACCAGGAAAAGTCTTGAATAAAAACCTTGTCCTTTTTCCTTTTCTGGTACTGGTTGAATAGCCCCCATATCCATGATGGACATGACTTGTTTATGGGCCTCTGCCCACTGATTTGGAGGGAGATCTGGCCATCCGTTTGGAATTGGCAACGTGTGGAAATGAAGTCTGTACCCCTGGGATACTATATTCAAGACTCACTTGTCTTGGGTAATTAGATGCCAATTTTGAGCATGAAGTGCTAGTCTTCCCCCCAAAGGGGCTGCCAAAAGATAAGTGCTTGGAAATGGCAGAGGAAAGTCATTGAGACTGTTTACCGTAGGGTGATGCTTTGCTACTTCCTGATTTGGAGGTGGAGGCACCCCATTGTTTTGTCCTGTAAGATCCTTGTGACTGAAACCTGGAGCCTTTGGAGTGTCTGGGTTTGACCTGAGCGACTCTGTTAGGTACTGGAAAGGACCAATTCTTAGTAGTCCAGTACCTACTGAACCTGGGTGGCTGCACTTGCAAGAAATCTTTTACAGTTTGCATAGATTTAGCTTTGTCTTCCATCTTTTTCAAAACTTCTTCTGCCTTATTACCAAACAGACTGTCCTGCTGTAAAGGAGCATCCAACAATTTAGCTTTAACATGATCAGGCAGATTTTGCTCCTTGAGCCAAGCATGCCTTCTTATCACAGATCCAGTTATGGCGGCCCTGCAAGAGGCCTCCAAGGAATCCAAACCACATTGCAAAGTATGCTTTCCAACTTGTTCAGCTGAATGCAATAAATCTTGTAACTCTATTTTCCACACAATCAGAAATCAACATAATTTTCCATTTCAGTAAGCCCATGACATGCTGTTGATATTTAAGCATATGAAATTGAAAGTTTAAAGCCCTGATTGTCAGGGTTGCAGACATATAAACCTTCTTACCCCATCTATCCAGTGCCCTGGAGTCTCTATCAGAAGGGGTAGGATTTTTAGCAGAAGCCTTAACACCCTTGGGACCCCGAGAAATAGTTTCAGGGTCAGCAGTAGGATTTTTGAAAAGAAACTTGTGGGAGTCAGGAACCCTGTAATATCTGTCTGGCTTACTAGGAGTCGGAGGCAGGGAATCAGGAGCCATGCTGGATTCTGAGAAAACATCAACAATGTCTAAAACAGGAAGTATAGCCAAAGGCCTATGTTGAGAAAGAAGAAGAAAATCCCTAAGCCTCTTTTTGGATTCTGAAAAATCCTGAATCTCCCAATGAAAATGTTCCCTTAAGGTATGCAAAGTCTCTCCAAAAGAAAAATCCTCAGGAGGAGAAGCAGAAGGGATGGATTCTTCTGCATCAGAGTCCTCATAAGGAGGATAGAAAATTCCTGATCAGAAGAATAATCAGAAGAAATGGAAACCTGATCTGAAGATTCATAATTAGTGCCTTGCCTAGGCCTCTTAGCAGGCGGGGATTGGGAACCCCTGATGAAGGTAATTAAATCCTCAGCCATTTTGATCATTTGTTTTTTAGGCATAGAGGCCTGAGCACGTGGCTCATGCGTCAGTTTTCTAGACATAGTAGTTGGTTTTGGCCTTGTTTTTGATGATGGCGTCGGTTTAATATACAAATCTTTAGGCCTGAAAACACCCTCAGAAGCTGGTGCCTGTTCAGTGGCTCCAGACCCATCCAAGGGAGAGACATCTGCGGGTTCAATACTTGAATCTCGCGGTATACTGGACTCCAAATGGGTCTCGGTAGAGGCCTGCGACTCAAAAGTAGCGGGGGCATCAGGGGCTGCGAAAGCGCCTCACTGAGAACCGGCGACTGGCTTAGGAGAAGCTTTGTCGTTGGTTTTGGACCTCGACGGTCTGTCTGTCTTTTTCTTTGCATTTTTTGCGAATTCCGGTAGTCAGATTGCTAACAGACGACATTTCAGGATAGCTAAATCTTGAACCAAAGTATTCAGAAGCAAAAATATAATTATAGTGCGTTGGTTAAATTTGGCACAAAACTGACAGCAAGGCACATTGTGGACAGGGCCTAGGCAAGGAATACGGTACAAATGAAAATCCTTGTGAGGTATTTGCTTCCCACAAGTAATACAATTATTAACTTTTACTGACATCAGTAAGGAGCAAGAAAAAGTTTCCCCAACGGGGTACTTAGCTTTAGTTTGAAGACTTCGGTTCTGAAACTCAAAAATGAAAATTTCAGGAGTCGGCCAACCGGCACTTGCGGACTGCTTCTGCTTCGGGCACAGCGCAGCAAGAAAGACGGATTAAAATGGCGTCAGCTGCATGTTTATACCCCTTACGACCTGACATCATGGAAGAGGAGACCGCAACCGACGCAGGACCAAGACTTTGTTATTCAGGCCGACTAAGGGCAACGTGCCAGCAGATTACCCAAATGTAATGACTGCAACAGTGAAACACGAAGAAGGATCTGAGCAGTCTTCGTGAAAATGTTCCTGATGTGGTATCTTGTTTGTGCAAAAGCGGCATACACAGAATAACCTCTCCCTCTTGGTAGTTTGGACAGAGGTCTGGGAGCTTAATGGAAGGAAGATACTGCTGAGCAAACCATAGGAATTAACAAGGAATTAATCTCCAAAAACTCAACTTCAGGGCGTATTCCTGAGGTAACACTGACAAGAAAATGTATTTTCCCAACAAAGATACTTGATGACCACTGAAACAGTAAAGCACAAAAGGAAGGCAGTGTTAACTTTTCTTCAAGTCTGAAGGGGAACAAAAATGATGATCTAGAAGGTTGTAAATGTAAGCAAGTCACTGGAAGAAAAACCTTAGGAGATAAATTTGCTACTGTCTGACAACTGGAAAACGGACAAAAACTGCAGGAAATATGTACTTTGAAATACTTGACTGAGACGGTTGAGAGAATCCACGCTCCTTGGAGCAGGACAGTTCAGTATCAAAAATGTTGCTGGTATTCAAGAAATGGACCTTTTCCATTTTTGTGGATAAAACTTCCATTTTGAATGTTTTCGGACTTCCTTCAGGATATTTACCACTTGTATGGAAAAATAATCACTTTTAAGAGGGGTGGAATTAAAATTCTATCCACCAAGCTGAACGATTCAGTGTATTGAGATTAGGATGCAGCACTCTGCCCAGCTTCTTATTTAACAAGGACTTGTGTACAGGCAAAGGCTAAACAAGAAAACTGGAATAGTTCATATTGGAAAAAGTACAGTTTTGTACCTACCATAAATGTAGATGTCCGATAGATATGCAACTTCAGTCCTGACATATGGGTTGTCCTGCCTCAGGCAGCCCTTCGGTCGGCCGGATTCCAAAGTCTGGGTCCGGCATCGTCTGATGTCGCCTCTTCCCCGACGTCAGAGCGGCTGGGGTATAAAAGCATCAGCCGACGCCATCTTCTTCAGTGTTTCTTGCCCCAGATGCCAGGTGCCCTCCAAGGAAGGCTAAATTTAGTGAATGGATAAAAATTCCAGACATGCAAAACAGTAATAAACAGATACACCATAACAGATATCCCCAGCTAATTTGAAAAGGGGGGAGTGGACCCTAAAGAAGAGAATTACAGAGGGGTAGGAGGGAGGGAAAACCTGACTGCAGTTGCATATCTATCGGACATCTACATTTATGGTAGGTACAAAACTGTACTATGTCCTTCAAGAATGCAACTGCAGTCCTGACATATGGGATGAATACCATAGCCAAGCTGGGGGTGGTAGGATCTAAGATAAGGATGGTGTAGCTAAAATGCCCTGCAGGACTGCAGAAGCAAAGCCTGCTCGGGATCTGGAATATAAAGGCAGGTTGCAATGTTTGGAAAATGTATGCACGGAGCTCCATGTAGCAGCTTCTAGAATGTCCTTGTAGCCACCCCTCTTAGAAAAGCTGTGGAGGTGGCTGTAGCTCTGGTGGATTGTGGCCTGATATTGGCTGGCACACCTTTTCCATGGAAAGAGTAGCAGAATCTGATGCAGTTTCCAATCCATTTTGAAATTGTTTGTTTGGAAATTGCCTTTCCTTGTACTCCAGCAGTGTAAGCTACAAATAGCTGGTCAGACTTTCTGTTGGCCTTTGTTCTGTCCAAGTAGTAGCGAAATTGCCTGTGTATGTCCAAAGTGTGCAGAAGCTTTTCTCCTTTATTTTGAGGACTGGGAAAGAAAGTAGGCAGGTGAATTGCTTGATTTAGAGAAATCCTGGATATCACTTTTGGCATGAATGAAGAATTGGTTCTTAAAGAGACTCTGTCCTGATGGAAAATGAGAAATGGAGGTACTGCCATGAGGGCCTGTATCTCCGAGACTCTTCTTGCTGAAGTAATTGCCAACAGGAAAACTGTTTTCCAGGAGAGAAATTGCAATTCTGAAGATGCTGCTGGCTCAAAAGGAGGAAGAGTTAATTTTTCCAAGACCAAGTTGAGGTCCCATGCAGGCACTGGTGGTTTTCTTGGAGGTTTAATATTCTTTATCCCTCTTAGAAACTGTCTTAGCAAAGGATGTGAAAACACAGGTGGATCACAGTTGTATTTTGCTGAAATTGCTGAAGCGTGTATTTTTATGGAAGAATATGAAAGGCCATTGTGAAGCATTTCTGCCAAGTATTCTAGTATCTGTGGGATGCTCATTACTGATGCATCCTGACCCTTGTTGGCATTCCAGACGTTGAACCTCTTCCATTTGGCTGAATAAGTTTTTCTGGTGGAAGGCCTGCGTGCTTCCAGTAAGATCTCTTGAAATTTTTTGGAGCGAGAGATATGGGGAGAAGTCATGGAACCCTCCAAGCTGTCAGTTGCAATGTTTGCAGGTTGGGATGAACAGTCCTGTAATTGTGCTGAGTTATAAGCAGAGGCCATTGAGGCAGGAGCCACGGCTTGGTGCGAGTTATGCTCCTTAGTAATGGATACCAGTGCTGTCTTGGCCAGTCTGGAGCTATCAAAATGCCTTTCGGTTGTTCTGCTTGGATCTTCAGTAACACCTTGGTCATTAATGGTAGAGGTGGAAATGCACAGATTGTTAGAGAATTCCAGCTGAAGGAGAGAGCATCCATTCTCCAGGCTTGAGGATGGTGTGTCCTTGAGCAGAACTTCTTCAGATGATGATTGAGGTGTGAGGCAAATAGATCTATGTCCGGCCTTCCCCATGCATGAGTTATTTGTGAAAAAATGTCTGGATGCAACATCCATTTGTGCGGGTCCATAATGTTTCTGCTTAGACTGTCCGCCAGAACATTGTCCTTGCCTGGGACAAACTGGGATTGCAACTGTATGTTCAGTTTCAGGGACCTTTCCCAAAGAGTCATTGTTAGTCTGCAGAGGGGGTAAGAATGGGTGCCTCCCTGCTTGTTTATGTACCACATAACAGTGGTGTTGTCTGTCTTTATTAGCAGATGGCCTTGCTTAAGAAATTTTCCGAAGGCCTCAATTGCATGAATCACTGCCAACATCTCTTTTTGATTGATGTGCAGATGCAATTCTCGGGGTGCCCATTGCCCTTGAATGCATCTGCCCTCCATGTGCGCCCCCCCCCATCCATGATCTGAGGCATCTGTTGTAATGGTTTGGCTTGCTTGAGGTTTGTTGAAAGACATGCCTTTGTTTAGCTGGCTTGCTTGTGCCCACCACAAAAATTCCTTTTGTAGACATGGAATGAGTGGAATAATTGCTTCTAAGTTGTGGCTGTGTTGAGACCATAAACTTTTTAGGTACCATTGTAGTTTTCTCATGTGTAGCCTTGCCATTGGAATCAGAAGAATGCAAGATGCCATGAAACCCAGGGCCTGTAGGATTTTCCTTGCAGTCATCTGGGTGTGCTTTGCTAGGCTTTTGAAGTAATCTGGTAATTGTTCTTGTTTTTCTTCTGTGAGGAAAGCCATTTGTGAGTTTGTGTCCAGTTTGGCTCCTAGAAAAATTATTTGTTGGGATGGCAGTAGTCTTGATTTTTGAATGTTGACTGTGTATCCCAAAGCCTGTAGTAAGTGAATGACATAGTCCAAGTGTCTCATCAAGGCTTGCTTGCTGTCCGCTTGTATAAGGTCGTCCAGGTAAGGATATATTTGTATCCCCTGAAGTCTGCAATGTGCAATTACTGATGCCAGGCATTTCGTGAATACTCTAGGCGCAGTAGATAAGCCAAAAGGCAATGCTGAGAATTGATAATGCTCTGACCCTGCAGGAAATCTGAGGTATCTTCTGCAGCTGTGTCTGATTGGGACATGCAGGTATGCCTCCTTGAGGTCCAGAGTAACCAGCCAAGACCCCTTGCCCAGCATGGGAAGAAGTTGCTGTAACATCAGCATTTTGAATTTTGGCACAATGAGAAAAGTGTTTAGAGCGGACAAGTCCAGCATAGGTCTCCATTGCTTTTCTTTTCTTGGAACAAGGAACAGTCTTGAGTAGAATCCCTGGCCTTGTTCCTGAGGAGGAACCTTTTCTATTGCTTTGATTTGTAGTAGCTTTGAAACTTGTATGAGTGCCTCTGCCCTTTGATTTTGTGGCAGGTTTGGCATGCCTTGTCTTGTTGGTAAGGTATGGAAGTGGAACCTGTAACCTTTTGTCTATTATGTCCAAAATCCATTTGTCCTTTGTAAAAACGTGCCAATTTTTTGAAAATAAAGATAATTTTCTGCCTAAAGGTGCTTCTCTTTGAGCCTTGGTAGGCGGTGTCAAAGTCAAGTCATTGTGATTGTCCCTGCGGAGCAGTAGAAGTCCCTTGCGCCACTTCTCTGATTAGTTGGTTGCCATTGGCGGCCCCTGTAGGAGCCTCAGTGTTGCCCTCTACCTCGAGCAGGCCTGTTTTTTCCCCTTTGGAACTTGTCAGTGTCTGGAAAGGACCAATTCTTCGAAGGCCAATTCCTACTGAAGCTTGGTGGCTGAACCTGGAGGAAATCTTTGACTGTTTGTACCGATTTAGCCTTTTCCTCAATTGATTTCAACACACCCTGTGCATTAGCACCAAATAGCTTGTCTTTTTCCAGAGGTGCATCTAGAAGCTTTACTTTAACATGATCTGGCAATGTCTGTTCTTTCAACCAAGCATGTCTACGTATGACGGCCCCTGTCATAGCTGCTTTACATGAAGCTTCCAATGCATCATAACCACACTGAAGAAAATGATTGCTAACCTGCTGAGTATTATGAACCAAATCCTGCAAGGCCTTTCTATCTAAAGGCTTAGGAGAGGCTAATTTTTTCTGCAAATCATCCATCAAGAAATCCTGATAATGAAACATATGAAAAAGACAGTTAAGTGCCCTCATGGCAAGGGTGGATGAGGTATAAACTTTTTTACCCCACCTCTCCAGGGACCTAGATTCCCTGTCTGCGGGCAAAGGATTTTTGGCCGTGGAAGTGGCCACTCTTTTGGGCCCCTGAGAAATAGTTTCTAGATCAACAAAGTGGGCCTTAAAGAGATGTTTATGAGTTTCAGGAACCCTGTAATATCTGTCTGGCTTGACAGGAGCAGGAGGGAGAGAATCAGGAGAAGTACTGGAGTCTGAGAACACATCATCCAATACATCTAACACTGGGGGTATAGCTAAAGGCCTGTGCTGGGGTAACTTAAGGAAGGTCTGAAGCCTTTTCCTGGAGTTGGAGAAATCCTGGCCCTGCCACTGAAAATGCTCTCTCATGGAGTGGAGAATTTCCCCGAAAGAAATATCCTCAGGAGGAGAGGCAGAGGGAAAGGATTCATCAGCATCAGAATCCTCGTAGGCCGGGAAGGATTCTTCCTGGGAATCTGAAAGGCCTGACTCACCAGAGGCTTCATCTGAGGAAAGGGTATCTGCCTGCTTAACCCTAGGCCTTTTGCTTGAAGGCGGCTGAGAACCTCTGTAGGGATGAGCCTGAGAGCCCCTGATTAAAGAAATTAGATCTGCAGCTAAAGTCATGATCTGTTTATCAGAAGTGGGACCCTGTGAAAAAGATTTAGGAGGGTGAGACTCAGCCTGGCTGGCAGCCTTAGCACGTGTGTAGGCCATGATAGATATAGACACAGGAGGCCTAGCTGCCCCACGTGCTGGAGTAACTTTGTCCACCGGTATGGTGTCAGGCAAATCTTGGGCTTCGGTTTCAGGAGGAAAATCAACAACGGCACCGGAGTAGCCTCCGGGACCGAAGTGTGCGGTAAAGCGGTGTCGTCGGCCTGGAGCGGTAGAATTACCGCCTCCGAAGAGACCGATGCACTCGCGGTAGGCTTTAGCATGGTGTCGGTGGAAGTCGCGGGCCACGAATGTCGGTCCCGGTCCTTCCGTTTTTTGGAAATATGTGCTGTCGGTTGCTCCGACGGCATGATATAGGAGTAAATTTTCCCAAAAAAGTCTTCAGCAAATTCTGCCCGGCGCCTAAGTGTGCGCTTATTGAAGCAAGCACAGGCAGCACAGGCCGAGATGTCGTGGCAGGGAAGGCAGTAAGAATGGAAGTCCTTATGAGGTACTTGTTTACCACAAGACAAGCAATTAACTTTTGCAGTTTTATCTGACAACGGCTGAGGCAAGAAAAGGTTCCCCAATGGGGTACTTAGCTTTTTGATGACTTCGGATCTGAAAACACAGGAGCTGGCCGACCGGCACTTGCGAACTGCTTCTGCTTCAGGCACCGCGCGGCAAGAAAGACTGAAGAAGATGGCGTCGGCTGATGCTTTTATACCCCAGCCGCTCTGACATTGGGGAAGAGGTGACATCAGCCGACGCCGGACCCAGACTTTGGAATCCGGCCGACCGAAGGGCTGCCTGAGGCAGGACAACCCATATGTCAGGACTGCAGTTGCATTCTTGAAGGACATCTACAGTTGTGCAAGAATACTCACAAAAACACAATGTCTGAATGACATCACTGCTGCAGTCTTACTTTCTTATACATGGGAATTACCTGCAGGTAGACACCACGTCTATCACCAGAGCAGAAAAGGCCTCCTCCTTGATCCAGAGTCACTGATATGATTGACTGTAAAAGGAAAGCAGCCTACATCAACCTTCTGTTCTTAATCAGAGCAAGAAACATCAGCAATAAGTGCACCAAATGGTCCAATAAAAAGACACCCAGGACCGAAAAAATTAAGGCCAATGATTTTAGCAGAAGCACCCCTAGTGTCTAGGTAAGGAATTCTGTAGTATAAAGAAAAGAATTTTTCTGGCTAAGGAGTCTTTAAGGGAGTCGATTCTACAACAGTAATCTAGTTGTGGCAAATACTATTTTAACTACATTGCACTTATTAGAAGGATCACTGCTGCAATACAATTGCTTATTTATACATTTGAAGAGTACTAAAACAGCTAACTACAATGAAATCAAACTCCCAGTCAAGGAGGTTACAGCAAGCCTTGGAGAACTGCAGAGTCAAAACCTACAATGTTTTAACATTCTATGCCCAGTATGCACTATTTAGAGGGTTGAATGGTAGACCAGGGCTGCTGTCTCACAGATGCTTTGAGATGACGTTTCTAAATAATGCTTCAGTACTGGTGACTACTCACTACTACTGGTGGCATAAAGGTGACAAAAATGTATCCGCATTGCCAGAAATATCTTGTTCTGTTTGTGGAATAACTTAGCTGCTTGTGAACATCCATCATGTGCAGAGTTCCTTCCGTCTTGCTCTGGGAAGTTAACAGAGGTAATCCAGAAAGCTTGAGTTAGGTCTGATATCCCCCACCTGTGACTCAGAGGGTGAGAGGACTAACAAGAAACAGCACAAAGGATTAGTCCAAATAAAATCACTTTAGCCAGCAGATCTAGGAGACTCCCTCTCTGCTACCTTCTCTGTGGCAGGAATAAAGACTCCTTGTTGAAGTTTCAAGTAGTTTCTTCAGTTAAGTCTACAAGAACACTCATCCATCTACCTACTTAAACTACTTGATACTTCATTGCCAAGAGAGTTTTGCAGGAAACAACCTTCACTGCAGGCAAGCTCACTCAATGGTTCAGAGGGGGGAATAGTTGTCTTGTCAGTAGCAAATTTTAAGTCTCGAGGAAAATTCAAGGGGAGCCTAAAAGTGAAGAACTCCTTGCACAGAACAGTTTGCTCTTGTTGAGGGGATATGAAGGACAGTGCTGCAAGAAAGCAAGCTCATATGATAAGTGACCCTTGGAGACATAGGTTAGCCCTTCTTCACTTCCCATAAGTACCTAGGATAAAGGCAGCAGAGGCAGTTGATGTTCCACCTGCCTAATTAAGCAAACACAGACCCTGTTCCATTTAGCTAGATAAGAGTTCCTGGTGTTACGCCTCCTAGCCTCCTGTAAAATGCACACCACTTCAGGAATTAACTGATACCCAAAGGGGCTTAGGTTTACTGAATTCAGCCACATGAACGTCTGAGGCCCTTGAAACATGAGACTATTCTCTTTACTGAATTTCACTGTAGGCAGCAGCTCAAAGACCAAGATACAAGTCATAACAGCCTAGCTTTTTTAATCTTGCAATAAAGGGTTTATTCCCATAAAATGTATTAGCCTCTCAAACTGTTCTAATTTTTCTGAAATGTCTTATGAATTCATAAATTTAGAAACCAATGATTAGGTTCTAAGGATGTTAAAATAAACCGACTCAAACTGTCCTATCCAGCAATCCAAATTATCAAGTTTGTTCCACTGCTGAGCTACACAATTATGGAAGAAGTCTCTTCTCATGTCTGTGTTATGACAGCCTAGTTTTTTTAATGATTTTATTTGCTTTTTGTTCATTTGCCACTATTAATAAGCTTCATAGCTAATGCTTCTCTCAGTTTTCATTTTTATGACATTTAAATGCCTAAATCAAGCTGCTTCTCTTAAATCCTTGGTAATTCAAATGCAACTGAAATGTAATCTGCCTTTCATTTTTTTTTTTCCAATAAGAATATTCTCTCATGGATAGTATATGTTTGTATTTGTTTTAATTTACTGACTTCTCTCACTGCACAAATAGAGAAACTAGTGTAATTCTCAATGACTTTCATAATTGTTGTTACAAACAACAGCATCAGTTGTTGTTGTTGTGTCTTTCGGCTTTTCCCGGTTAGGGGCTGCCACAGCGGAACTCCGGTCCACTAATGATTGGCAGTAGATTTTTACGTGCTGAATTGCCAGCCCTGATGCACAACCTACAACGAAGGTACGCCCATTCACGCATGTCTCCACACAGAAGACGGTCTAGCTGAGAATCGAACAGGACAACATCTTACTGTGAGGCGACAACGCTACCGCAGCACCACCACCGCAGTTAAACAACAGCATTGGTACTTTTCCTAATTTGTGGTGGCAACTGGTCCGAGAAGAATCTTGAAAAATAAGCATTTTCTTGTTATGACAGTAACACTTGCCGCAAAACTTACTGTTAACTACTATTTCAAATCCTTTATATTTAAGTTTTTTTAGTATGCTTTCATTTATGACATATGGTTGGCACCATCAGATTACCCTGTTTGTAGTATGACACTTACTGCAGGTAAAGTGAATATCATTTTGTTCCGTCTGTACATATAACACATCCATATCTTTTTGCAACCTCTTATGGTCTTAACCTAAAGTTATCTTAGTACTTATCTTGGCATCATCCACAAACTCCTGAATCTAGCTAAGATCTGTTGCTGGCATAGTCATAAATAAGATGAACAACACTGGTCCTCAGACCGATACCAGAGGAAATTTCTGTCTAATGATGAACGTTTTGAAGCAAGACTTTTGATCTTAACAGAGGACTTCTTGTCATTTAACCAATACTGACACCATTTCAAAAATATGCCCATTTATGTGCCAGCTTTTCAATAGCTGAAATATTGCTTTATGTGGGATAGAAGTGAAAGCTTCTGCTACCTTTTGTAATTTAGAATTTAATATAATAAATTACAGATTACTGTACATTACATCACTTTCTATCTTACTGCCTAAGGCCTCTAATGTAGTCCTGTTAAAAGTTTACTAAGTTCACACCACAATCTAGCAAGGCAAATCCATGTTGGTTTACATCCCTGCTTGCTACACTGCATGGAAACAATAATGATACTCTTTTGACCACTTTACCCCCTCTACAAATAAGACTTATTGGTCCACAACTTCCTGGTTCAACAAGTTATGTCCCTTATATAACCATAGCATTCTTCAGGATTTCTGGAAAAAATCCACTTTCCAATTACTTCTGGGACAACAATGTTAAACTGGGTAGCAGATATCTAATCAGTGTCAGAAATACTCCTTTGACCTGGGGTAAACAGTTGGCCTTGAAGACCAAGTTCCGCAAGAGTTTATGTTAGAATGTCGACTTTCCAAAACGTGTGAGGATTAAAACACTGAACCTGAAGACAGCCCAGCAAGACAACACTGTAAGGGACAACACCCCCTCCATACACTATCACACCCCCTGCTAATTGTATATGTCAACTGAGAGAGTGCACTAAGGCTGAAATGGGCAAAATTCCAATTCCTGTTGTACCACAATCTTGCACTACCTACTTGCACTGTGGAATGTTGTTACACTGGGTTATCTTCCTGTTTGAAGTTCTGCTCTTTTGAGTACTTGGGTTCGATGGTATGAAAGTTGACATTTTGGCAAGCTGACATTCTAAAATAGATCTGTTCTGCATAACAGTGGGATAATTTGCCAAGTTAAAGTCCACTACCATAATATTCTTTTTGAATCTCCTAGTCATCTGTTTAACAATGTACTATGCAAATACTTAAACTATCTCTGATGTGCATTCAGTTAAAGTGGCATTTACGTTTTAGAACTCATCCAATGCTGGTTTTCACTATAATGACTAAAGTATTATTCTCCAGTGTGTTTAGCCATCCTTATTTCATACTTTAATTTTGTTCTAATCGTTTCTGTTTTACGTGCATATGAAAATTCACCTGAGTTCCATTTTATATGCATATGAAACTTATTTTTGTATGTTACTCTGTCTGATACAGTTTACAGATTTTCTACTTGAAGCCGTGGTGTTGCAGCAGTAGCATTGTTGCCTCACAGCAAGAGGTTCTCCCGTTCGATTCTCGGCTGGAACGCCTTCTGTGTTGAGTCTGTATGTCTTCCCTGTGGTCGAGTGGCATTCGAAAGACATGCGTGAATGGGCATGCCTTCGTTGAAGATTGGGCATCGGGCTGACACCTCGGCAACGTAAAAATCTACTGCTAATCATTAGCGGACCAGAGTTCCGCTGTGGCGACCCCTAACCGGGAAAAGCCAAAAGAAGAACAACAAACTTATTTGCTCAAAGTCAAATTTTACCAAAGGGCAGTTTTGCCTAAATTAGTTGTCTTGCCTGGCAGGGGAGCATAAAAGTACAGTTGTGTACACTTACCAGGCCGACTGAGGGCAACCTGCCAGAGCAGATTACCCAAATGTAATGACTGCAATAGTAAAACACGAAGAACATCAAGTTACTTTACATAACTCTAAACATAACACTGTTGTAATATTCCTCAGCTGATGAATGTAATAATGCAGTTTTCCTGTTTCTACCATCAAATCTGTTTTCAAAGCTTTGTAATTAGCTTCATAATACAGTCTAGCTTGTTCATCTGTTTTTGATATATGAACTCTGAAAGGTGTTACAGTAAACTCTGTTAGCCAGCACCCATGGGGATTGGTAAATGCTAGATAACTGCAGTTTCCGGTTGCTTGAGAGTTACTATTAAAAATAGGCCTAATACTGTACTCTATACTATTTGTTTGTTTTGACTTGTTCTCAGGTTGGAGAGAGAGTGAATTTATTCCCATCTTCCTTTTCAAAACTCAAACTCTAAAAATGTAAGGAATGTTTCTGTGGGGGGAAAAAGTGCAACACATGAAAATTGTAATGTATTTCTTCTATTTTTTTTTTGCTGGTTTCCTGACAGTGCCGGTTGCTTGAGTTCCAGTTAACTGAGAGTTTACTGTAATATTTAAATAGACGGAAGAGCCTAGGGGTATTGAGTTGAACCTAGTGCTTACTTCTGCACCTGGCTCAGTCAGTGCAACATCCATAATACTAACCCATCCTGTGTTCAAATTAACATATGGCTTCAATTCTGGACGTCAGGAGTTATTTGGTCACTTTCATTAGGGCAGCTAAAAACTGTCCCACCTTGTTAGCGGAGTACTCTGATCACCAACCAATACTGTCTTACTTTCAAGTCTTGGTATTCAGACAAATCCGAGAAATTCAGTGATTAAATTCTCCCGTTTTTCTGAATTTACATTTGGAATCTGTAAAGATTTAAATTTTTGAATCCTGTAAAAGCCAACTAATATAATAGGTGTTTGTGCAGTCAATAACCTTGCAACCGAATGTTTCTAATGAAGCACTATTTAGTACAGCAGTTACACTGCAGTTTCTGGATGATACACACAGTAACCCCCCCCATGTATCCTTTCTATAGCTATGGTAACCTATGTATCCTTTTATGCCAACTGGAGGGTTCTTGTCACTATACCAAATATCTGTTAGAATTCCCATATCAACATGTTCTTTAATTAATGTACTTTCCAGCTGTAGAGTCTTGTTTTGCTTAATCTCCTTCATGTTCACAGTATACAAACTATTTACAGTCTGATAAGGGGTGCCTCTAAAAAAAGGAATTAATTTTGTTATATTTCAACCTAGACTTGCTCCCAATGTGACTTAAATGCAATTTGCCTCTAGCAGAAGGTTTTCATAGAGAAAATTTTCCCAACGATGCTACTCTCTTCAACTTGCTGTTTGTTTTTCACACCTTCTGAATAACATAACCTGGGTGTTTTAATCAGTATAGTGCATCAGTAAATGTAACATTCAAAACTCTTTTTGCCAAACATATTAACTTTCTGTAAACTTGATCTTTGAATTTCTCCTTACATCATTATTTTCCTTCCCTCCACTGTCTTTTTGCCCCAGTTACCTACCAACTATCAGCCCACTCCTGGCCAATCAGACCAGTCATTTTCCATCACCAGGGTGAGGGTTGATTAGATGGGTCCATAACGTAGTCAGCCATCAGGGATGGTTTGGATGTTTACACGCCCCATGTCACACTGCACATGATCGGCTTGCAAAGGAAGGTGGTGTGCAACGGACTGACCATGCTGGCCCCTCCTCTCTTCAACAAGGGGGGTGTACCAGCAAGCAGCCCTTCCTTTCCATCCCCTACCATGGGTGGTAGCTTCCCTATTCGTAATCAGAAAAGTCTCACCAGTCCATGTGCTCAGTGACTGCCTAGCCCATCACCGCTCACTCCAGAAGGGGAGAGCAGAGGATTCCCCTTCAGTCATATCTCACTCTGCCTGGCACCTCAAAAGTACCTGCTAATCAAACCAGAATTACATGACTCTCAATCAGGACTCCATACCGTCTTCATTATTTCCTGCTACAATGGCAACTTCTTTATAACTTGGTTCACTGCTGTTTATTAATTATTAACAGACTTATTTTATATTTAAGGCATATAACAATTACCCATGTAAAATTCTATACACCTTTCAGCAATGAATCCCAAATTAACATTTCATTCTACTCCACACTTTTCTCTTTGCTACACATCTATTTATGAGACTGTCACCTTCCCAGTGTCCATTTTGTAAAATTTACATAATTTGCATCCGTTTCATGTGCGGTACAACTTTCAAGATCAGACTAGTCACTGTGCCTTCAGTTTTCTAATTCTAATATTGAGTCACTGTCCAATGATATGCACTTCTCTTCAGCTTTTATTAAAAACATTTGCATTAAATGATGTTTACTTTACACTGCTCTTATGCGGCCAGTTCAGTATTTTCACAATAAACCATACCATCACGCCTTTCTTGTTTAAGTTTTGTTTTATGTATTCTTCCTTTCATTTTTCCTTACTTACCATAATAAGACAGGGAATACTTTCCCTGAACTACAACTAGGACTGCATCTGTTTAACCTAATGAATGCCTCTCCAAATTTATCATCATATTGCAAACCAGCATAACCTAAATTAGCTATTCTTTCATATTCCATAATATTTTCCTTCCCAAATGCAAAATGTATTTATACTTTTTAATCACACATACTGTGCAAGCCACATGCATGACAAAATAATGTATATAGTTGCCCAATGGTAGTCAATGATCTTAGCTGTCTGAATTCCATATTTTCTAACACACACACAAACATGGCCTTGGCCCAAATCTGGAGACTACATATTTTGCTTGCTTTCCTTTTAACCCCTTTGTTTTTCTAATCCCCTCCTTGTATTCTCTTCCCAATGTCCTTTAATAAATGTATATATTAAAAGCCATATTTATAACTGACTCCTTTATCACGTAGTTATACAATCCTTTTTCATATTTTCCTGCAGACCATTACATTTTTTCTTCTGTAAAGGCATACCAGTTCCTCAATGCTAGCTATGTTTTCAGTCTTGGAGTACCTTGAATATACTTATCCCATAGATTCCACTTGCTGCTATGCAATTTTTCCAGGCTTTTATTTTTAAGCTCATTTCTCTGTTAGTTTATTTATTATTACTATGTCTCTTATATATAAACTTTTTTTCCCTTATTTCCTCATTATGACCTTCTTCACCACTAGCATTAATATAAAATATGCTCCCAGCTCCCCCTCTTTGCCTTTATTACACCCCCAGCAGTACCTATCAACCAGTAGAAACATTTTTTTGCAACTTACTGACAATATAACACCTATGGATTTTTTTTTCATGTAAAAAAATATCTACAATTTCCTTGACTTTTCTGTATATTTTGAGCAATACATGTTTCTGTCCACTGTTCTACTGTTACCTGCACAATCTCTTATTCCATTCTTGTTTTGTACTCATTACTTGCTCTGTCATTCAGAGCTCTATATGCTCTGCTTATTATCTTTCCATCTAGTAACTATTTCTATTTTTGGTTCTGTTCTACCAGTCCTCATCTTTTCTCCTCTTCAATCTCTCTCTTCATTTGAACTTTGACATTGGTCTCGTGTATGCTAAATGACTGCTTTCCCTCAAGAATCATGCCCCCCTTTGGGTGTCCAACCATCTTGTTACGCTACTACATTTATCTGTTCTCAATACCTTGGTTCTTTTGATATTCTTCATCTCCTTTGCTGCTCATCTTTGGACCTACACCCTTTTATTTATTTACTCTATACCCATCTGGGCTGTTTCATTTATCCATTAAACCAGCAAAGCTATGGCTCCAGACTCAAATTAGGCAACAGTAGTAAAGCAATCCAAAAAGCAGCAAAGAACTAAAAATCCATGCACGAAAACATAAAACTTCTTCACTTCAACTCAGCTTTATTAACACAAGCGCTTTCATGTACATAGCTTCATCAGGTGTTTGAAATACACTGAAACTCTACACCTTTATATACACATCTATCTGATCATGTGACCATTACTTAATTCAAAATTAAAAATACATATATTTAAAATATATATAAGTCTCTTAAAAACATTAAAAACAAATATAACAACCATATAGAAACATGACAGAAGAACTATTACATGCAAAAATGGGACTAAAAATAACTTAATTACTTCCTCAAAGGTCTATTTTGTAACACTGGTTTAATTGGAATATGGTCATTCAATCCATGAACATAATTAGCCCTTAGCCTAACTATCCAGCATGCTTCTTGCTCTTCAGTTCTATGCCTAATATTGCCACGTCTCACATTCTCACAAGTAATACCTAAAACCAAAAACTTAAACTCATGCCTTGTATCTGTACTAACAACATGTTTAGCCAATGCATTTGTGAGATTCTTTTTACTGATATTATAAAGGTGTTCCCTAATTCTTTCCTTTAAACGACGATCAGTTTTTCTTACATAATATTTGTGACACAATTCACAGACAGCTAAATATACAACATGCTTTGTGTTGCAAGTAGCTGCAACTCTAATATAAAAAAGTTGACCATTATCTGGATGTTTAAAAGTAGTATCAGTAGAAATATAAGCACAATAATTACATTTACCACATGGTTTGGTACCAAAGTGCATGTCACTAAAGCCGTTAAACTTCTGTTTATAACATAATCTACTTTTAAGCGACCTTTTATTCTTAAACGTAAATTGTGGTTTTACACCCAATAGTGACTTAATATATTCATCTGTCTTCAGAATATTCCAATGCGAACTGATAACATCTATATATTTATTGATGTCCCTGGTGTAATGTAGAGACATTCTTACTTTATTATCATTCCTTCTCTTCCTACGATCAAAAGTATCAGAAAAATATGGTTTAGCAACAGTAGACCTCAAAAGATCCATCTCTCCCGATATATGTTATACCATCTCTTCATTGTACCCTCTCTCTATTAGTTCATTCACTGTCTTAGATTTACAGCTTATATAATCATCATCAACATAAAAGGTCGCTTAAAAGTAGATTATGTTATAAACAGAAGTTTAACAGCTTTAGTGACACGCACTTTGGTACCAAACCATGTCGTAAATGTAATTATTGTGCTTATATTTCTACTGATACTACTTTTAAACATCCAGATAATGGTCAACTTTTTTATATTAGAGTTGCAGCTACTTGCAACACAAAGCATGTTGTATATTTAGCTGTCTGTAAATTGTCTCACAAATATTATGTAGGAAAAACTGATCGTTGTTTAAAGGAAAGAATTAGGGAACACCTTTATAATATCAGTAAAAAGAATCTCACAAATGCATTGGCTAAACATGTTGTTAGTACAGATACAAGGCATGAGTTTAAGTTTTTGGTTTTAGGTATTACTTGTGAGAATGTGAGACGTGGCAATATTAGGCATAGAACTGAAGAGCTAGAAGCATGCTGGATAGTTAGGCTAAGGGCTAATTATGGTCATGGATTGAATGACCATATTCCAATTAAACCAGTGTTACAAAATAGACCTTTGAGGAAGTAATTGTTATTTTTAGTCACATTTTTGCATGTAATAGTTCTTCTGTCATGTTTCTATATGGTTGTTATATTTGTTTTTAATGTTTTTAAGAGACTTATATATATTTTAAATATATGTATTTTTAAATTTGAATTAAGTAATGGTCACATGATCAGATAGGTGTGTATACAAAGGTGTAGAGTTTCGGTGTATTTCAAACACCTGATGAAGCTATATATGTGAAAGCGCTTGTGTTAATAAAGCTGAGCTGAAGTGAAGTGAAGAAGTTTTATGTTTTCGTGCATAGATTTTTAGTTTCTTTGCTGCTTTTTGGATTGCTTTACTACTGTTGCCTAATTTGAGTCTGGAGCCATACCTTTGCTGTTTTTTTGCTTGTTTGGACTTGCATTTTATAGCAAAGGTACTAGTGGTTTGTTTGGTGTTTTTGTTTTGTTTCATTTATCCATTACTTAATGTTCTCTCACCATTCCCATGTATGGTGTGTGTACGTAATGTTCCATATACCCAGGTACCCTCTTTACACTAGTAACAAGAAGCTCAAGAAATCCCTTTCTATACTATTTTCACCCTGCACTATCATATGTTTCCATTTGGCGGTAATATGTTTATCTTATGCTACATATATTGATCTTATTTGTGTGGCAATACAATTCATTTTTGGACCAGAAGGGCACATTCTTCCTTGATTAACTATGAAGATGAAATTTCCCCAGTTTACCTTCAGCTTTTTATTCTCCCCTCAAAAACTCAACACTTTATCACTTCCCACATTTTCCTCTGGTTGGATAGAACATGCTTGTGTTGTACATAAAAATCAGGAGTACTAAAAACATTTTGATGCGTCTGCTCAACAGCATAATTTGCCATTGTCTTACTTTCCATGATTTTGTCCATCTATTCCCACATTTTTTGCTGCCTGCTCCACATCTTTTTAATCCATATCCCTAGGTATTTAATTTTTCATGACCCCATAAAACAAGTATGACTGTACTAGCTCATACTCTGGGATATAATTTAAAAATAGTCTTGGTCTAAGTTTTTTTAATCTTATAATCTGACATTCTCTGATACTGCCATAATTGTTCAAATAATTTGGAGCTATTGTGTGTGAATTAGTGACATATCAAACTATATTATCTGAGAACCCAACTCACTTTTCCTTCAGTTGGTGCAAGTTAGAACCTTAAATTTGTGAACTTTATTTTAATGGCAAGTGTTTATAGACAGCAGCAACAAAACCCAAAGGATCCACTATGGCAGAGTATGAATAAAATCTTTGATAACCAGGATAAGTGCTTTTGAGTAATCCAACTCCTTTTCAAATCCAAGTATAAAACATAATAAAGCAAAAACCTATTTAAAAACCACATTCAACCAATAAAAAATGCAATACAGCACACACCCTCTAGAGGGACCAATCAATTCGATTTCCAGGGTCTGTGCCCTCTAAGAACAGGTTTTAGTGGTAAAAAACTTTTAAGCCCTGCCATTATATCCGCCTGCAGATCTGCAATCCAGTTTACTTCAACCTGTTCTGTTTTGAGGAAAATATCACCACCTCTTCTGGTTAGCGGACATAACTGCAGGACCATAAATTTAAAAGTATGTCTCAAATTTTTCTTAACATGCTGTACCAGTGCATTATGCTCACCACCAGTTCTTATATCTCAGCAATGTTGTAGGACCCTCTCCTTCAACATTCTGTTGGTTTTGCCAACATAAAATGAGTCACAATCCTGGCACTTCGCTAAATAGACCAGGTTCCTGGTAGTACAGTTGGCAAAACCTTTCAAACAATACACACATCCAGTGACAGGATGTTGAAATTTATTAGATCTGTCTATAAAGACCCAGCCTTTACAGTGTCCACACAGAAACGTTCCTATCCGTTGCATTCCCAAACCATACTGCCCAGAAGTATATCCCACAGAGTCTTTACAGAGCAGTCTCTTTAGATTAGGTGCATTTCTGAACCTAAAGACAGGAGCCGAATTTACAACCTCCTTAATACCATCAACCGACTATAGAATCTTCCAATTCTCATGTATAACCCTCTTACAGAAACAGATGATTGGTGCCAGAGCCATAGGCACAAGCTCAATGTCAAGAAATGTAGTTATCCCCTTTGGGAAAAAACATGTACCCGTGAATTACCACATAGATGGCAGTTCACTAACACCGAATGTGTGATAAGGGACTTTGGGACAAAGGTGGACAGTGGTCTCAAAAGAACAGTCAGGAAATCCTTCTATGTGGTGCACCTCATTATTAAGGGCTTTTCATCCAGAAAAGGAGGAGGTCATTGTCCCACTGTACTCATCCCTCATTAGACCCATTATAGAATACAACGCCCCATTTGGCATGTACCTCTCAAGACATCTGCAACAACTGGAAAGGCCACAGAAATATCTCACTAAAAGAATCACTGGCCTAAAGCAGATGCCCTATGCTGACCACCTTAAAAAACTCCAGCTATATTCTGTCGCATATCATCTACTCCGAGGCAATCTCTGCTTAACTTACAAGGCCATGTCAAACCCAGGGCTGTTGGACATGCTACACTTAAAGTAATCCCAATCCCTCAGAGCCACACGCTCCAGGGATCTAAACCTTGTCATCACAATACACAAAACATGCTGGAGGGATAGGTTCCTGACCCAGAGACGCTCCAGACTGTGGAACAGACTGCCTATACATGTCAAGCAGAGCACCTCTTTGGCCCTCTTCAAAAGGAACCTTGATGACTGGATGGGAGAAAGGAAATTCACCCCGGGGATCATGTCAGTCACCCTGCTAGACAGGGGTCCAGGGAAGTAAATAGTGTGGAAAGAAATAGCCAGGGAATTGTTATGGCTAGGCTTGTATAGGCCCTAGGGCCGATAGCCTAGTACCAACCTATGAACCTATAATTTTGTTCACATTACTTTTGTAACCAATAGCCATCCTCGGGCGCCCTCTATTGTTCACAATGTCCATATGCTCTCTAGTCCGAGAGGCTAATTCAGGAGTAGGACTTCCAGCTCCACCACCACACAACCAAGGTCTTGCAGGGGTCTGCCTCCACACATGATGTCCCCTGTTTGCTTTCCTTATGGCTCCCTGTGAGTAACCTCTCTCCTCAAAGCATGACAGCAGAAACTCAGTCTCTCTATCATACACATCATCATGGGTTCACAGTCTGCAGGCACGCATAATCTGCCCTTTCATAACATTGTTAAAGACACGTTGGGGGTGCATACTCCTCCCCTCTCTAAATAGGTGTTCTTCCAGCAATCCTTTCTATAAGTCCTGGTCTGCAGAAACCTTTGTGCATCCATAAATAATTCCACATCAAGGAAGGCTATTGAGGTGGTGGAGTAGTTGACAGAAAAGGTCAAATAACTAGTGCTCTGCTGTAAAAAAGCCACAAAATCCACCAACTGTTCTTCTGACCCCTTCCAAACAATAAAGAGGTCATCAACAAACCTTTGGTAAAAATAGATGAAGTTTCTCCAGGTATTATGGGGACCAGGGAAACAGCACTCCTCCCACTGTGACAACACCAAATTGGCATAAGTGTTGAAAGGATTGCTGGAAAAACACATACTTGGAGAGGGGGTGTACTCATCCCCCAACATGTCTAACAATGTTATGAAAGGGCAAATTATGCATGCCTCCAGACTGTGTACCCAAGATGATGTGTATGATAGAGAGACTGAGTTTCTGCTGTCATGCTTTGCGGAGACAGGTTACTCACAGGGAGGCATAAGAATGGCAAACAGGGAACATCATGTGTAGAGGCAGACCTCTGCAAGACCCTGGTTTGGTGGTGGAGCTGGAAGTCCTACTCCCAAATTACCCTCTCGGACTAGAGGGCATACGGACATTGTGAACAACAGAGGGTGCCCGAGTTTGACTATTGGTTACAATAGTGATGTGAACAAAATTAAGAGGATTGTACATGAGAATTGGAAGATTCAACAGTCGGATAATGGTATTAAGGAGGTTGTAGGTTCAGAAATGTATCTAAAGAGACTGCTCTGTAAAGATTCTATGGGCTATACTTCTGGGCAATATGGTTTGGGAATGAAACGGATAGGAACATTTCCATGTGGACACTGTAAAGGCTGCATGTTTATACACAAGTCTAATAAATTTCAACATCCTGTCACTGGACGTGTGTATTGTTTGAAAGGTTTTGCCAACTGTACTACCAGGAACCTGGTCTATTTAGCGAAGTGCCAGGATTGTGACTCATTTTATGTTGGCAAAACCAACAGAATGTTGAAGGACAGGGTCCTACAACATTGCAGAGATATAAGGACTGGTGGTGAGCATAATACACTGGCACAGCATGTTAAGAAAAATTTGAGACATACTTTTAAATGTATGGTCCTGCAGTTATGTGCTCTAAACAGTAGAGGGGTTGATATTTCCCTCAAAACAAAACAGGTTGAAGTAAACTGGATTGCAGATCTGCAGGAGGATAGAGTGCCAGGGCTTAATAGTGTTTTACCACTAAAGTCTTTTCTTAGAGGGCGTAGACCCTGGACATCGAATTGATTGGTCCCTCTAGAGGGTGTGTGTGCTGTATTGCATTTTTACTGGTCGAATGAGGTTTTTAAATAGGTTTGTGTTTTATTATGTTTTGTACTTGGATTTGAAAAAGAGATGGATTACTCGAAAGCACTCATCCTGGTTATTAAAGATTTTATTCATACTCTGCTGTGGTGGATCCTTTGGGTTTTGTTGCTGCTGTATTTGTTTATCAAGTTGGTCCTTCAGTTCTGCTACTTCTGGTTTTGTTCATTTCCATAGTGGTTATAGATACATCACAAACAATAAATGGGATAGTGGGATTACTGTCTTGTACCTCTGAGCTTAAAACTACTCAAAAGAGACACCCTATTTTTATGCAGGTTTTCATTCCCCTGTATATCCTGAATACTAAATCCCATCCATTTTCCTGGGAGATAAAACCTATTCACTGTCTGTACCATGATTTTTCAGACAACCTTTATCAGGAGCCATCTCAATGTCTAACCCTATTGGCATACATTTTCTCTTTAGTTTGGTTTCTTTCTGAACCAATGTTTTCACTTATATTGTTAAATGCTTGTCTGTCTTCAATAAATCCACTTCGATTTAAATGAAGTTTTTCTGGTAAGAGGCACCAATATTTTTGCTAATACTGTCAAAAATATTTTGCAACTGTGGTTTAATACAGAAATCTGTGTCTGAGCCAAGGATGGCTGGATCGTTCCCTCCTTTGGGAGCACTGCCTCCACTTCTTGCCTCAACTGTGGTACTACCCCCCCCCCCAACAGATGAGGCCATAATTTACAATTTTATTAACCTCTTCACCCAACTAATTTCCAGATTTGAAATGGCGTTCTATCTATGCCAAGAGACTTTCCTGTAGCTTCCTGCTTCAATGCCTGGACAATCTCTTTTTGTTTACTTTAATAGACACTTTATTCCTCTGACAACTTTGGAATATTGCCTCTAGTAAGACAGTCTACTTCATCTTACTTTTCCTCTCTCCTACCTTTTACACAATAAAAGCCCCTCATTATTTCCATATTTTACTGCTCTGTCTTCCATTTCCCAGATTCAGATTTTTTTTCAACTTTGTAAATGACCCCCCCCCCTTTTTTTAACTTGTCGCAATCTTTGTGCCAATAACCTTATATTTCTACGGTTGGTGTCAAAAAACAGATCTTAACTGCTGTTTTTCTGAATTCAATTACTGATCTGATAACTGGTTTCTTATAAGATGGATTAACTTTTCATTCATTCTACCCAATCTTTCCTGATGCCTTTTAATTTTTTCTAATCCCTCTAAATATTTTTGTTACTCCTTTCCCATTCCTCTGCTGCTCTTATATTTACTAAGTTCTGCAAACATGGCTTCATCTTATTTCATTTAATAGTCCATTTTCATTATGAGAGGAGATGCCAATGTTTTAAATTTTCTCCTGTTTTGCATTCCTTAGCTTTAAATGAATAGGGGCAGGATCAGATAATATATTTTGCACCTCATAGTTAAGCACTAAATTTACATGTTCCATTGATGTATCAATTTAGTCTCACGAAGGAGCAAAGTATATTCGTTTAGTCCTTTCCAAATACTCAAGAGATCTTCCTTCCAGAGAAATATTTTTCTTCCTTGGTCCTCTTGTGACATTTTCACTTTCATCTACTAAATTCAAAATACTTCTATAACCAATATCCCACAATGAAAACTTATTTCACCTAAAACTGCCTCTAGTTCTGAATTTTTAGTTTTTGATGGTATATCAAAGGCCAGCATAATTAATTTCCCTCCCCAACACTCTCTTATGACCACTTATCTTCCTGTGTATTTACCTTTGCTTCTCTTCCTTGCTTCCACCCCTTAGTCAGCACCATAACTCCTCTGGCATTCTTTCAACATGTTTTTTTTTTGTGTTCCGTTGCATGTACGTTTCTTGTAGCATTATGATTTGTGTGCTACTTATGAACATACAAACTAAGATTCTATGCCTCTTATCTTATCCTGAAGCACGGTCACCTGTATTCAGTCTGCATCAATTCTCTTAAGTAAAGCTTCGTTAACCATTTTCTATTCTTTTAAATATTGACTTTTGTTCTTTATCCGGCTCTGGGGCGGTCACGGTGGTGCAGCGGTTAGCATTGCCGCCTCACAACAAGAGGTTCTCCGGTTCGATCCTCAGATGGGGTACCTTCTGTGCGGAGTCTGCATGTCCTCCCTGTGGTCACGTGGGTTTCCTCTGGGTGCTCCGGTTTCCTCCCACATCCCAAAGACATGCTGTAGATGGATTGGGCATTCTAAATTGGCCCTAGGCAAGAGTGCGTGCGTGTGCCTTCTGTGAAGGCTGGGCTGGCAACTCAACACCGTAAAACTCCACTGTTAATCATGAGCGGAAAAGGTGATCCGCTGTGGCGACCCCTGACCGGCAAAAGCCCAAAAAAATTTTTTTATCCAGCTCTGGTGTACAGGCAGTCCCCGGGTTATGGACATCTGACATGCAGACAACCCATAGATATGAACGGGTTGCTGCAATGTCAGAAATAACATGAGAAAAATGAAAACAGTTAAAAGCTGCACTGAAAACAGTTAAAAGCTGCCCAAAGGTGTGTGTGTGTGTGTGTGTGTGTGTGTGTGTGTGTGTGTGTGTGAGACTGGCAGAGAGAGCAATCATGTGTGAGTGAATACAGGTATGAATGAGGAAGTGACTGTGTATGTGAGAGATTGGGAGTGAGTGAGAGCGATGTGTGAGTGAATGCAGGTATGAATGAAGAAGTGTGTGTGTGTGTGTGTGTGTGTGTGTGTGTGTGTGTGTGTGCGAGAGAGAGAGATCGGGAGAGTGAGAGCGATGTGTGAGTGAATGCAGGTATGAATGAGGAAGTGACTGTGTATGTGAGATTGGGAGAATGGGTGCAATGAGAGAGTGAATGCAGGCATGAAAGAGACTGTGTGTGTGAGAGCAATGTGTGAGAGAACACAGGTATGAATGAGGAAGTGAGTGAGTGTGTGTGTGTGTGTGTGTGTGTGTGTGTGTGTGTGTGTGTGTGTGTGTGTGTGTGTGTGTTTGTGTGTGTGTGCACACAAGAGAGATCGGGAGAGTGAGAGCGAAGCGTGAGTGAATGCAAGTATGAATGAGGAAGTGGCTGTGTGTATGTTTGAGATCAGGAGAGTGGATGCGATGTGTGAATGAATGCAAGTATGAATGAGGAAGACGCACTGTGTATGAGAGAGAGAGAGGAGTGAAAGTGAGCGAGTGATCCTCTGGCAACAGTTAACAGGTGGGTGGTTGCATAAGGGGAGGGGATTAGTTATAAAATAGGTACAGTAGGGTTAAGAGTGTGGGTGTGGGTGTCATACTCCTAAACCTGTTAGAGCAAAATATCTGGACAAAGCCATAAATAAAAGTTGGACAAATGCCCATAAATGGGGACAATTTTTAAATATTTTTGTTACAAAACTTGAGAGTTGATAGAATGACAGGATATATGTAATGATTTGCCACTAATTTGCTAGAAAACCAGAAGTATATGGAAAGCAGACCAAAAATAGGAGGCCAGAATCTGGACATTTTGCAAAAATCTGTACAGTTGAGAGGGTATGTCCATCATTATTTTCTAACTTCAGTCTTTAATGATTTGCCACTACTTTTGCTAAACAACCACAATTTTATGCAAAATGGACCAAAAATATGAGGCATAAATTTGGACAGTCTGTGAAAATCTATACAGTTGAGAGGTATGGTTTGCCTGTTTGTACAGTATTATGTTTAAGTTTTATTTTTTTATGGAAGTGTTTTTAAAGTGTTTTATATGCAAAGAAAAGTAAAATAAATACTAGACTGAGGCAAACATCTCACTAAGTGACATTTAGTAAGAACCACATGTATGCGTTTTGACTTGCATACAAATTTGACTTGAGGACAGACCAAAAACAGATCTCATCCTTAACCCAGGGACTGCCTGTACCTTAAACATTTCCCATCTTTTTTTTTTAACCTAGGTGTGCATAACTCATTACCCCCCCCAAACATATCAAATTTTAACCACGTAGTACTACGTACAACAGTGTTTTACACACACACACACACACACACACACACACACACACACACACACACACTTCCTGTCCAGGAGTAGCCGGTTCTTTCTGGTAGCTGGACTTGCCCTTGGATATTCCTTCCTGCATTTCCCTTTCATATCCCTAACCTGTATGAAGTAACAAAATTGCCTGAATTCTTATCTTTCTCTCTACATTATAATTAGATGGCTGTGTGAGTATGCTACTCACTTGCTTCATTAATTTTCCTTTTCAGTTGATTCACCCTTTTAAGAATAGTTGAGGCTTGTCCACGTCAATTATCTGCTAAGGTCATTCTTGTTTAGAGGTGCAGTTAAGCTCCATAGCTCCAACTTTACCTACAAGGTATTAAATGATATCAGCAGGACTCCCCATTCAATACCAGTGTTACACTCTATTTTCCCCGTGGCTCCTGCTTTTTAAGTGCAAGTCTGCCTCCTCTCTTATTGTCTTATTTCTGCTGAATGAAGAACATGTATCACTTGTGCACACAAGCTTTTTCCTACAAATATTACCATTTATACCATCCATCACTGTTTCACCATCTGTGAAAGCCTATAGTTTCTCCTTTCCTTATAAATATTTTTGGATTTAATAAAATTTTACACATGAAAACATTTCTTTAACATATCTACTTTTTCTCCAGATTTTACTCCTAATAATACTTCTTCCCCCAAGAACCAAAAATTTTGCAACAGACTGGACACAATCCTATTTTTCTTTATATTTTGTCAACATAATTAAGTATCTGTATAGTCCATGTTTCCCTCACCTCTCAGTTATTCAGTTATTTACCAATCTTGCTTATTCCAGTCTGTTGAGTTAACTCTAAGGTCACTCTGACCTTTTCGGAAAATTTTCAGATACTTTACCAACATCTTTTTACGGAAGTCAGGTTTATTATTCTCTCCTGGAATACTTCTGAAGAGGACTCTTTAATCACCTGTTATTCTGTTTCAGAATTACCTCTTCAAAAATCACCCTAAACCTCTTATATTATCAGTAGGTGGTCTAAGGATTGGTCAGCATCAATGATCAGTCCATGCCTGAAGGATGAACCATTTGTAGCACTGCTGGACATAGCTTAAACTTCAAGCCCATCTCTCTGCATTTTGAAATTAAATGGATAAATCGTAAATCTATTTCTTTTTTAAATGTGTTTGAGTTTTTTGATAGTATTCCATATGATGTAATAATTTGATGCAATGCATGAAAATCTGATAAATTAATTTATTACATACTGGGTTTCAAACTGGCTGAGTGGGAGGAAGCAGCGAGTTACTATTAAGAATTATCTATTTAACTGGGCTAACATGCTGAAAGATGTCCCACAAGACTCAGTACTAGTCCCAATGTTATTTAATATATATACATTTTTTTCTCAGCGGTCAAAGCACACCTCTATCTGGAGGGCAAAATATGCTGATATAAAATTTGGGCAAGTTATATCATCAAGGGATATAGAATAATTTAATCTATACTTGAGTAAAGTAACTTTCTGATTAAATTATAATGGGCTAAATATTAAAGATTAATACGGGGTCCTTTACTTTGGCAAACCTAATTTGGACGTCAAGGTGAAATCAGGAACAATAGTTTTACTGAATTTGTCAGAATATAAGGATTTGAGCATTAGAATTTGTAATAATTTTAAATTAAGACCAAATGTCCAAATAATTAAACCAAAATGTTCAAAGTTGTAGCATTAATTTATTTACTGCATATGTTCATCCTGTTATTGAATGCAATATGACTTTTTGTGCATATACCAAAGGGGATTTATTAATTTTGGAAGGAATACAGAGGAAATTTTCTGGGTTGAAAAATCTTCCAAATCAAGCTAGATTGGAAGTTTTCGCTCTTTTTTCATGCTTTAGGTTTATGTGAGGAAATATGTGTCTAGGTTATCGGGCATTAAGGAATGAGAAGCTCTGACTATTAATAAACATTAAGCTTACAGATTCTATTCAAATTACTAGGAGGGTGTAACCATTTAAAACTGAATGATGCAAAAAGTACAGTTTTCTACCTACCATAAATGTAGATGTCCGATAGGTATGCAACTGCAGTCCTGACATATGGGTTGTCCTGCCTCAGGCAGCCCTTCGGTCGGCCGGATTCCAAAGTCTGGGTCCGGCGTCGGCTGATGTCGCCCTTTCCCGGACGTCAGAGCGCCTGGGGTATAAAAACGTCAGCCAACGCCATCTTCTTCAGTGTTTCTTGCCCCAGATGCCAGGTGCCCTCTAAGGAAGGCTAAATTTTGAAAAATAGAGAAAAATTCCAGACAAGTACAACAGTATAAAAACAAATACACCATAAAAGATTACCCCAGGTAGCTAAAATGAGGGGTAGAAACCCAAAAGTATACCACAGAGGGGTAGGTGGGAGGGAAAACCTGACTGCAGTTGCATACCTATCGGACATCTACATTTATGGTAGGTACAAAACTGTACTATGTCCTTCAAGGATGCAACTGCAATCCTGACATATGGGTTGAATACCATAGCCAACCTGGGCGTGGTAGGCACTAAGACAAAGATGGTGTAGCTAAAATGCCCTGCAGGATTGCAGAGGCAAACCCTGCTCTGGACCTGGAGTATAAAGGCAGGTTGTAATGTTTGGAAAATGTATGCATGGAGCTCATGTAGCAGCTTCTAAAATGTCCTTTGTTGCCACTCCTCTTAAAAAGGCTGTGGAGGTGGCTGTAGCTCTGGTGGAATGTGGCCTGATGTCAGCTGGCACAGTTTTTCCATGAAAAGAGTAGCAGAATCGAATTCAATTTCTAATCCATTTAGAAATTGTCTGTTTGGAAATTGCTTTTCCCTGCAATCCAGCAGAGAAAGCTACAAAAAGCTGGTCAGATTTTCTGAAAGACTTTGTTCTGTCCAAGTAGTAGCGCAACTGTCTGTGTATGTCCAAGGTGTGTAGAAGTCTCTCTCCTTTATTTTGAGGATTGGGAAAGAAGGCAGGCAGGTGAATAGCTTGATTCAGGAACACCCTGGATACCACCTTTGGCATGAATGACGGATTGGTTCTCAAAGAAACTCTGTCCTGGTGAAAAATGAGAAATGGTTTTATTGCCATAAGGGCCTGTAGCTCAGAGACTCTTCTTGCTGAGGTTACTGCCAGAAGGAAGGCTGTCTTCCAAGACAGAAATTGCAACTCTGAAGATGCTGCTGGTTCAAAGGGAGGAAGAGTTAATTTTTCCAGCATGAAGTTGAGGTCCCATGCAGGCACTGGTGGTTTCCTTGGAGGGTTGATGTTCTTTATACCTCTTAGAAACTGTCTTAGCAATGGGTGAGAAAATACAGGCGGATCAGTGTTATATTTGGCAGATATTGCTGAAGCATGTAGTTTTATGGAAGAATATGAAAGGCCATTGTGGAGCATTTCAGCCAAGTATTCCAGGATCTGTGGAATGCTCATCACTGATGGGTCTTGACCCTTTTTGCTGTTCCAGATAAGAAATCTATTCCATTTTGCTGAGTATGTTTTTCTAGTGGAAGGTCTGCGCGCCTCCAGGATGATATCTTTTACCCTTTTGGAAAGTGTATCCTGAGTAATAGTCATGGAATCTTCCAAGCTGTCAGCTTCAATGTTTTCAAGCTGGGGTGTAGTGTCCTGTAATTGTGCTGTGTCAGCAGAAGTGGCCATTGAGGAAGGAGCCACGGATTGGTGTGTGTCAAGCTCCGTAGCAGTGGGTACCAGTGTTGTCTTGGCCAGTCTGGAGCTATCAGTTTGACTTTCGGTTGCTCTGTCTTGATCTTTAGTAACACCTTGGTCATCAAATGAAGAGGTGGGAAGGCATATAGAGTTAGAGAGTTCCAACTGAAGGAAAGGGCGCCCACCTTCCATGCTTGAGGATGGTATGTCCTTGTGCAAAACGTTTTCAGATGCTGATTGAAGTGGGAGGCATAAAGATCTATATCCGGCCTTCCCCATGCTTGAGCTATTTGTAAGAAAATGTCTGGATGCAACATCCATTCGTGTGAATCCATGATGTTTCTGCTTAGGCTGTCCGCCAGAACATTGTCCTTCCCTGGTACAAACTGGGATTGTAGCTCTATTTTCAATTGTAGGGAAATATCCCAGAGATTCATTGCCAGTCTGCAAAGAGGGTAGGAATGGGTACCTCCTTGCTTGTTTATGTACCACATAACTGTGGTATTGTCTGTCTTTATTAGTAGATGGCCCTGATGCATGAACTTTTCGAAGGCCTTGATTGCATGCATCACTGCCAGCATTTCTTTTGGTTGATATGCAGGTGCTTTTTTTTTGTGTCCATTGTCCTTGAATGCATCTGCCCTCCATGTGCTCCCCCCATCCATGGTCTGAGGCGTCTGTTGTTATGGTTTGACTTGTATGAGGCTTGCTGAAATGCAGACCTTTGTTTATCTGGCTTGCTTGAGCCCACCACAGAAATTCCTTTTGAAGGCATGGAATGAGTGGGATCAATGTTTCCAGGCTGTGGCTGTGCTGAGACCATAGACTTTTTAGGTACCATTGTAGTTTCCTCATATGCAGCCTTGCATGTGGAATCAGAAGAATGCAAGATGCCATGAAACCCAGGGCCTGCAGGATTTTCCTTGCAGTCATCTGGGTGTGTGTTGCCAATCTTCTGAAGTATTCTGGTAATTGTTTTTGTTTTTCTTTTGTCAGAAACGCCATCTGGGTGTTTGTGTCCAGTGTGGCACCCAGGAAAGGTATTCTTTGGGATGGTACGAGACTTGATTTCTGAATACTGACTGCGTATCCCAAGGCCTGCAGTAGGTGAATGACATAGTCCAAGTTTTTTTAACAAGGCTTGTTGGCTGTCCGCTTGTATAAGGCAGTCGTCCAGGTAAGGGTATATTTGTATCCCCTGAAGTCTGCAATGTGCAATTACTGATGCCAGGCATTTTGTGAACACTCTGGGCGCAGTAGATAAGCCAAAGGGCAATGCTGAGAATTGATAATGCTCTGAGCCTGCAAGAAATCTGAGGCATCTTCTGCAACTTTAGTCTGATTGGAACATGCAGGTATGCCTCCTTGAGGTCCAGAGTTACCAGCCAAGACCCCTTGCCCAGCATGGGAAGGAGTTGCTGTAAAGTCAGCATTTTGAATTTTGGCACAATAAGGTTAGTATTCAGTGCGGACAAGTCCAGAATGGGTCTCCATTGGTTTTCTTTTCTTGGAACAAGGAACAGTCTTGAATAAAATCCTTGTCCTTGTTCTGCAGAAGGAACCTTTTCTATTGCTCTTATTTGAAGTAGGTTTGTTGTTTGAGTGCCTCTGCCCTTTGATTTGGTGGCAGGTTTGGCCTGCCATGTCTTGTTGGCAGTGTAAGAAAATGGAATCTGTATCCTTTGTCTATTACCTCCAGTATCCATTTGTCCTTTGTAATATTGTGCCAGTTTTTTGAGAATAAAGATAATTTTCCGCCCAAAGGTGCTTCTAATTGAGCCCTGGATGGCGGAGTCAAAGTCAAGTCATTGAGATTGTCCTGGTGGAGCAGTGGAAGGTCCTGCCCCATCTCTCTGGTTCGGAGGCTGTCATTGACGTCCTCTGTAGGAACCTCGAGTTTGCCCTCTACCTCTGCCACGTCTGTTTTTGCCTCTTTGAAATTTGTCTGTGTCAGGAAAGGACCAATGCTTAGAAGGCCAATTCCTGCTGAATCTTGGAGGCTGTACCTGGAGGAAATCTTTGACTGTTTGCACTGATTTTGCCTTTTCCTCTATTTTCTTTAAAACCTCTTGTGCAGTAGCACCAAATAGCTTATGTTTCTCTAGTGGTGCGTCCAAAAGCTTAATTTTCACATGGTCTGGCAACGTTTGTTCCTTTAACCAAGCATGTCTGCGTATGACCGCACCTGTCATTGCTGCTCTACATGAAGCTTCCAATGCATCATATCCACACTGAAGGAAATGGCTGCTAACCTGCTTAGTATTATGAACCAATTCCTGTAACCCCTTTCTATCTAACGGTTCAGGGGAAGCCAGTTTCTTTAGCAAGTCATCCAACATGTATTCCTGATATTGAATCATATGAAATTGACAATTTAATGCTCGCATAGAAAGGGTGGAAGATGTATATACTTTCTTGCCCCACCTTTCTAAAGCCCTAGAATCTCTTTCCGAAGGGAGTGGGTTCTTAGCAGTAGTGGAGGAAACCCCTTTAGGCCCCTGAGAAATAGTTTCAGGGTCAGCAGTATTGGCTCTTGTACAGAAATTGATGTGTGTCTGGGACCCTGTAGTACCTGTCTGGCTTGACAGGAGCAGGGGGGAGGGAGTCTGGGGAAACACTAGATTCTAAGTACACATCATCTAAAACATTTAAAACTGGAGGAATAGCTAAGGGTCTATGCTGAGGTAGCTTTAAAAATTCCCTTAACCTTTTCCTAGAATCTGAGTATTCTTGGCCTTGCCATTTGAAGTGTTCCCTCATGGAATGAAGCGTTTCCCCAAAGGAAAAAGTACAGTTTTGTACCTACCATAAATGTAGATGTTCGAAGATCCACATTGCTGCAGTCATAACCTGTGGGTAGTCCGCTGTCCTCGGTCGGCCCGAATACCAAAGTGTTAGGCTGGCGTCGGTCATGGTCGCTTAGATCTGACGTCAGTACGCCGTGGTACTAAAGCGCATGACCGACGTCATATCCTCAGTCTTTCTTGCCCCAGATGTCAGAAGGCCCTAAAAATAAAGGCCATAGCCAAAAAACAGGAAAACATCCAACCACCCAGGTACAAACAATAATTACAACCCAAACCACACAACCACCCTAAAGTACAGTGGGGAAGGAGGGAGGGAAAATTGGACTGCAGCAATGTGGATCTTCGAACATCTACATTTATGGTAGGTACAAAACTGTACTATGTTCTTCATCTCACATTGCTGCAGTCATAACCTGTGGGGTAGAATCCCAAAGCAAAGGTGAAGGGAGGTTGGCCAAATCATAAAGCATTGGGAGCTGCTAACATGCCCTGCAAAACTGCAGTGGCAAATCCAGCCCTAGATTTTGAATAAAGAGGGAGATGATAATGTTTAGAGAAAGTGTGCACTGAACTCCAAGTAGCTGCCTCCAAAATATCTTTAGTAGCTACACCCCTCAGGAAAGCAGTAGAAGTGGCAGTAGCCCTAGTGGAATGAGGTCTGATTCCAGCCGGAATCTCCTTACCATGATGAGAATAACAAAAAGCAATACAATGACCAATCCACTTAGAAATAGTTTGTTTAGAAACAGGTTTCCCCTGAGAACCCAAAGCAAAAGAAACAAACAACTGTTGAGACTGTCTAAACCCTTTAGTTCTGCTCAAATAATAACGCAACTGCCTGTGAATATCCAAAGAATGCAAAATCTTTTCCCCTTTATTTTGGGGATCAGCATAAAAAGTAGGCAAATGAATAGACTGGTTTAAGGCTACATTTGAGACCACTTTAGGCATGAAAGTAGGGTTAGTACGCAAAGAAACCCTGTCCTTATGAAAAATTAGAAAGGGTTCAACTGCCATTAGAGCCTGTAATTCAGATACCCTTCTAGCAGACGTAATAGCCAACAAAAAAGCTGTCTTCCAAGACAAAAACTTCAACTCAGCTGTAGCTGCAGGTTCAAAAGGAGATAAAGTGAGTTTCTCCAACACAAAATTGAGATCCCAGGAAGGAGTAGGAGCTCTACGTGGGGGTCTTATGTTCTTTGCCCCTCTAAGAAATTGCTTGAACAAAGGATGAGAGAATAAAGGTGGGTTACAGTCATAGTGAGCAGAAATGGCTGCAGCATGAACTTTTACAGAGGAGAAAGACAAACCCTTGTCTAGTAATTCTGTAAGATACTGAAGTGAAACACTCAAATTAGGTACTGAAACATCAAAGCACTTTGCTTTGCTCCAAAGGAAAAATCTCCTCCATTTATCAGCATAAACCTTCCTTGTACTAGGCCGTCTGGCCTCCAAAATAACATCCAAAACTTGTTGAGGAAGCTGCGACCCTCCAGGGTCTAGAACAGAATATGCCAGGCTGTCAGATGCAGGGACTGTATTCTGACGTTGATGAAATGATTGCCTGCCTGGGACAAAAGGTGTGGACTTGCTGGCAAAGGCCAAGGAGGCTCTCATACTAAACTCCTCAGCAGAGGGTACCAGTGCTGACGTGGCCAATCTGGAGCTATAAGAATCATGGAGGGCTTGTCCTGTCTGACCTTCAAGAGCACCTTGGGAAGGAGAGGCAGAGGAGGAAAGGCATAGATGTGAAGATTTGTCCAACTGAATGATAGAGCATCCACTTTCCACGCTTTTGGATGAAACATCTTCGTGCAGAACTTTGGCAGCTGGAAATTTAGTGGAGAAGCGAACAGATCTATGTCTGGAGTCCCCCAAAACACTGTCAGCTGTTGAAATACATGAGGATCCAATTTCCACTCGTGGGGATCCACCATTTGTCTGCTAAAAACATCCGCTAAGGAGTTCTGTGCTCCTGGCAGAAACCTTGCCTGAAGAGAAAGATGCAAACTGAGAGCAGTCTCCCACAAAATCATAGCTTGTCTGCAAAGTGGGTACGAATGGGTTCCCCCCTGCTTGTTGATGTACCACATGACAGTTGTGTTGTCTGTTTGAATCAACACTTGTCCTGGGTGAAGTAGATCCTTGAAGGCCTTCAATGCAAATTGGACTGCTAACATCTCCTTCATGTTGATATGCAAATGTTGAAGTCTGGCAGGCCACGTGTCTTGAACCCATTTTCCATTGAGGTGTGCTCCCCAAGCCTGGTCCGAGGCATCTGTCGTCAAGATCTGACTCGCCTCTGGTCGGGTCACAGAGAGTCCCTTGTTTAGGTGACATTCCTGAGCCCACCACAAAAATTCCCTCTGAATGCAAGGTATTATCTGAATGACAGTGTCCAAATCGTGGCAGTGCTGAGTCCATACACTTTTGAGATACCATTGTAACTTCCTCATATGCAGTTTGGCATTGGGAAGCACCAGAATACAAGATGCCATGAACCCCAAGGCTTGAAGGACTGTCCTTGCAGTCAGCCTGGACAGGAGAGACAATTGTTGAAAGTAAAGGGAAAGATTTCTTTGCTTGTCCGGGGTCAAAAACGCCATCTGAGAGGCTGTATTCAGTCTCACACCCAGAAAGCACATGTCCTGAGAGGGTACTAGACTGGACTTTATTTCGTTCACAGAATACCCTAGGCACCTTAACACTGCCATAACATACTGAAGATGGTGAAGTAGCTTGTCTTTGTCTTGAGCAAGAATCAGGCAATCGTCCAAATAAGGATAAATTTGTATTCCTCTTAACCTTAAGAAGGCTATCACCGGAGCCAGAACCTTTGTGAACACCCTGGGCGCAGTAGATAAGCCAAAGGGCAATGCAGAGAACTGATAATGTAAAGTCCCAGCCCGAAAACGCAGGAATCTCCTGCAGCTTGGCCTGATAGGAATATGAAGATAAGCCTCCTTGAGATCCAGAGTTACCATCCAGTGATCTTTGCCTAGCATAGGTAGAAGTTGTTGCAAAGTCAACATTTTGAATTTTGGAATGTCCAGGTATGTGTTGAGAATAGACAAATCCAGAATTGGCCTCCAAGTGTTCCCTTTCTTTGGTACAAGAAACAGGCGAAAATAAAATCCTAGGCCCACCTCTGACGGAGGGACCTGTTGGATAGCTCCCATTTGAAGAAGTAAAGAAATCTGTTTGTGAGCCTCCGCCTTTTGCTGAGGAGGAACGTCTGGCATGCCTTTGAAAGGGGGCAATGTGTGGAAATAAAACTTGTAGCCTTGGTTTATAATGTCCAACACCCATTTGTCCTGGGTCACTAAAAGCCAATTTTGCCTGAAAAGTGCCAACTTTCCGCCCAGAGGAGCTGCCAGACAGGAAGGATCGGGCAGCTGAAGATGCAGGTCATTGGGTCTGCTTACGAAAGGACTGGCCCCTGCCCTCACCTGTAGACTGCGCAGGGGAACTCCACGTCCTAGGCCTAAAAGAACCCTGTGCATGAGCTCTGCCCCTACCACGTCTAGATCTGCCCCTAGACTGTAAATCAGAAGAAGGGTAAGCCCAGCCCTTAGTAGGCCAATTTCTGCTAAACTTAGGCGGCTGCACCTGCAAAAAATCTTTAACCCCTAACAGTCTGCATAGACTTAGCTTTGTCCTCCATTTTCTTCAAGACTGACTCCACAGGAGAACCAAACAAAACTTCAGACTGAAGGGGAGCATCCAAAATTCGAGCTTTAACATGCTCTGACAAGTTCTGATCCTTAAGCCAGGCGTGCCTACGAATAACTGATCCAGTGGCAGCCACCCTGGAAGAGGCCTGCAAAGCATCAAAACCACACTGCAAAGAATGCTTACTCACCTGATCAGAGGCATGAACCAAATCCTGTAATTCTTTACACTCTATACCTTCTGCTAAAGCATCCACCTTAGATTTCAATTGACTAAGAAGAAAATTCTGGTACTTCAGCATATGAAACTGGCAATTTAAAGCCCTCATTGCAAGAGTGGAAGAGGTATACACTTTTTTACCCCACCTATCTAAAGCTCTAGAGTCCTTATCCATGGGAACTGGATTCTTTACAACAGAAGCCCTGACACCCTTAGGTCCCTGGCTAATAGTTTCTGGGTTAGCCCTAGGGCTCTTATACAAATATTTATGAGCCTCTGGCACCCTGTAATACCTGTCTGGCTTAACCGGGGCAGGAGGCAAAGAGTCTGGATTAAGGGAGGCCTCAGAGAAAACATCCTGTACAACATCCAAAACCGGAGGTATAGCCAAGGGTCTATGTTGAGGTAAAAACAAGAATTCCCTAAGCCTCTTTCGGGAATCTGAGAAATTCTGACCTTCCCATTTAAAATGCTCCCTCATAGAGTGCAGGGTTTCTGAAAAAGAAAAATCCTCTGGAGGGGAAGCTGAAGGACTAGAATCCTCTGCGTCCGAATCAGAATAAGGGGGAAAATCCTGAATGTCTTCAGCTGAAGACTCTGAATAATCTGAAGAATGTTCCAATCCTTCCACCTCTGGCTCCACCCTAGGCCTCTTGTCTGGAGGGGGCATAGAACCTCTGATCAAGGTAATCAAATCTTCTGCCATTTTAAGCATGTGTTTTTTAGGCACAGAACCCGCAGAACTAGGACTGACGCCAGAGGAAGACAAACCAGGCCTGGCCTTTGAAGGTACCTTAGAGACAGAAGGAGAAGGCCTAACCACCTTATGCAAAGAAGGGAGCACAGCAACCTGAGAGGCCCCCTCAGCCTGACCCGACTCCTGAGAGGCCACATCTTGCAAAACTAAGGGTTTCCCCTGAGACTCAACTGAAACCTCGGCCGGATCCACAGATTCCACTGTGGTTTCTAAAGAACCGGCGTCCGGAACGGACGACTCATCCTGCTTGGATTTCAACGATTTCTCTTTACGCTTCTTCGCGGTAGCAAGCGTCGGAGGATCCAACGGCATATTGTAATTACACCGCTTACCGAAGACAAGCCTAGCACAATCTAACCTACGTTTAATGGTGCGCTTTTTAAATTTAGCACAAAAGCGACACCCGACTACGTCGTGCTCAGGCCCCAAAGAAGGAATACAGAGAGAGTGGTAATCCCTATGAGGTATCTGTTTCCCACAAGAAATACAATTATTCACTTTTTCTGACATCCGGATTTAACTGAGGCAAGAAAAGACAAAAATATTCCCCAACGGGGTACTTAGCCCAACTTGGATTCAGTCTGAAACTCAGAATACGGCACTTGCAAACGCTGCTTCTGCTTCGGACCATGCGGCAAGAAAGACTGAGGATATGACGTCGGTCATGCGCTTTAGTACCACGGCGTACTGACGTCAGATCTAGGCGACCATGACCGACGCCAGCCTAACACTTTGGTATTCGGGCCGACCGAGGACAGCGGACTACCCACAGGTGATGACTGCAGCAATGTGAGATGAAGAACATCTCCTCAGGAGGAGAAGCAGAGGGAATAGATTCCTCTGCATCAGAATCCTCGTAGGCCGGGAAGGCCTCCTCCTGGTAGTCTGAATGTGCAGAATCACCTGAGGCCTCATCGGAGGACTGGGAGTCTACCTTCTCAACCCTAGGCCTCTTGTCAGAAGGCGGCTGAGAGCCTCTATCTGGATGAGGCTGTGAACCCCTAATTAAAGAAATAAGGTCCTCAGCTAAACTTAAAATTTGAGAACAAGAAGTGGATCCCAGAGAAACAGATCTTGGAGGGAGAGACTTAGCCTGTTTGGCAGCCTTAGCACGTGTGTAGGCCTTAATGGACATGGACACTGGAGGCCTGGCAGCCCCACGTGCTGGAGTAGGTCTTATCCACTGAAATGGTGTCAGAAATATCCTGGGCTACGGTCTCAGAGGGGAGCACAGAAACCGGCACCGAGCTGGCCTCCAGTACCGAAGTAACCAGTGGAGCGGTGTCGTCGGTCTGTAGCGGTTGCGAAACCGGATCAGAAGAGACCGAGACACTCGCGGTATGCCTAAGCGTGGTGTCGGCCGAGACCGCGGGTGTCGGTCCTTATCCTTCCGTTTTTTAGGTAAATGTGCTGTCGGAAGCTCCGATGGCATGATATAACAGAAATCTTCCCCAAAATAATCCTGTGCAAACTCTGACCGACGCCTAAGAGTGCGTTTATTGAAAGAGGCACAAGCTGCACAGGCCGAGACGTTGTGTTCTGGGCCTAGGCAGGGTAAGCAGTAAGAGTGGAAATCCTTATGAGGTATTTGTTTCCCACAAGTTAAACAATTATTAACTTTTTCACTTTTATCTGACATCGGCTGAGGCAAGAAAAGGTCCCCAACGGGGTACTTAGCTTTTTTGAAGACTTCAGTAGCTGAAAACACAGGAGCTGGTCGACCGGCACTTGCGAACTGCTTCTGCTTCGTGGCGCCACGCGGCAAGAAAGACTGAAGAAGATGGCGTCGGCTGACATTTTTATTCCCCAGGCGCTCTGACGTCGGGGAAAGGGCGACATCAGCTGACGCCGGACCCAGACTTTGGAATCCGGCCGACCGAAGGGCTGCCTGAGGCAGGACAACCCATATGTCAGGACTGCAGTTGCATCCTTGAAGGACATCTGTTGCTAGAGCAAAGTCTCTACCACATTTTACAGTGCATATATGGAATAAACTCCCTCTATTACAGGGTCTGAATCATATCTATTAAAAAAAACACATATTGATAACTGAGTTTATACCAAGATTTATACATTTATACTGAAATCTACGTTTTGAATGAAAAAAACCTGCGTCTGGAACAAAATGCCAGACTATTAAAACAATAAATGTAAATTCTTTTTTCTACTATTTTTAAGACTATTCTTTTTTGTCATGACTTTAATAAAATTTCTTTTGTTGAAATTATAAATTCACTATGATTGGTCTTGGTACCCTCTTGCCTTATGTATTTGCCACATATTTTCTAGGACTTCTCTTGATCTGTAGTTCTTCAGACGATGTACCCATCCCATTTGCCAACATACTCTAAACCCTTCCCCACTTCTTGGGGTAGCAGTGAATATTTAAAGTCTCTCTTCTGGAACAGACATCTAGTTCCAGTAACTATTTTTTTTCTTGGAGTGCTTCATGTTCAATATTTTTTTTTCCCTTTCTGTGTCTTAGACTTGTATTATCTCATTTAAAAAGCTTATCAAATGCTTCTTCCATCTTACCCACATCTTATAATTTATCTTAATATAGACTAAGCGATTTTAAAACTCATATGCATTTGATTAATCTTTTCTTCTAGCAAAAAAAAAAAAAAAAAACTCTTGCAATTTTTTTAAAACTATGTGATTAACTTGTTAAGGCTTGGACAACTCATCTACATGATGTTTTCTTTCCTGTGGTTGCTCTTCTTTGCAATTAGAATTTTTTTTTAATCGCCTTAATTTTTTCTTCTCAAGTCCTATTAATACTCATATGAATAGACTTTCTACTGGCTTTTGACATCTTACTCAGTACATCTTTATTTAGCTGTTGTCTAGATAACCACCTTATTAGAAGTCCCACTCTCCTGTCATTTTGTGTGCTTCCAAAACCCCATAATTCAAGTAGGCAGTGGTACTTGTTGCACTCTTCTCCCACTGTGTGACTGAGCAGTTTTCTGTTATCCTATATGTCTTGCACTGTTTTAAATAACTCCTTTTCACCAGGTCTGATTAACAAAATGAGTCCATACTTTATAGTTTGAATTAAATGGGAGTACTTCAATGGACCACACAGCTAAACCTTCTGTGAACATATGCTTCTTGAGATGATCAAGGCTGCATTGCCTAGAGGGGTTCTACTGTAATGAGACTTGCCCTTTCCCCGTTACTGTGGCTAATGTGGGGCAAAGGGGGCAGCCACCCTGGGCACAAAGTACTAGGGTGCTAAATCAGCAGATACCGATCGAACTTCAGTGCAGTGTATTATTGGAATTCAAGTGCCAGTATTGCATTTCTGCTTACTTAGAACTTCATGTGCGGCATAAACTATAGCAGCTGTTTGCAACAGTTTAAAAGGAAAGAGAATATATATATATATTTTTTTGCTCCTCAATGCAGAGCTTGGGGGGGGGGACCAGATAATCTAGCTTCACCTCTGCTTTTCTCTTTTTGATTTTATTATCATTTTTGTGAGGAGCGGGATGGGATGGAAGGCACAAAGAAGGCTCAGATTTCAGAGGATGGAAAGGGAATTCAGTGCCCAGGCTCCACTGTATGGAGACTTATCATAACATTTCTTTACCATATAGATGTTCTGCAAGGTGAAGAAGTCTACTGCACTACAGTCTAAATGGCCATCACATCTGACTAGCATTTACACAGGCAGTTCAAAGATCTGTTCAGATGGTAAGTAACCACATTCTGCTTCTGGGTATACAAACAGCTGGAAGATGCAGGCCCTGCTTCCAGATCAAATCCCATGCTATTCATGGTAAATCTGCAGAATAGTTATGACTGGATTCTCCAATATGGGCTAATAAAATGTCACAGTGGTACTGTCTGTAGCTAATCTCTGGGTAACCAGATAAAGTAATGATCTGAAAATCTGCAGTGTATAACTTATGATCATTCTTGCCAACATTCATATTCCATCAGGGTCTACTGAAATCACTTCCCTAAAATTTTAGCCCCCCCCCTCCATGTGCCACCCAAGGAATTTGCAAACAGAGACACAGTGAGCCTCAGTCAACAAAGGGGAGAGCCATGAACTAGCTTCAGACTACTAAGCCCAATACAGGAACAAGGGGAATTAGAATGAAGACTGACAATGTTGCTTTCAAAGTTTTCTTGAGGTACCATCACGGACCACAGTCAGAAGGACCACTATGACTGAGACTAACGTATAACCCAGAGTGCTGCAAATTTGGACTGTGAGATGGCTTTTCTTGTCAGAGTGAAGAACTGATGCAAGGAGGATTTTCTCCTCTGACAATGATACACTGGGCTGCTCTGATTTCAAACTCTGAACTCAGCAACAATATTCCCCTTGTCGTGAGTACAGCAAACACCAGAAGTAAGCATTTGGTGAAAACATGTGGTGCAGCAAAGGTCAAATGAGAAACAAGTAAATTTGGTAGTGACTGGCTCTCACTACAAATCAGACGATGTGTCTGTTCTCCTTGTGTACGGCAATATATGTAGGCAGGTGTCATACACAAATTTACCAAAACAGCATCCTAGAGAAGAAAGGAGAGCAACCAGTTGCATAAGCATTTTGAAATTGATTAAAATGAATGAATAAAATGAATGAATGAATGAATGAATGAATGAAGAATGACTGCCTTTTGTGTTGACCTTTTTCAAAAATGGTGCTTGCATAATGTAAGGTATTCTCAAGAAGAGAAGTCCCACTCCCTGCCTGTCTGACAGTAAAAACAGATAGTCAATACAGTGGGACTTGGCCACAGCATGCAGACCTCAACGGTGTATGTTAGAGTTACAAAATTTCTCGATGATTCCCAAGGATCTTACACAGTTTCATGACTGTACAGAAGGAAGTAGACATTGATTTTATGTGCCTTTTCAACAAAACTGAAAGCAAACTGTATACTTGCTACTCCCTTCCTTCAAAGAAGAAATGCACATTTTCTCATTAACACTTCTACAACAGTTTATGACTTACACTTCTTACTGATTGCATTTTTGCACTCTGAATAAGTTTGCTAAAAGAAACCATCCAAAAACAGGTAAATGCTGTCCCTATTAACATGCTCCTATTTATCCACCTTTGTTTCTTGCCCAGCCTGACTCTCACTCCATCTTTCCCTAGACTCTCAAAATTCCCTTTTCAACAATGTTCTGCATTGATAAGAGTGTTACTTATACCTGAACTCGACTGCTCTTGTACAACTGCAGGATGGTTACCAACAAGCCATATACAGTGTGCTAAGCCTCAATAACATCTTGTATCTGAATCAAGTTCATGCATTTAATTGTACATTTCAAAAACATTTTAAGCCCCTTGAATTTTAATCAAGTTAACCATAATCTATTTAAAACTTAACTCTATACCCAAGCCACATGTTTAAATTATATACATATAATTTAACATTTTTTTGGTAATAAAACTTGGAAGCCAAGTACCTGCGGTATCAATAACTTACCTTGGACAAATACTCCCTCATAACCTGGATAAAATATGGCATTGCAAAGTCCATAATGTTATGCCTCCAGGCAGTTTCCAGCACAACGTCTGGCCTCAGTAAATCATAGCAGGTAAATAGGCAAGCTGCGAAGCATTCATTTTTTCCCTCCTGCAGGAACCACTGGAGAAGCTCTTCAGCCAGTTCTGTGTCTTTTGATTCGGAAGCATACTGCATAGAATCCTAAACAAAACAAACGGACACAAACTTCCTGGTCAAACATGAAAAATGTACTACTTACATTAATATTAGAAGTTCAATGAAGTAATTTCAGAAAATTTCAACAGGCAAGTAAAAGTTTTAAAAATCAAGTTCATTAAAAGTTCATCCCATCTCATCGATGTACAGTGATAAAGCCTGGTCTACAACCCAGATAACCCATATTCAAATAGCTTGGGCAATGAAACAAATGAATAGGGGAATGTGGGAAATGACAAGCTACAACTCACCAGTCTGAGGTGTGGGGTATTCCTCACCTGGCTTAGCTACTGCCCCATTGCTAGGAAGACAGCTCAAGCATGGTATGCAGGTGCTGGTGCACTAAAATGCTTGGGCTGAGACTACTCAAGCTAGTGAATGTATCTTTTGTCCACATATGCAAAGGAGAATACGTGCGCAGGACAGATGGGCACAGGTAATCCCTGTGATGATGCAGGTGCACACATCACCACCAGATGATTTTTTTTTTTTTTAATGGGGAGGGCCTCACTAGAAAAAAACTTTTATCCAAATTGGAAAAGTTGCTGAGGTTGCATGATATGGATAGTTCCCATTTCAGGCACTAGTCAGAAAGGATGTCTGTTATAGGACCCTTGTCTGAGGGAAAGCTATACAAATCTGTGCCAGGTGACAAAGGTGCACAGCAACAGGCAGGAAGAGCTAAGTGTGCAGAGGGGTAGATGGGACCCTCATCTGCCTGGATGATGGCTTCTCCTGATGGCTCACCCATACTGTACCCAGTATGTCTCTAGTATGGGGGAATGGCTGGGATTAGTTTACTGTTGGAGGCTTTAAAGTCTTCAGGCAGACAGACAAAAAGCATCCTGGGGGAAAAAAAAAACACATCAATAAAATTTCATAATAAATATGCATAGTTCTTTTTTTCAGTCCTAACAGTTGTATGGCCTGAAATATAAGTTGCATTTTGGGGATGGGGACTACAAATTAACACAGAATTTGATGGATAAAGATCACCTGACCTAGTTACTGTCCTTTTCTTTATATATTAGCAATCGCCTAATTCCAACTTCTCCCCCAACCCACGCAAGAACTGCCTTATGTTACATTCATTCTTCAGTTCTGTTACTGAATTTCACTTTACTACCTTACCAAGAAAAATTGTTAAAGCCTCCAACACCCTTTCTCTGAAATGACATATCCTTGCACACCCCCTTATCTGTCCAACTTGTAAAATCATTCCATATTTATTATACATTTTACCTTGAGAAATGGTTCTCTTGACTTCTGACATAGTTCGTCTTACTCCAACACCCACCTGTCAAACACTATATAAATATAGCTCTTTTATTCTCTATGTGGCTTCCTCTGCAGACCATGCACTATGTTTGCTGGGTTCTTTTGCCTCTACATGTTCTTTGCAGTTAGGATGTCTCCAAACTATATGAAACAGTGAAAATAAACTCTTACTGTCAAAGAACGATATCTTCTTTCTGCTGAGAATGCCTTGTGTTTTAAATCACATTGAAAAGTAATCTCTCCTTAATTACCTGGGTGACCAGATAAAACTGCTCATTTACTATTAATTTATTTCCAACTATACTCTTTTAGGGTTTTTGATTCCTAGGTGCATTACTCTGCCATGAATTTGAAATGTCATTCAACAGACCTTTACTCCAATCTTGCCAAGCATCCACCCACTCACTCTGCATCTTCAGGTGAATCAACACTGTTACACTTCAGCAACGTGGTATGCATCTTTCTTCCCACACAATGCCACTCACAAAAAATAAACTTCATTAATGAAACCTATACCTTGCACATTACACCCCTTTGACAGTGTACGCTACAACCACATCCACTTCAAATCTTTTCAATTTATTAGCTACTATATGTGATGTGAAATTTCTTGCTAATAACAAAGTAAACTATGCTAACAGGTCAGCCTCAGTCAAACAACTTTTAGATTTTGCCAGGCATGATTTTCTTTGCTGTGAATTCATAAAGCCTCAAGTCCAGCACCCCTACTGTTTCCCAAATACTGTCATTCTTCAGTGTCCCCTCCATTTCTTTAAAAGAGAAGTAAAAATGGACCACAGCTTTTGTCTAAAAGAAATGTACAGTCTCACTTTGCCAACTTTAGAAAACCATTAAACTAATAACTGAAAGATAAAGCGAACTTTACAGCAAAATAGAAAAAAATCTACTATATGGAATATCATTAACCCTGTAGTCACAGAACCAATATTTTAAGGGGTCACATTGTTTATTCTAATTTCTAGGAGATATAAAGGCTAATTCTTGTACTTTAAAAGTATAGTTGAGTGAGGGTACATAAATTCTGTGCTCATCTGCAGTAGTTATGAGGACCTTGGCTGCCTTAGACAAATCGGCCCTACCAAGGGTCTTCCCTTTTCCATTCCTGCTTTTAACAACACTTTTGTGAAGATCAGAATGGGATGGAATGTATACATAAGGAAGCATTGGTTCCAAGGAATGAAGAATGCATTCACTGCTGAAGCTCCATGGAGCATAGTGTAGTGTCTCCTCATTTTACTCTTTTCTGTTGAACAACAACCTAATAAATAAGCAAAAGGAGTTAGATTAGGAAAAAAAAGCTGTGTTCCTCATTTCCCACTGAAGCTCCTTGGAACGTGGTGTAGGATTTCATTGTACTAAATTTTTGATGGGGGAAACCTAATAAATGAGCAAGGAAGTTTGAATAGGGGGAAAAGCTGAATCTCACCATGCATCAATGGCAATAATATTCTCATATCAAATAGGGCGTCATAAGTAAAATGAGATGAATGGACAGAAAGCAAAGGAAGGGATGAGAATATTGAGAAAAAATCAGGAGAAAGATAAACTACAGAAATGTAATAAAAGCCAACAATGGGAGTCTGGAAAATTTAAAAATTATAAAAGTTTTGGAGATAAATGGAGAATGAAATAGGTCAGCAATAGGAATAACTATGAAGAGTGCAGACAGAATTAGAGGAAAGAATGAAAATGGAACTTAACATGTGAGACAGAGCTTGGAAACTTAAAGAAATCCCAAAAGATATAAGAAATTACTTGCACATGAGCAGAACATAAATTATTAGCATGGAAATTAAAGTAATGGAGGAAACAGCTGGAGGTCAGGAAAATAAAGAAAGAGGGACCATAATTGACAAAGGAAAAAGTATAAAGTTCTATTAAATGAACAAGACTATGGGGGGGGGGGGGGTATGGAAGGTTGTAGTGGAAGAAAGCAGAGGAAAAAAAAAAAACACAAATAAAGAAACAGGGCAAGTAAGCAAGCATACCAGAGTATTCACATTGGCCTCAATGCATTGTATGTGCTTTTGCTATTTTGAGATTGGGGTCTAGTCAGATACTGAGGTATTTATAATTCTGAACCATTTCTATTGCTTCCTGTGGAGTTGGTAATGACCCAGTTTGTAGCTACCTTGACCAGCACTGGCTATGACCCATACAGAATGGTTTGGGTTGCCTTTGCATTTAGAAAATATGCCAGATTACCCACTAAGGGGAATACCATCTTGCATCTTGTCCTTAATAATATAGGAGCATTTGCAAAATCCCTTGCATATCTATTACTTGTTAGGTCTGACCATAAAAACAGTCTTCTTCGAAATAAAACTGAAACCAGAAATTCCTTACACCCAAAGTACCTTAAGAAAATTCTTTAAGACAAATCACCTACTCCTAACGACAAACTGGCAAGCTTCAAATCCCCACCATACCTAGTTAACTCCACTGAATATGCAGAACTGTACACCACACTTACTAGCAGATAAACAGCTGCACAGACACAACTATATCCCATAGAGAATTTTATTTATTTTATTTTTTATTTATTTAACATTTGTTGACCGGGAATGTCCGACTAGGTTCCACAGAGCCTGTTTTCAGTGGAGGCCCGGGGAGAAATGCTCCAGATGCATGTCTTTGGAATGTGGGAGGAAACCGGAGTACCCGGAGGAAACCCACGCGAACACAGGGAGAACATGCAAACTCCACACAGAAGGCACCCCAGCCGAGAATCGAACCGGAGAACCTTTTGCTGTGAGGCGACAACGTTAACCGCTGCACCACTGTGCCGCCCAAGCAAGAAGCAAGTGCAGGTCAAACCCTAGAAACAAACCCAAATTTTGGGACCATATCAACAAGCTTTATTAAAAAAATGTTTTGACCAAAAGTAAGTAGAATTCCCATAATATTACATTTCTTCTCACAGAAATAAATAAAACTTAGCTTACTAAAATTCAAGATACACCTGAAACAGTCTCGCCTCTAGTCTAGCTATCACACAAGACAAAGTCCTAAAAGTGCTATCAAAAGCTAAAAATACTGCATTGATGGGTCCTGACAATATCCCTGGATGCATCTTAAAATCACATGAAGCATGATTTAGCCATACCACTAACAACACTGTTCAACCTCATCCTCCATACAGGTTTTGTACCAAGCAAATGGAGAACAGCTGGAGTCATTTCACTGCATAAGGGAGGATGCAGGACCTTCCACAGACTCAGGCGATTACTGACTTACAAGTCTAACCAGCCTCATATGCAAATCCATGGAAAGACTTATGGAATTACTCAGTCAGGGCAAAGGGAAAGTACAGTTGTGTACACTTAGCATAAATGTAGATGTTCAAGTGTATTCACTGTTGCATCCATCACACTTAGGTTATCCTGCCAGGGGTAGCCCTCAGTCAGCCCGAATACCAGAGGCTTAGTATTTCTGCATCGGTTGCTGTCACTTCAGGACTGATGTCAGGTTGTCAGTGGTATAAAAACAAGCAGCCGATGCCATTACATCTGTTTTTCTTGCCCCAAATGTCAGGAGCCCCCAAATGGGGATGTAAGTTATGGTGGAAAACACCACCAGTAAAAAGTAAATACCAATAACCCTGCAAGGAGTGAGGAAGAGAAAGAGAGAGAGACAAGGGGGCTGAAGATGGGAAACCAGGACTGCAACAGTGAATACACTTGAACATCTACATTTATGGTAAGTGTACACAAAATACAGTTGTGTACCTACCATAAATGTAGATGTTCGAGTGTATTCACTGTTGCAGTCATTACACTTGGGTTATCCTGCTGGCAGGCTAACCGCAGTCGGCCTGAATTCCAAAGTCCTGGTCCGGCGTCGGTTGCTGTCACCTCTTCCCTGACGTCAGTGCACCAGGGGTATACAAGATGCAGCCGACGCCATTTTCTTCAGTTTTTCTTGCCCCAGATGTCAGGTGCCCCCCCAAAAGGGTAGGCTAAAACATTGCTTATAAAAAGCATGCACTAAAATAAACAAAACCTTCATCTACAAGCAAATACACCACATAGGTTGTATAGAATAGAGAAGTACAGATAAGCCCCAGCAAAGAAAGGGGGATGGTGGGTGGGTAACCTGGACTGCAACAGTGAATACACTCGAACATCTACATTTATGGTAGGTACACAACTGTACTACGTTCATCGTGTTTCACTGTTGCAGTCATTACACTTGGGTTGAATCACAAAGCTGAGGTTGGGTGGCTGGATCTAAATAGAATTAGGAGTGGCTATGAGGCCCTGCAGAACTGCAGTGGCAAAGCCTGCTCTGGATTTAGAGTAAAGAGGCGAGTGGTAGTGCTTGGTAAAAGTGTGCACTGAACTCCCAAGTTGCAGCCTCCAAACTTTCCTTGGTTGGTACTCCTCTGAGAAAAGCTGCTGATGTGGCTGCTGCCCTGGTAGAATGTGGCCATGTTGTGCATAGCAGAAACTAATGCAGTGTCCTAGCCATTTTGAAATTGTCTGCTTTGAGATGGCCTTTCCTTGTGATCCTGCAGCATATGCCACTAAAAGTTGCTCAGTCTTTCTGAAAGCTTTAGTTTTGTCCAAGTAGAAGCATAGCTGTCTGTGTATGTCCAAAGAATGCAGAAGTCTCTCCCCTTTATTCTGGGGATTTGGATAAAAGGTAGGCAAATGAATGGTTTGATTAAGAGCCACACTGGATACCACCTTTGGCATAAATATTGGGTTTAGAGAAACCCTGTCCGGATGGAAAATGATAAAAGGTTCCACTGCCATTAATGCCTGTAACTCAGACTCTTCTTGCTGAAGTTATTGCTAGGTGCAGAGCTGTTTTCCATAAGAATTTTATCTTGGCTGTATTGGCTGGCTCAAAAGGGGGCACAGTGAGCTTTTCCAAGACAAAATTGAGATCCCATGCAGGTATTGGTGCTCTCCTTGGGTGTCTTATGTTTTTGGCCCCTCTGAAGTACTGTCTTAGCAATGTATTTGAAAAAAATAGGTGGTTCCATATTGTAATAAGCTGAAATGGCAGAGGCATGGATCTTAATTGATGAGAAGGATAGGCCTTTATCCAGCATCTCAGTTAGGTATTGTAAAATCTGAGGAATATTTGGAACAACCGGGTCAATTCCTTGTGCCCGATTCCAAGCACAGAATCTCTTCCATTTTTCTGCATAAGATTTTCTGGTGCTGGGCCTCCTGGCTTCCAAAATAACATCCATAACTGCTTTAGAGAGAATTGTGTTCTGAGTGGTTATATTATTCGCCAAGCAGCCAGATTTAAGGTTCTGACTTGGCTGTGCAGGATCTTATTGTTTTGTTGGGTCAGAAGATGAGGGATTTGAGGTAAAGACCAGGCTGGGCCTTGAGACAAGCTCTTCAGGATTGGGTACCAGTGCTGGCATGGCCAGTCTGGGGCAATCAGAATCATTTTTGGCTTCGCTTGTCTGACCTTTAGGATTACCTTGGGGAGGAGAGGCAGTGGAGGAAAGGCATATACTGTCAGGGTTTTCCAGCTGAATGACAGAGCATCCACCTTCCATGCTTGTGTGTGATAAGTCCTTGTGCAGAATCTCTGTAGTTGGCAGTTGTGAGGGGAGGCAAATAGATCTATGTCTGGGCATCCCCATTTCCTTGTTATCATGCTGAAGACTTGTGGATCTAGTTTCCACTTGTCTTTCCTGGCAGGAATTGTGCTTGCAGATGCACTTGATAGGCCAATGCTGTGTTCCACAAAATCATGTCTTGCCTGTAGAGGGGATAGGAATGTGTGACCCCTTGCCTGTTTATGTACCACATGACTGTAGTATTGTCCGTCCTTAGCAGTAGTTGTCCAGGATGGAGTAGATCCTTGAAGGCTGTCAGGGCATTCTGTACAGCTAGCATCTCTTTCCGATTGATATGTAGATGCATTTGGCTTGCGGACCATGTGCCCTGAATACATTTTCCTGCCATGTGTGTCCCCCAGGCATAATCCGATGCATCTGTTGTTAGAGTCTGCCTGGCGGTGGGTAAAATGAATGGCTGTCCCTTGTTGTGGTGACAGGCTAGTGCCCACCATTGAAACTCCTGTTGCAGGCAGGGAGTGAGGGTAATTAAAGTTTCCAGGCTGTGGCAATGTTGAGTCCAAACACTTTTTAGGTACCACTGTAGCTTCCTAATATGTAGTCTTGCATATGGAATTAGCAGAATGCAGGAAGCCATGAAGCCCAAAGCCTACAGAATTTTTCTTGCAGATAACTGGGTCTTTGTTGCCAACATTTTGAAGTAAGAAGTCAGTTGCCTTTGTTCGTCTGGCGTGAGATAAGCCATCTGGGCAGTTGTAGTTAAGCTTGCACCCAGGAATATTATCTCTTGAGAAGGTACTTGTTTTGATTTCTTTTCGTTTACTGTGTACCCTAGGGAAATTAGTAATCTTTTTACAAATGCCAGATGCTTTAGTAGAATGTCCTTGCTCTCTGCTTGAATAAGGCAGTCCAAGTAGGGATATATTTGTATTCCTCTTTGTCTGCAAAATGCAATTACTGGTACCAGGCATTTTGTGAAGACCCTGGCCGCAGTAGATAAGCCAAAGGGCAGTGCAGAGAATTGGTAGTGCATTGAGCCAGCTATGAATCTGAGGTATCTTCTGCAAGACTGTCTGATTGGGACATGCAGGTATGTCTCTGAGGTCCAAAGTTACGAGCCAAGCCTTCTTGCCCAGCATGGGCAGAAGTTGCTGCAGTGTCAGCATTTTGAATTTTGGAATGTCCAGAAAAGTATTTAGAATAGACAGGTCCAGTATTGGTCTCCATGCTTTGTCCTTTCTGGGTACCAAGAAAAGCCTTGAGTAAAATCCTTGCCCCTGTTCTTGCTGTGGTACTCGCTGAATAGCCCTCATGTCCATGAGAGATGAAATTTGCTTTTGTGCCTCTGCCCACTGATTGTGTGGCAGGTCTGGCATACCTTTTGCCTTTGGAAGGGTGTGAAAGTGGAACCTGTAGCCCTGAGAAACAATATTCAGAACCCATTTGTCCTGGGTGATCGTGTGCCAATTTTGTGAGAAAAGTGCTAGCTTTCCCCCTAAGGGTGCTGCCAAAAGATAAGTGCTTGGCAGTGGCAAGTCATTGGGACTGTTTCCTATATGGTTGTGATTTGTCTTCTCTGCTTTTGGGGGCTAAAGCACCCTATTGTTTAGGTCTGTTTGAGCCTTGGGGCTGAGATCTGCCTCAGCCTTTAGGGCGTCTGTATCTGCCTCTGTGGCCCGACACTGGAAAGGACCAATTTTTAGAAGGCCAGTTCCTGCTAAATCTGGGTGGTTGAACCTGTAAGAAATCCTTTACAGTCTGCATTGATTTCGCTTTATCCTCCATTTTCTTTAACACCTCTTCTACCTTAACACCAAACAAAGTATCATGCTGTAATGGAGCATCCAATAATTTTGCTTTAACATGATCAGGCAGAGTCTGTTCCTTTAACCAAACATGCCTTCGAATGACAGAGCCTGTAACTGCGGCCCTGCAAGAGGCCTCTAGTGAATTAAAACCACATTGCAAAGTATGGTTTCTCACTTGTTCAGCTGCATGCAATAAATCCTGCATTTCCTTGTTTTCTGGACATTAAGAGTTTGTCAGCATTTTCTGTTTAAGCAGAGACATTAGGTATTGCTGATATTTAAGCATGTGAAACTGGCAATTTAAAGCCCTTACAGCTAAAGTAGCAGAGGTGTAAACTTTTTTCCCCCATCTGTCCAGTGCTCTAGAATCCCTATCAGAGGGAACAGGGTTTTTTGCAGTGGAAGCCTTGACCCCTTTGGGACCCTAGGATATAGTTTCTGCGTCAGCAGCAGGGTTTTTATAAAGAAATTTTTGCGAATCTGCAACCCTGTAGTACCTATCTAGCTTAACTGGTGCAGGGGGCAAAGAATCAGGAGACAGACTGGACTCTGAAAATACATCATCTACAATGTCTAGAACAGGTGGAACAGCAAGAGGTCTGTGTTGAGGAATAAAAGAAAATCTGAGCCTTTTCTTAGATTCTGAATAATCTTGGCTCTCACAGTGGAAATGCTCCCTCATGGTGTGCAGGGTTTCCCCAAAAGAATAGTCCTCAGGAGGAGAGGCTGAAGGGATAGATTCTTCAGCATCAGAGTCCTCATAGGGAGGAAGAGAGTTATCCCTGTTCTGAAGAGGAGTCAGATGAAATGTAAACCTGATTAGAGGAATCATATTCAGTGTCTTGCCTAGGCCTTTTATCAGGAGGGGGATGAGAACCTCTGATCAAAGTAATTAGGTCTTCGGCCATTTTGAGCATCTGTTTCTTAGGCATGGATGTCTGTCCAGGAGAATGCTGCACTTGTTTCTTTGTCTTTAAAGCTGTTTTAGTCTTTGTCTTGGAAGCTGAAGTTGGCTTGATATAAAGCTGTGTAGGGTCTGAAAACACCCTCAGAAGCGGATGCCTGCTCAGCGGCTCCGGACCTATCTGAGGGATTAGTTTCCATAGGCCCAATACCTTGAGTTTCCAGAGGCTAAGTTGTCTCCACATGGGAGTCGGAGGTGGCCTGTGGCTCTGAGGTAGTGGGTGTCAGGGGCTGCGAAAGCGCCTCACTGAGAACCGGCAACTGGCCTAGAGGAGGCTTCGTCTTCGGTTTTGGACCTCGGATGCCTGTCCTTTTCTTTTTCCTTGGGCTTTTTATGAACTCCGGCCGTCGGCTGTTTTGACTGCATTATATAGTTAAACCTTCGGCCAAAGTAATGAAATGCAAAATTGTACCGACGTTTAATAGTGCGTTGGTTAAATCTAGCACAAAACCGACAACTAGCAACATCGTGATCAGGGCCTAGGCAAGGAATACAGTAAGAATGAAAATCCTTATGAGGTATTTGCTTCCCACAAGAAATACAATTGTTAACTTTTACTGACATCGGTCTGGAGCAAGAAAAAAGTTTCCCCAACAGGGTACTTAGCTTTATTGAAGACTTCAGATCTGAAATTCAATTTCGAAAATCTCAGGAGTCGGCTGACCGGCACTTGCGAACTGCTTTTGCTTCGGACACTGCGTGGCAAGAAAGATTGAAGAAAATGGCATCTGCTGCATCTTATATACCCCTGACGCACTGATGTCAGGGAAGAGGCGACAGCAACCGACGCCGGACCAGGACTTTGGAATTCAGGCCGACTGCAGGTAGCCTGCCAGCAGAATAACCCAAGTGTAATGACTGCAACAGTGAAACACGAACATCTGTACTATGTTCTTCGTGTTTCATTGTTGCAGTCATCACACTTCAGTTGATTCCCAAAGCTGAAGAATGGGTGAAGGCAGTCAAGAAGAGTTGGGGCTAACTAAAATGCCCTGCAGGACTGTGGTTGAAAAGCCCGTCCTGGATTTGGAAAAGATAGGCAGGTGTTAATGCTTGGTGAAGATATGAACAGAACTCCAAGTTGCAGCTTCCAGAAGAGGATTAGGGAAAAAGGTGGGCAAATGAATAGATTGGTTGAGAGCCACACTGGTCACCACTTTAGGCATGAAAGTTGGGTTAGTCCTGAGGGAGACCCTGTCAGCATGAAAAATAATGAAGGGTTTCACAGCCATAAGTGGTTGTAGCTCCGAAACTCTTCTGGCTGAAGTGATGGCCAGAAGCAAGGCTGTTTTCCAAGAGAGGAATTTTAACTTTGCTGACGCTGCAGGCTCAAAGGGGTAGCGTGAGCTTTTCCAACACAAAGTTAAGGTCCCAAGCTGGGGCAGGGGCTCTTCTTGGTGGCCTAAAGTTGTTAGCCCCTCTCAGGAACTGCTTGATGAGAGGGTGCGAGAAGAGAGGTGGCTCAGTGCTGTAATGAGCAGAGATGGCAGAGGGATGGATCTTAATGGAAGAGAAGGATAGGCCCCTGTGGAGTAGGTCTGCTAGGTAATCCAGGATGAGAGGTAAAGAGGGCTGTGCTCGGTCCAGTCTTTTAGTCTGGATCCAGGAACAATACCTTTTCCACTTGTCCGCACAGGATTTTCTACTACTGGGTCATCTGGCTTCACGTATGACATCCAGTACCTGCTTGCTTAGGCTGGCCACTGGAGGAGAGGTCAAGGAATAAGCCAGACTGCGAGATTCAGAGTCTGCAATTGCGGATGCAAGAATTGTCCCTCCTGCTGAGTCAGGAGAGTTGGGATCTGTGGGAGGTGTCATGGAGGCAATGGTGACAGACTGAGCACAGTAGTGGGTACCAGTGTTGGCGTGGCCAGTCTGGGACAATCAGGATTGCCCTTGGTCTTTCCTACCTTATCTTGAGTAATACTCTTGTAAGAAGAGGTAGAGGGGGAAAAGCATAGATTGAGAGGTTTGCTCACCGGAAGGATAGGGCATCCACTTTCCAGGCCTTGCTGTGAGGATCCCTGGTGCAGAAATTACTGAGCTGGTGGTTGTAGGGGGAGGCAAATGGGTCCACCTTCGGGGTACCCCATTCCTGGGTCACAAGGTTGAAGGTGTTGTGGTTTAATTGCCACTCGTGTGGTTCTAGAAGATTTCTGCTTAAGTTGTCTGCCAGAGAGTTTTGTTTGTCTGGCAGGAATTGAGCTTGCAGGTGAATATGCATGGCTGAGGCAGTGTTCCAGAGGGTCATGGCTAGCCTGTAGAGTGGGCTCCCCCCTGCTTGCTGATGTACTACATCACTGTGATGTTGTCAGTTTTGATTAGTAGGGGCCAGGGAAAGAGAAGAGATCTGAAAGCTGTCACAGCATGCTGAACAGCTAGCATCTCCTTTTGGTTGATATTCAAATGAATTTGATTTGGGCTCCAGTTGCCCTGAATGCACCTGCCATTCAGATGTGCACCCCACGCAAAGTCTGATGCTCTGTGGTTAGGGTCTGGGCGGCATGGGGTTGTGTAAAGGGAAGTATCTTGTTGTGGCTGCATGCTGCTGCCCACCAGAGGAACTCTTTCCTTAGACAAGGTATCATAGGTATGATAGTTTCCAGGTCCTGAGAATGTTGGCACCAATGACTTTTTAAGTACCACTGAAGTTTCCTCATATGCAGTCTGGCATATGGAATTAGTAGAATGCAGGAGGGCATGAACCCTAGAGCTTGCAGAACTTTCCTTGCGGATAACTGGGTTATGGTGGCCATATGAGAGAAGTAGCCTGTCAGATAGGTTTGTTTTTCTGGAGTAAGGAATGCCATCTGGGATGCTGTGTCCAAGCTTGCTCCCAGGAATACAATTTTTTGACTGGGGACAAGTTTGGGTTTCTTTTCTTTGATAGTGTACCCCAGGGAAGTTAGAAGGTCCTTTACAAATGTCGGGTGCTGCAACAGGTTTTCCTGACTGTCTGCCTAAATCTGGCAATCGTCCAACTAGGGGTAAATTTGAATATTTCTCTGTCTGCAATAGGCAACGGATGGAGCCAAACATTTTGTGAAGACTCTGGAAGCAGCGGATAAGCCAAAGGGAAGTGCAGAGAACTGATAATGCATAGGTCCTGCCCTGAAACATAGATATTTCCTGCAGAAGTCCCTGATAGGGATGTGCAGATAGGCCTCCTTTAGATCTAGAGTGGCTAACCAGGCATCTTTGGACAGCATAGGGAGAACCTGCTGTAGAGTGAGCATTTTGAATTTTGGTACCACCCGGAAAGGTGTTCAGAATGGATAGATCTAAGATTGGGCGCCAAGTGCCCTCTTTTCTGGGTACCAGGAAAGGTCGGGAATAAAAACCTTGCCCTATCTGTTCTGCAGGAACAGGCTGAATTGCCCTTATGGAGAGCAGGGACTGAACTTGGTTTTGTGCCTCTGCCCCCTGGTATGCAAGAAGGTTTGGGAACCCTTTTGGGGTTGGCAGTGTGTGGAAATAAAATCTGTACCCCTGGGATACTATGTTGAGGATCCATTGATCGTTGGTGATGGAGGTCCAGTTTTTTACATGGTGGGCAAATTTTCCTCCTAGGGGCACGAGCAATTGGGCAGAGGTGAGGAGAAGAGTTGAGAAGTCATTGTGAATTCTTTCCATAAGGGGGTGGCTTAGCACTCCCTGTTTTAGAAGTGGAAGTACTCCATTGCTTAGTTCTCTGCATACCCTGAGACTGTAGTCTGGGGGGGGTCTGTTTCCCCTAGGTCTAGTTTGAGGGGGCTGGAAAGGACCAATGTTTTGAGTGGCAATGCCTACTGAATCTTGGAGGCTGCACTTGCAAAAAAATCTTTGACTGTCCGCATAGACTTAGCTTTTTCTTCCATCTTTTTTAAAATCTCTTCTGGTTTGGTGCCAAACAGATTGTACTTGTTTAGAGGTGCATCCAATAATTTTGATTTGACATGGTCTGGCAAGGTCTGCTCTTTAAGCCAGACATGCCTTCTGAGCACAAAACCTGTGACTGCTGCCCTGCAAGATGTTTCTAGGGCGTCAAACCCACATTACTGCTTGCTGATTTGGCTTGCAGAGTGCATAAGCTCCTGTAATTCTTTATTTTCTGCACAGTCAGGGAAGGTAGATAATTTTTGCTTAATAAGTTCCATAGTATGTTGCTGGTATTTCAGCATGTGGAACTGACAATTTAATGCTCTAATGACAAGAGTTGCAGAGGTGTATACTTTTTTACCCCATCTGTCAAAAGCTCAGGAATCCCTGTCCGATGGGGTAGGATTCTTAGCTGTAGTTGCTTTTATTCCTTTAGGTTCTTGGGAGATGACCTCTGGGTCAGCAGTAGGATTTTTGAAAAGAAATGTGTGTGAGCCAGGGGTCTCTGTAGTACCTGTCAGGTTTCCTGGGAGCAGGGGGTAAAGTATTAGGAGTTAGACTGGACTCCATACTCCATAAAGACATTATCCACAACATCCAGAACAGGAGGGATAGCTAAGGGTCTGTGCTTTGTTAAGTCTACAAATTCCCAGAGTCTCTTTTTGGACTGAGGATAATCCTGGCATTCCCAGTGGAAATGCTCTCTCAAAGTATGTAGGGTTTCACCAAAAGAAAAATCCTCTGGAGGGGAGGCAGAAGGAATGGATTCCTCTGCATCTGAATCCTCATAGGCAAATAAGGGCATGTCTTCATAATCAGAAACCTCAGAGTCATCAGACTCTTGGTCAGATAAAGCTGCTGGGGACAAGTCTCTTTCTTTTAGCAGGGGAAGGCTGGTTTCCCCTAATCAACATGATCAGGTCTTCCGCCATTTTAAGCATCTGTGATTGTGGCAAGGAAGCGGACGCTTGAGCTTGGGTCATCGTTATTTTAGGAGTAGCTTGTACTCTTGGTCTTAAACTCAGTAGTTTTAGTAAGAACTGAAGAAGTGAATGAAGTCGTCGGTTTGTGTACAATATCGGTAGAGCGAAAAACTTCCTCAGAATCTGGTGCCTGCACAGCGGCTCTGGACCCATCCAAGGTAGAGACATCCACAGGTTCCGTAGTCAAATAAGGGTCTTGCGGCATACCGGACTCCAAACGGGTTTTGGTAGCGGCCTGCAAATCCATCGAAGCGTGCATCAGGGGCTGCGAAAGCACCTGAGTACTGGCGAACTGGCGACTAGTTTAATGGAAGCGTTGTTGGCAGTTTTGGACCTGTGCGGTCTCTGTCTTTATCCTTACTTTTTTCAGAAGATCGGTAGTTGGATGGCTTATTGAAGCCATTTCGGAATACAGAGATCGAGAACGAAAGTATTTGGCTACAATAAGGGCCCGATGATGAATAGTTCGGGCACTGAACAAAGCACAAAACCGGCAGCGAAGTATGTCATGGTCTGGGCCTAAACAGGTGACGCAGTAAGAATGGAAATCTCTGTGTGGTATTTGATTTCCACAGGCAAGACAATTAACTTTTTCTGACATCGGTTAGCGCAGGGTACTTAGCTTTAGTAGACTTCAAGATGATTCAATTTCAGAAACGAAAACTCAGGTAGCAGCCTACCGGCACTCGTCTGAACTGCTTCTGCTTTGGGCTCCTTGGCAAGAAAGACTGATGTAATGGCATCGGCTGCCTGTTTTTATACCACTGATGACCTGGCATCAGTACTGAAGTGACAGCAACTGATGCAGAACTACTAAGCCTCTGGTATTCGGGCCGACTGAAGGCTACCCTTGGCAGGATAACCCAAGTGTGATGACTGCAACAGTGAAACAAGAAGAACATCTTCAAAACACTGGACCCATCTCAGTCTGGATTCATCAGGGGCAGGTCATGCTCACTCAACCTGGTGGAGTTTTTGAAAAGGCCACCAAAGTAACTGATGAAGGCAAAACAGTACACACCAAATGCCTCAATCTGGCAAAAGTTTGACAATTCGCCACTCAGGCACTGCCAAAAATCTAAAACTGGGAATAAACCCCCCATGTCACCCTTTGGGCTGCCAACTGGCTCAGAGACAGGATTCAGATAATCAAAACAGGTGAAGTTACTGCCTCAAATATTTTGCAAGGGTGGGGAGAAAGCATATTGGGTGGAAGCATCTGCTTGGGGAAGGGTCTATTTTCTTCTAAAATGGACTGTACAATGGTTGGTTTCCATGATACAGTTGCTAGGCAGATATTAAAGAGGTGAGTATAGTGGATGAGAGGATGGATAAGGTACTCTTACTAGAAAAAGATTGTCTCGGCCTGTATGTTTATTTGAGAAATTGACTTCAAGACCCTAGAGTCCATTTCTTTTGGCAGAAGCACTACCTTTTGCTCCCCCAATGCTCAACATTATCCTGTTTATCGGCTGTTAAAATTCTTGCTGACTATCTTAATTTTCCCTTGTTATTTTAGAAACTCCACTGGGTATCTAGGTCCCCCCCCAAATCAATGAAGCAATTGTCTCATGTTTACTGACAACCACCCACTACTTAAACTGACAGTGTGGGAGGTGCATAGTTATATAATCTTACTGGAGTCGAACCATAACAAACAACATGCAGGTTGCCAATATCACACAGCACTACACTTAATCAGTCACACCCACTTCAGACCTACATATGCAGAGGTTCTTAGCAGTAACTCTTAAATGTAACCTAAGAAACAACTACCCTCAACAACCTCACAGACACGCAACACAGGAAGCACCCACCATGAAATATACAACCAAGAGTCACATGGACTCAAATGTCCATAAGGCAAACCTTCACATGTTCCACTATCCTTGTCATAGGCAACTCCACAGTGAGACAGACCAATGCACCATTCACTAGGCTGTGCAAGAAGAGTGTTTCAGTCAGTTGCCTATCTGGTGCCAGGATTTGCCACATCACACATGCAAGGATGACACAATCATAATGCAAGAGGGTGTAAATGAAGTGAGACATACCTTCTTTGACTATATGAAGAGGGACATGGAGCTCTCGTAATGTGTCTGATGCAGGTATGAATATAGCCTTGAGTAGCATTCTGTCATCATAAAGAATGATGCTGTAATACAAAAGAGACTACTGGCTTCAACAACCGGTTTAGTTTCTGGTGTCATTCTGTGGGGGAGTAAAATCTATATCAGCCTGGAAGGAAATGAGACAATCTTGACTGCTATGCCAGGGTGATGGCCTGCACCTATGTCTCTCAAGGCTTTAGTATATTGGCTAAATTCTTGGCCATCTTGTACCCCAAATATGAAATCTGGAAGAACTCTGCTCCCTGCAAGCACTCTACCCTAGAAAACAATGATACATGCATCATCACAGAAACCTGGTTCAAGACCAACAGCAGCATTCCATCAGTGCAGGGTTTCAATGCCTACCACATGTTCTGGCCAAAAGCATGACACAAAGGCTCTGAAGGTGGATGTGTTGCCATATTCTTAAAAAAAAAAAAAAAAATCACCTACAGATAACTTGGAACTCCTCACATCCAACTTACTATTAATACAACGTACGATCAAATCATCGTTAACGATAGGCTCTCCCTTATTGTACCCCTCAGCCTTTACTTTCTACCTAATCAGTATGGAGTCCCTAACACATTAAAGCGAACACCATTCTCCTAGGAAACTTCAACTACCCCTCCATTAATTGGGAGTCTTGTACACCCTCAAACACTTAGGCCTAGAAATTTCTGGGCTTCATCACTTGGCTTCCTACTAACTGTAACTTCCTCCTTGGTCAAACTGGACCACATATCAATCACATTTATCTTAAGACTGAATCTGGAAACATCTTCCAATATATCAGTATTCAGAGACTATGCCAGGACTAATCTACTAAAACTGAGTGATGACATGGCTAAAGTCAAAAGCTCCTTCCATCTTGACGACTCCAGTATGAAGAAACCATCTACAAATTATATGCATATGTAAATAGTTGCACAGAAACATCTGCCCCCCCCCCCTCCCCTGAAGTTAACAGCAAATATAACACCAAATTTAAAAATAAACTCTCTTGGTGGAACACCAATATAAATATGCTCTAATTAAAGAAAATAAAAACTTCAATGCACACAAATTTAACTCTCAATATGCCAATAATTTTCTTACTAAACTTAAGAAACTCTGCACCCTAATCAAATCAACCCAATGCCAGATATGATATAACCACCACCACCCAATGTGTAAAATCTTACCATAACAGTAGATGTCCTTCTCTTCACTGTTGCAGCATTCTTAATCTTAGGGATCGTCTGCCAAAGATAGCCAAATAAGCAGTATTTATCCAAAGCCTTTAGATCTTGGATGTGCAGTATGTCACATGCATGTCCCCACACAGAACGTAGCGCATAAAGGTGACGTATGGCTGCAGTTACCCAGAACTGAATTGCCTCAGCAGAGAAGTCTCGCCACAGGACAAAAAAAAAGAGGCTATGTACATCCAAGCAGAGAAAATGCAGAAGAAAAAGGGAGGACCCTCAGCTAGGATGGTAATCAAAACCCAAAAGAAAAAGGGGGATGAGGGACTGAATACTGCAACAGTGAAGAAAAGGACATCTACTGTTATGGTAATATTTTACACAACTGTACTATGTCCTTCTATTATCACTGATGCAGTATTCTCAATCACAGGAAGAGTACAAAAGCTCAAGAAAAGGAGTGGGAGGTGGAAGGCTGGAGAATGCCCTCAACAAACCCATACAGTATGGCGCTAGCAAAACCTGCTCTGGATCTAGAAACCAAATTCAATTTATATTGTTTAGTAAAGGTATGCCACCAAGGACCAAGTAGCAGCTTCAAGGATGAAATTGGTGTACAAATCCTTGAAGAAAGCACCAGAAGAAGCAATTGCCCTAATAGAGTGAGTTCTAACTGAAGAAGACAGACACTTGCCATGAAAAGAACAACAAAAGGAAACGGCCTTAGATACTGAGGAGGAGATGGTATGCTTGGAAACAGCTAAACCCAAAGCTCTAGGATGAAAAGAAACAAAAAGCTGGTCAGACTTATGAATGGTTTTAGTTTTATCCAAATAATACCTGAGCTGTCTGTGCAAATCCAAATATGCAGGACCCTCTCAATACCAGGCTGCAGAGAAGGAAAAAAGCAAGGGAGTTGTACTGCCTAATTTAAGAGCAAGACATTTAGATTTTTCCCTTATGTAGATGACCTGTTGCTTCAGGCTTCTTCACTCTGTTGCAGGCTCTGGAGTTCACTATCAACTTCCAAAAGTCTGTCCTGACTCCCTCTAAGGATCATGTGTATCTGGGCTGCAGGATTCAGACAGTGCTAGTATTGGCCTGTCTACCTCTGAATGTTTTGTCTGACAGTTTTCTTTCAATCTCTTCTTCCTCTGCCTGCCATTCCAGCCAGGTAGTTTCTTCAGGGCAATAGGGTTCATGGCCTGTTCTAATCCAGTACTCCTGCTTGTTAGACTGCATATGAGAAAGCTTGAGTAGTACCTGAAATCATTTTGGCTTCAGCACTGGCACCCTCTGGATTTCATAGTGCCTCTCCCTCCTTGTCTTAAGAGGGAATTTGAGTGGTATATTTCAGCAACTCATCCTCAACCCAGGCCTGCCCTTTCAGCTTCCAGTTCCTCACCAAGAGCTGTTCAATGCTTCAGACATGGGGTGAGGGGTTTCCTGTTGTCAACTGAAAGTTCAGGGTCTGTGCTGCCCCCCATCAGAAATCAGACGATATCAACATCAGAGATGAGAGCTCTGATTCTGGCCCTTCAGGCTTTTTACCACATGCAGTCTCGAGGCCCCCTGAAGGTTTACACAGACAACACCACAGTGATGTGGTATGTCAACAAGCAGGGGAGCACAAAGTATTACCTTCTTTGCAGGCTGCCTCTTCCTGCCTGCAGTGTGGCTACCATTTATCTGCTACAGGCAGTGTATATTCCTGTAGAGCACAATCTAGTGGCAGACTCTTTGAGCGGGTCCAAAGCACGTGCTCACAAATGGGTGCTCCACAGAGATGCGTTTCTGGGCATAGTTCATCAGTGGGGTATTCCTCAGGTAGCTGTTTTTGGCTCCCCTCTGAATAGGCATCCAGAGTGCCATGCCATCTGATGTAGAAGACGGACAACCTTTCTTTCCCTTGGAAGGGGAATGCTTCTCTATGCTTTCCCTCCACTTCCTCTACGTATAAGAGTCTGCAGAAAATTCAAGCGAACTATCCAAAAATCTTGCTAGTGACTACCTTTTGGCCAAGACAGCACTTGAGTTCACTTCAGTTGGACCTCCTCACAGAGGGCAAGGGGTCACTCATCCATCCTCACTTGTCCACTCTTCAACTGAGGTTGTGGGTGATAGGGTTTTGATCCCTTTTTAGGCACCTGTTTTTCTGAGAACATGCATAGGGTTTTACAGGAGGCAAAAAACCCACAACCCAGAAAGTCTTGTATGTCCAAATGGAAAAGATTTTCTATCTGTTGCCATGCTTCTAGCTAGGTCCCTTTTTCAGTAGGGGGCCCCCCTCTGGTTCTCTCCTATTTGTGTGAGCTGCTCCAGTCTGATTTGGCCTTCAGGAACAATTTAACATCTAGCCTGGAGAGTAAAGGAGGGCCTAAGGGTAAGCAGGTAGAGACAGCAGAGAGGTGCACTTTCACTGACGAGTATGAAAGGCCTGTCTTGATAAGCTCACATACATATACTAAGACAAGAGGTACGGCCGCTAGAAAGGGATCCCTAAAGCCTTTGGAAACACCATTTGTAGAATCTTTCCCATTTCAGAATGTAGGATCTCCCTGTGTTAGGTTTCCTGGCCTTCCCCAGGACAGAAAGCATGTCCTCAGAGTCGTGGTGTCTGAAGGGTATTAAAGTTCATCACCCAGAGTGTTCGACACAGTACCTCCAGATGAGGGTGGATGACAGTTCCCTTTTGCTGTGTGAGTAGGTCCACCTTGCGAGGTAACTTGTGGTGATTGCCCTTGGTGAGAGACAGTAGAAGGGGGAACCAATGCTTCCTTGGCCAATAGAGAGTCACCAGCAACATTTTTGGATTGTCCTTCCTGATTTTCAGGAGGACTTTTTGAATGAGAGGAAAGGCATACAGAAATCGTCCCTTCCATGAGATGGTGAAGGCATCCACTCTCCAGGCTAGAGGGGAGTGATCCTTCATACAGAATTGTCTCAGTTGTCTGTTCTTGGGGGGGGGGGCAAATAAGTCTATTTGAGGTGTGCCCCACTGGTGGACAATGTCTAGAAAAACTTGTGTGCAACATCCACTCGTGATGCAGAGAGAATGATCTACTGAGAGCATCCGCTTGGTGGTTGTGCTGGGATGTGACGTAGACTACCTGCAGAGATAAGCTGTTTTGAGAGACTAGGTCCTAAATCTGCACTGCTAGCCTGCAGTGGAGGTAAGAGTTGCCCCCCCCCCGTCTGTTGATGTGCCACATGACGGTGGTGTTGTCTGTGAAGATTTGAAGAGGACCTGGTTGTAGAAGGGGGAGGAAGGCTTTTAGGGCTAGATGAACTGAGTCATCTCCCTTACACTGTGTTTTTTTCAGGTGGTGTGCCTGCCAGCGTTCTAGCACCTTGAGGCCCCTCATGGTAGCCCCCCCCCAGTCCAGATCTGAGGCATCTGTGTGCATATGTTGAACTGGTGTAGGTGGTAGTAGAGGAAGGCCTGGGTTCATCTGAACCTGTTGAATCCACCACTGTAGTTCTGACTTGAGGCAGGGTAGGAAGGGGATCTGGAAGTCTAGAGGGTGGCCGTCTTGGGACCATACATTCTTTAGATAACACTGTAGCTTCCTCATGTGCATCCTGGCTAGTGGAAGCATGGGAATAGTGGCTGCCATAAGACCCAGAAGTCATACAAATTGTCTTGCTGAAAGTTGGTGGCTCCAGAGAAGATCCTGGAAGTGGTGCGTTAGAGAAAGCACCTTGTCTGGAGGGAGGAATGCCTTCATCCGGTATGTTCAGATCCTGCATCCCAGGAAGGTTTTGTCCTGCTCTGGTGCAAGAGAAGATTTGGGGATGTTGAGGGTGAATCCCAACCCTTGCAGTAGAGACATGGAAAACTGCAGATGGCTTTTTAGGGTGCTTTCTTTCTCTGCCAGAATGAATATGTTATCTAGGTAAGGATATATTTGAATGCCCTTAGCCCTGCAATAGGCTATGGTGTGAGCTAGGCATTTGGTGAAGACCTTGGGTGCAATGGACAAACCAAAGGGCAATGCAGTAAATTGAAAGTGAGAACAGGGCCCAGCAAAATGTAAGTACTTTCTGTGAGTAGACTGCATAGAAATATGGAGGTAGGCCTCCTTTAGGTCTAGAGTGGCCATGAATGCTTGAAGTGGCAATAGTGGAAGGAGAGTCTGAAAGAATAGTATTCTGAAGGACGTGCCTTTTAGGAAGAGGTTTAGAAAGACAAGTGCAGGATTTGCCTCCATGGTCCATCCTTTTTCGGTACCAGTAATAGTCTCGAGTAGAAACCTTTTCCTTCTTGTCCTGATGGGACAGGTTCTATTGTTCCATGAGCCAGTAGATCCTTTATAATGTGATGGATAAGGTGCAGTTTTTTTTTTTTTGGGGGGGAAAGGGATGCCCCACGGTGTGGGCTTTTCTTTCCAAGACAGAAAATATCCCCTACTATTGCCAGGACCCAGCAGTCTGAGGTGATGGTTCTCCGGAGAGGCACGCAGTGTGGGAGATGTGCAAGGCAGTCACACATTGTTAGTACCACTTCTGTCCTGAAAGGGCTGTCTGTGGGTAGACTGAGAAGGAGCAGGCCTGGAAGAGGTTTGCCTCCTGTTACCTTTCCTATGCCTGGATGAAGGAAGAGTAGTGGTGGAAGGGGTTCTGCGGACATAAGTAGTCTTAGCTTGATAATTTCTGTAGTATTTTGGAATAGGAGACACTAGGAGATGCTTAATGTCTTGTAACTCCTTGTTCTTCTCCTGAAGGTTCTTAAACAGTTCAGCAAACTGTTTGCCAAACAGGAGGTTGTGATCTAGTGAAGCATCTAGAATTTTAGATTTAAAATCTTCAGGCAATGGTTGTAGCCGGAGCCATGAATACCTGAGAAGCACAGATGCAGATGCAGCAGATCTAGCAGTGGCCTCTGCTGCATCATAACTGGATGCCAAGGTCAGCTTTGATGCTACTTCTGTCTTGATGGGAAAGTCAGGCAGGGAGAATAGAAGTGTAGATGGCTTGGGATACCAAGTCCAAAGCATACTTAATCATATGGGTTTGGTAATTAATAGCTCTGAAGGCTAGGCTGGAAGAGGTATAAACCTTCTTACCCAGGCTGTCCATGTTCTTGCTATTCTTGTCAGTAGGCAGAAGAGACGAGGATGAGATCAGTCTTGACTGCTTGTCAGGGGGCCACAGCTATGACTGCAGGGTTCACCAAGGGGGGTTTCACCAGAAATTTGTAGTCATCAGGCACCTTACAGAAACGATCCAGTCTCATAGGAACAGGTGATTGAGAGTCTGGATTTTTAGTTGTAGAAGCAAATGTGTCTAGGTATGCAGGAATAACTGAGGAGATGGCAGACAGATTCAATTTGCAGCAACTCAAAGTATCTTTTTTGAGTTTCATTCATTTGGGAAGTATCCCATTTGAAATATTCTTTCATTTTAGTAATTGTCTCTCCGAAAGTGATATCTTCTGGAGGAGAGTGCCCTTCTATGTATTCCTCATCTGGGGAAAAGTATTCCAGAGGAGAGGCTATTTGAGATGAGTAAGTAATAGACTCATCTGAGGATGATGAGAAAATATCCTATTTCTTCCTGAGGAGTGGGGAAGGAGAACAGAGGCAGCTGAAGCAGGCCTAAGACTAAGCATTGGGATAGTGGAGGGTGAGGAAGCTGAGGGCCTAAGGGCCATGAAGGCCTGCATCAAGGACTGAGTAAATGACTGCCAGTCAGGAATTCCTTCCGAAGAGGAAGAAAGATGTTTGGTTTTTGGCTTTCTTTTCAAAGGGGTAGCTTTGGGAGGGGCCTAAGCTAACGGAGAGAATTTGGATTCCTGCATCCTGAATGGGCATCTGGTGGAGCCTAGTTCCCCCTCGGCTTCGGTAGAAACAGATGTCTGAGTAACCTCCGCAGACGTGCTGGCCGGTACTTCAGAAGTGGCTTCCTCAAGGGGAGCAGACGAAGTAGATGGTTCTAGCAGGCGTCCCTCAACCCCTAAAATAGGCAACTGGCAGGGCTTCTGACGATGGGGCAGCAGTAGTAGGTCATGAAAATTTGGCCGTTTTTGTGGTAGCTCCACCTGGGCAGCCGACTCTGGATCCATCCTAACCATTAACTTTTTACGTTTCTGGTTTTCCAGGTATAGATTAAGAGCAGCCAGATGGCTTCCAAGTGTATTTGTGGACAAAGGACTGGCAAACAGCACAGAACTTATGGTTGTGCTCCCGGCCTAAACAGAATACACAATGGTCATGGGCATCCTTATGGGGAATTTGATGTCCGCATCGGGGATTTATCTTTCTTAGCGGACATCGGCTAAGAACAAAACAGCTAACCAAGCTCTAGCAATAATAAATTTAAGAATTCCTCAACAGGGTACTTAACTTTAGATGTCTTGATAATCTAGGAGCGATGTGATCAATCTGACATTTGACTGCGACAGAAAAGTTCTAAGGCCTGTGCCTGCAGACATTACATTTAAGGCCCCTGGTTTATGGCCCTGCATGTGACGTCCCATGCACCAACAGGAACCAGGCTTAAGTTTTTGTATAGGAGCCGATGTTCGGGTCGCCTGAGGGAGAGAATCCCACAGTAAGAATACTGCAACATGGGAATAAAAGGACATCTGGACATTTTGTGAATACCCTTGGGGCAGCAGACAGGCCAAAGGGAAAAGCAAAGAACTGAAAATAACAGGAAGAAACAAGAGAAATGCAAAAACTTCCTGAAAAGAGGGTGAATAGGAACATGAAGGTAAGCATACTTCAGATCCAAGAACACCAGAAAAGCCCGGGGCAGCAACAGAGGAAAAGGTTTGAAGAGAAAGCATCTGAAAGGAATGAACCTTGAGGAAAAACGTGTTGAGTAAAGAGAGATCCAGAAGAGGCCTCCAAGTGCCCTCCTTTCGCAGAACCAGGAACATTCTAGAATAGAATCCTTTTCCTACTTAGGAAGGAATGATAGGATAAATAGTTCCCTAGTCCACCAGGGATCTGAGGACCTCTGAGAAACGGGGAAGTTGCTCTTCAGGAGGTTGAAGAAACCCAGAAAAAGGAAGGAGAGACTTCCACACTATGAAGCAACCTTGACAGATAATGAACATAACCCAAAAAACTGAAGTGATGACTTGCCAGTTTAGAAAACACAGGAAGAATCAAATGGAGAAAGGAACCTGGCTGAGGGTTAAGGGGCAAAACGTCACAGCAAGGTAGGCTTGTCAAACAAAACGAGGCTTCTGGACCACAGAAGCTTACCCCCCTTCCTGTCTTTGTGGCCCGACGAGGCTGTCTACAAACAAAAGCAGACCTAGGATAGTTCCTCTGGAACTCAGGAATGGGGACACAAAAATACATTTAAGGTCCTCCACAGCTTTACCTTTTTCTTAAAGGCACTTAAATGTATCAGCAGCAGCAGGTACAAAGAGATTTTTATTATCCAAAGGATCATCCAACAACTTGGCCTTAATGTACTCATGTAATGACTGGAGATAAAGCCAAGCATAATGCCTCATATTACAGACCAAAAGCTAGCATTATTAGCTGCACTTGATAGATTGGTGAGCCACCTAAGAGGTATATCCCAAAACAGAGAGAGCAGAGGACTTTCCTTCTGAATTCAAGAGATCAGAAACAACCTGAGAAGCTTGGGCAATCAAGACCACAGCATATCTGGTCATGTGGGCCTGGTAATTAGTAGCCCTAAAAGCCAAGGTGGCAGCAGTATAGACCTTCTTTCTGATCCTTCATACAGCCCTGCTATCTTTATCAGAAGGCAGGAGATTGTTAGAGGAAAAAAAAAACGTAGGCTGCTTGTTAGAGGAGACAGACCACAACAGGAAGACACAAACAGGAATTGACAATCCTCAGGAACCTTATAGAACCTGTCAGGATTTTTAGGAGCAGGGGGCTGAGTATCGGGAGTCTTGGAGGCAGCTATGAAGGTGTTTAACAAAGCAGCCAACACATGAGGTACTGCAGAAGGTTTAGGTGTCCACCTGAAGCAACCTGTAACACACCTTCTGGATATCACATACCTGAGAAGACTCACACCAAGTATTCCATCATTTTAGCTACGGACTCCCCAAAATACAACTCCTCCAAAGGAGACTCAGGGCTAATGGATTCCTTTTCCTCTTCATCAGAAAAGTAAGCCAAGGGAGAAGCCCATCTGGGAATAGAAAGACACAGACCCCTCATCAGACTCTGAATCCTCATCTGAGGAATCCGGTTCCCTAGGCCTTTTAGAAAGAGTTGAAGTCCAAGGTGGAGCATGTACAGAAAAAACTTGGGGAGGCTTCAGGACAATTAAGGCACTGTATGTTTCCTGAGAAAAACTTCTGACATTCCCTTTTACGGTCCTTAGGACGTACAGAAGAATTTTTAGTCTCTTCTGTTTTTTCTTTGGTAGGGATGTCGGCCCTAACGAACAGCGGCAGTTCCAACCACTGACAGGATTCAATATGAGTACCCAGAGCCTCTTCCCTGATCAGAATATGCAGAATCGCTCTAAGGCCCTTCAAAATAACTAACAGCGGTTCTCCCTCGACATCCAGAGCAGATGCCTGCAAAGCCTCAGAAGACATACAAAAAGAAGGAGCCATGCCAGACTCCAACTGGGTCGTGGCAGGAGTCTGAAGCTGACACCAGATGGTCTACAGAGCTATAACCTGCTTCTAGAGAGATGTCTGACATAGGCTGGACAGCCAAAGAATCTGGCCGAAATTTCTTGGCCTTCTTGTTTAACAGTGATACCTTGGGGTTAATCGATTCTGCCATGCTACTCTGGGATAACTGTTTAAGCTGCTGGTTCTGGAGACAGACGTCCAGGAAAGACAACCAACTTCTAAGAGTCTTGGGCACAAATGCCTTACAAATATTACAGGAAGTATGGTCATGGGAAGCACCCAAAAAACACTGTCCACGAGGACCCATATGGGGAATCTGCCTTCTACACTTACATTTTTCCTCCTTGGATGACATGAACTCCAGGCAATCAAAAGAAATCAAGACTAACAATACGAAGAAAAAAAGACCCCAAAGGGGCACTTATCTGACGTCTAGTTATACAGCACAGCAATGGGCATTCAGATCAATGATGGTGTTTGGACTGGAGGGAAAAAAGTTCTGGGTAACTGCATCCATACGTCACACCTTTATGCCCCAAGTCCTGTGCAGGGAGCACACATGTGACGTACAGTGCATACAAGATCTAAAGGCTTTGGTATTCTGCCTAGACACTAGGCTATCCTTGGCAGGAGATCCCTACTGTTAAGGATACTGCATGGTGATATAGAAGGACATCTACAATATCTTCATTAACTACGTTAGAAATCTCAAAATCAATGTCTAGAACTGCAGAGAGCTAATAGTATAGGATACCACATATTCGGATCTACAGGACATAGCTAATCTACAAGCAGATAAATCTGCTCAAACTTCACCTTCCACCCTATATTTCCAGATAACATACACACATCTATGCCCATACTCTAAATTCCCAAGTAGTAGTCCTCAGGGTGCAAGCCAAGGCCAAGAACATTACTTCTACAGACCCAGACAACATACGAGCCTGCCTAATGGTTAGCCTGAAACAATTTGTCAGATCCCCATAAAGACATTATTCAGTACTACCCTCCAAAACCAGCTTTATGAAAGGAGGACAACAGCTGTCCCCTTACACAAAGGCCTGACATCAATGGAGCAGGGTAATTACAGACACGTAAGCCTGAACAGCCTCATCTACAAGGTATGGAAAGGATCTTTATGGAATGAATAAATACAGACACACGTAACCTACAAAATCTTTACCCAAGCCGGATCGGATTCATCAAGGGCAGATCCTGCCTATTTAATCTGTCTGACTGCTTTGAAATGGCCTTATCTTCTGCCCCTGTAGCAAAGCTGACTAGCAGCTGGTCAGATTTTCTGAAAGGTTTAGTCCTGTCCAGGTAGAACCGGAGTTGTCTGTGCACGTCCAAGAAGTGCAGGATCCTTTCCCCTTTATTCTGTGGATTAGGAAAAAAAGTTGGTAAAAGGATAGATTAGTTTAAGGCCACACTGGATACCACCTTGGGCATAAATGATGGGTTAGTCCTGAGGGAAACCATGTCCACATGGAAGATAATAAACGGTTTCACAGCCATAAGGGACTGTAACTCAGACACACTTCTTGCTGAAGTGATGCCTAGAAGTAAGGCTGTTTTCCAAAAGAGGAATTTTAACTCTGCTGTAGCAGCAGGCTCAAAAGGGGGAAGCGTTCGCTTCTCTACTACAAAGTTAAGGTCCCAGGCAGGAGTGGGAGCTCTCCTTGGGGGTCTTAAATTGTTAGCTCCTCTCAGGAACTGTTTAATCAGAGGGTGAGAGAAGAGGGGTGGGCTCAATATTGTAATGAGCTGAGATGGAAGAGGCATGAATCTTAATGGATGAGAAGGATAGGCCTTTGTGGAGCATAGGATATGAGGTAAGGTGGGCACGGCTGTGTCTTTTCCTTGAGACTGGCTCCAAGAACAGTACCTTTTCCACTTTTCTGAATAGGATTTCCTAGTACTAGGCCTCCTGGCCTCAAGGATGACATCCAGCACCTCTTTGCTGAGGGTTGCTGGTGATGTGTTCAGGGAATAAGCCAGGCTGCCAGGTTCAGGGTTTGCAGCTAAGGATGCAAAATCTGTCCCTCATGCTGGGACAGCAGGGAGGGGGTCTGATGTTGGTGCCAGGGTGGCACTGCTGTCAGAGTGCGTAGGAGTGGGTACCAGTGCTGGCCTGGCCAGTCTGGTGTAATAAGGATTGTCCTTGGCCTGTCCTGTTTGATCTTGAGTAGTACTTTTTTTAAGGAGGGACAGAGGGGGAAGGCATAAATTGAGAGGTTTTCCCATGTAAAGGATAGGGCATCCACTTTCCATGCTTGGCTGTGGGGAGTTCTGGTGTAGAGTATGCTTAGTTGATGGTTTTGGGGGGAAGCAAAGCGGTCCACCTCTGGTGTCCCCCACTTGTGGATTAGAAGTTAGAATGAGCTGGGTTCCAGTTTCCACTCATGTGGGTCCATTAGATTTCTGAAGTCGTCTGCCAGTGAATTTTGTTTGCCTGACAGGAATTGAGCTTGCAGGTGCACTTGATTGCGCAAGGCTGTGTTCCACAGGGCCATGGCTAACCTGCAGAGTGGGTAGAAATGAGTTCCCCCGCTTGTTAATGTACCACATAACTGTGGTGTTGTCTGTCCTTATCAAGAGTTGGCCTGGAAGGATAAGGTATTTGAAGGCTGTCAGTGCATTCTGTACAGCTAACATTTCTTTTTGATTGATATGTAGGTGAATTTGTCCTGGGCTCCATTTGCCTTGAATGCATCTGCCTGCCATGTGAGCTCCCCATGCATAGTCTGATGTGTCTGTTCTCAGGGTTTGGCTGGTGGGGGGTTGAGTGAACGGGAGTCCCTTGTTGTGGTTGCAAGCCTATTCTGCCCACCAAAGGAACTCTGTCCTTAGGCAAGGAATGATAGGAATCACTGTTTCCAGGTCCTGAGAATGTTGACACCAGAGACTTTTTAAGTACCAGTGAAGTTTCTTGACATTCAGTCTTGCATATGGAATTAGGAGAATGCATGAGGCCATGAACCCTAGGGCTTGCAGTATTTTTCTTGCAGATAGCTGGGTTTGGGTGGCCAGTAGGTGGAAGTAATTTTTCAAATAAACCTGCTTTTCTGGAGTGAGCAATGCCATCTGGGAAGTTGTGTTCAAGCTTGCTCCCAGGAATACAATCTTTTGACTGGGTACCAGATGTGATTTCTTTTCGTTGATGATATACCCTAGAGAAGATAGGAGTCTCTTTACAAACGTCAGGTGCTGAAGTAGCAATTCCTGACTGTCCGCCTGAATCAGGCAATCATCCAAGTATGGGTAAATTTGAATATTTCTTTGCCTGCAGTACGCAATGGCTGGAGCCAGGCACCCTGTGAATACCCTGGGCACAGTTGATAAGCCAAACGGAAGTGCAGAGAACTGATAGTGCATAGATCCTGCCCTGAAACGTAGGTATTTCCTGCAAGATTCCCTTATGGGGATGTGCAGATAAACTTCTTTTAAGTCTAGGGTGACCAGCCAGGAGTCCTTGGCTAGCAAAGGAAGCAGCTGCTGGAGTGTAAGCATTTTCAATTTTGGTACCACCAGGAAGGTGTTGAGAATTGACAGATCCAAAATAGGATGCTAGGAGTTCTCTTTTCTGGGCACTAGGAACAGGCTGACTAGCCCTGATACTGAGAAGAGAAAGTACTTGCTTTTGGGCCTGTACCCACTGGTTTGGAGGAAAGTCTGGCAATCCGCTTGGGGTTGGCAGTGAGTGGAAGTAGAATCTGTATCCATGGGATACAATGTTTAAGACCCATCGGTCCTGGGTAATATACTCCCAGTTTTTTGCATGCAGGGCAAGCTTTCCTCCTAGGGGTGCAAGTACTTGGGCATGGCTGGGAAGGATGAAGGACAAGTCATTGTGAACTTTTTCCATAAGGAGATGGCTTACCACTCAATGTTTTTGAGGTGGGAGCACTCCATTGTTTAGATCTGTGCATACCCTGAGACTGTAGTCTTTGTGGTCTGTTGCCCCTGGGTTTGGACTGAGAAGGTTTAGGAGGGACTGGAAAGGACCAGTTTTTTGAAGGCCAATGTCTACTGAATCTAGGTGGCTGTACCTGTAAGAAAACTTTAACAGTTTGCATAGATTTAGCTTTTTCCTCCATCTTCTTAAGAACTTCTGCTTTTGCGCCAAACAAACATTCTTTGTTATGGAGCATCTAGTAATTTTGCTTTGACATGGCCTGGCAGGATTTGTTGTTTCAGCCAAGCATGGCTTCTCAGAACAGACCCAGTGACAGCAGCCCTGCAAGATGCTTCTAAGGCATCAAAACCAAACTGCAAAGTATGTTTGTCAACTTGATTTGCAGAATGCATTAACTCTTCTAAATCTTTAATTTCTGCACTATCAGGAATCAACATTTTTTGTTTAATTAGCTCCATAATATGCTGCTGGTACTTCAACACGTGAAAGTGACAATTTAAAGCCCCAATGGCAAAAGTTGCAGAAGTATAGACCTTCTAACCCCATCTGTCTAAAGTCCTAGAATCCCTGTCCGAAGGAGTAGGGTTTTTGGCTGAAGTAGCCTTAATACCTTTAGGTCCCTGGGAAATGGTCTCTGGATCCGCAATGGGATTTTTAAAGAGAAACTTGTGAGAGTCAGGTACTCTGTAGTACCTGTCAGGCTTTCTAGGAGCTGGTGGTAAAGTATCAGGGGTAAGACTGGACTCCATAAAGACATCTACAATATCCAGGACAGGGGGTACAGCTAGAGGCCTGTGCTGAGGCAAGATTAAAAATTCCCAGAGTCTTTTTTTTGGACTGTGGGTAGTCCTGGCATTCCCAGTGGAAATGCTCTCTTAGGGTATGCAAGGTTTCACCGAAAGAAAAGTCCTCAGAGGGGGGGGGGAGCAGAGGGAATGGAATCCTCTGCATCTGAATCCTCATAGGATAAGGGTATATCCTGGTAATCAGAGCAGTCACAGTCTTCGGACTCATGGTCTGAAGAATCAGAAGGAAAATCAATTATTTGTCTTTTAGAGGAGGAAGGCTGGCTTCCCCTAATTAAAGTAATAAGGTCTTCAGCCATTCTAAGCATTTGTTTCTGTGGCATGGGAGCTTGAGAATGTGCTTTGATCGTCGGTTTCCAAGGCGTAGTGCGAACTTTGGGCCTAAGTAATTTGGTAGTTTTATTCAGAAATGAAGTATTCGGTTTAATACGAACACCGGAAGGTCTGAATACACCCTCAGAAGCCAGTGCCTGCACAGGGGCTCCGGACTCATCCAAGGTAGTTACATCAGCAGGTTCCATATTTGCAGAAGTATTTCGCGGCATAATGGACTCCAAAGGGTCTCAGTAGAGGCCTGCGAATCTGCAGAAGCGGGTATCAGGGGCTGCGAAAGTGCCTCACTGAGTACCGGCAGACTGGCGACTAGCTTAACGGAATCATCGTCTGTAGTTTTGGACCTATGTGGTCTGTCTCTGTCTTTACCCTTATGTTTTTTCGGAAGATCGATAGTCGTATGGCTTACCAAAGCCATTTCAGAATATGGAGAATAAGTGTGAAAGAATTTGGTGACAAAGATAGCCCGACGATGAATAATTTAGTCGTTGAACAAGGCACAAAACCGACAGTGAGGGACGTCGTGGTCTGGGCCTAAACAGGTGACGCAGTAAGAATGAAAATCTCTGTGAGGTATTTGCTTTCCACAGGTAAGACAATTGTTAACTTTTTCTGACATCGGTTAGAGCAAGAAAAAAGGATCCCCAACGGGGTACTTAACTTTAGACGACTTCAGGCTTGAAACTCGAAAAATGAAAGTTTCAGGTAGTGGCTGACCAGCACTTGGGAACTGCTTCGGGCTCTCGCATGGCAAGAAAAGCTGATGTAATGGCGTCGGCATGTTTTATACCCCTGACTTCATGGATGAGGCGACAGCATCCGACGCAGAAATCCCAAGACTCTAGTATTCGGGCCAACTGAGGGCTACCTGCAGGCAGATGAACCCAAGTGTGATTACTGGAACAGTGAAACATGAAGAACATCCACTTTGATGATAACCCTAGAGCAACCAAATTGCTAGTTCAATGCTTGGTGCAACAAAAGGTTGAATGGATAATGAAAGTCAGGAATTATGAGAATGGTAGGGTAAAAATGGACCCAGGAAAAATTATGAATGTAATGGTAAACTATTACAGTGTACTATACATAAGATGTAGAGGTTAAGACTAATGCAAAAGACATGGCATTATACAACTACCTCAGTTAACAGAAACAGAAAGAGGGATGAGAGGAGAAAATTTAGAAGTTTTGCATGGAAATGTTTGCACATATATTTCTATACCCCTATAAAACTTGAAATATATGTTCCCACAGACGAGACATATATATTGAAGATACAATGGTTCCAAATGAGATTCTTGGGAGCATCTATTCTGGGAATGTGCAAAGCTGCTTCAATACATAAATGACTTGAGCAATATGCTAAGTCTTGTGTATGGAAGAGACTTTAATCTCAGTATAGAGATGCTCTTGCTAAGATGATGTAAAACAACATACTGAAAAGGTGTAAGTGTGGATAGTGGGTACCAAAAAAAATGTTGTAATAAAAAACAGAGAACCAAAGACAAACCATCAATAAGACAGGTAAAAAAAAAGATGATCACACAGATTTAAAAATGGAATTGAAAACTATTAGAAATAAACAGAACTCCCTAGCAAAACACATGGGCTGTATGAGATTCTGCAATGGAAACTAAGCTCGAAGAGGACACTGACATTGAACAAAGCGCCTATGGTACAGATGTCTTTAATAATGTATTCTGTAACACAAGGTATGAAGTCACTTGTCCAATTAAGTTTTTTAACGTGGTGAAAATAAAACATTATGGTCACTAGTTAATTCCTAACCTCAAAATTATAATGTAAACAGTTAATACTTGTGTTTACATTTTACGAAGCAATGATATATCAGTCTGGAGCTTAACACTAGATAGAAAAATTGTGGCTTATTTATTTTATTTTATTTATTTTACATTTGTTAACCGGGGGTGTCTGAGCCGAAGGCCCTTTTTCAGCAGAGGCCCAGGGAGAAAAGCTCCACAAAGAAAAATTACAGACACATTTAGTTATTTGGACATAATCAGTATACACACAAATTACAAGAGACATGTTTTTACAGTGGTATGCAGCACAAACAGTTACAGTGGAGAGAACAATCAAAAAAGATATTAATTTTAAAAATAAAGGTAAGTAATAGATTTGTGGTGTACAGCTGAACTTTGGAATGTAGGTAGAATACATACATAGTACACAGGTACAGTACATACATTGTAGATTAGCCAGTGTTTGTGAGTAAGATTGAAAAACTATTATAAATTGCTCCAGATTTAGTATGCATACGTTATCCGCTTTCACTAGCCTGGGGAGCAATCATGGCACTGCCAACTTTGCTTGACATGTTGCCTGATGAGGTCTTTAAAGGAGGCTTTGGATGATGTGTTTTGAATGCTAGTAGGGACAGAGTTCCATTTTTTAGCCACAGAACTACTATATAGTGCATCTCCAAAGCTATTGTAGCTGTTGGTGACTTCTAGTAGTAGTTTGCTTGATGATCTAAGAGGCCTTTTGGCTGAGTGATGTTGTACTAGGTTTTGAGGGCAGGACACTTATTGGGGAGGTAATAGATAGAATGACAGAGGCAGAGCTGATTGTAGGTTAGGAGGTTGGGCAGTTCAAGCCAGTGGAGCTGTCTCAAAGCAGTACAGTGATGAGTTCTATATGAGCAATTTGCAGCAAAACGGGCAATTCTGTTATAGCAAGCTTCCATTTTGCTTAGTTCAGTTTTGTTGAGATTAGTCAGAATGGGAGATGCATAGAGTAGGGTGGATAGAAGTTGGGAGCGAGCAATGGCTGATCTTGTGTTGTTGGTAAGAAATGGTTTGATACGGTAGAGTGACCCCAGTTTGGCATGTACTTTTTTAATAGTTAAGTTCAGATGACTATAAAATTTTAGGTGGGAGTCTATGGTTATTCCCAATAGCTTAGCCTGTGCCACTGGAGCAATTGGAGTAGCATTTGTGGAGTAGATAGTGAATTGACTGTTAGTGTTTTGTTAGAACTGGTTATAATCATAAGCTGAGTTTTCTTTGGATTGAGGATAAGTTGGGCTTTGGTAAGGTAGTTTTCAACGTCAGAGAATGCTAGTTGAGTTGTTTGCAGGAGGGTGGGAATGTTTTGTGCAACACAGATTAAGGTAGTGTCATCTGCATACTGAATTACAGATGCATGCTGTGTGGAGGTGTGGAGGTCATTTGTGAAGACTGTGAATAGTAGTGGTCCTAAGATAGAACCCTGTGGGACTCCTATAGTTATGGGCAGCTGAGGAGAGAGAGAATTTTCCCATTTCATAGCTTGGTACCTGTCAGTTAAGTAGCTTTGGAACCAGGTAAGAGTGGAATTAGATAGATGATATTGGTTTAGTTTGTTTAGCAGGATTTGGTGCGAGACTGTGTCAAATGCTTTGGACATATCCAAAAAAAGAGTTGACACTTGCAGGCCTTCATTTTGAGACGGTTTACTGTGTCTGTGAAGCAGAGGAGAGCTGTAGTGGTACTATGGGCAGGTCTGAAACCATGCTGAGTAGGTGACAGGATGTTGCAGTCTAGGAGATAGTTTAGCATCTGGGTATGGATGCATTTTTCTAGGATTTTGGCCAGGGGGGAGAGTAAAGCAATGGGTCTGTAGTTATTAAGTTCAGTGGAGGTCCCGCCTTTATGTATGGGTGTAACATAGGATATTTTCCAGAGTTTGGGCACATAGTTTTCAACAACTGATCTGTTTATGAGAGTGGAGACTGGGATAGCAATAGCATCTGCTGTAAGTTTCAAGAAATAGCTGGGGAGTAAGTCGGCTGCTGTTGATGAGGTTTTTAGTTTGGAGAGCATGCTTTTGATTGAAGTGGTGGAAACTGTTTTGAGGGTAAAGCTAGTATTAGAGTTATTTGTGTTGGGGGGGGATAGTGAGGAAGGAACTGTCCTGTGATACTAAGGATAGAATTGAATTCACAAAGTGGGAGTTGAACTGTGTTTCAATGGGAACTTTAGTGTCAGGGGTGGTTGGTTTGGGGGTAGCCTTTTGGGTGGATTTTAGTAGCTGGTTTACATTTTGCCAAAATTTTTGCGGGTTGTGTTGGTATTTAGTTTGTAATGTTGTATAGTAGGATTTTTTGTCCAGCCTAATGCATTTCTTTGCACGGTTGTGCAGTTCTTGGTACTTAGTTAGGCTTTGTGTTTCTTTGTTTTTTTGATAGTAATGCCAGGCAGTGTCTCTGGACTTGAGGATTTGTTTGGTTTCTTTACTGAGCCAGGGGTTTGTAGAGGTTCTAACCTTGATTTTGCGCAATGGAGCGACAGTGTCTAGGTGTTGTAGAAATGTTTTATTGAAATATGCTACAGCCTGATCAAGTGGGAGCGTTTTTAGGGGGGTCCAGTCACAGTTACACAGTAAAGTGTTGAGGACCTCTGGAGAGAATTTTTTTGTTTCTAGTGGATATATAGTTAGTGGTTTTGCATATGCTTGTTCTACTACGTATAAAGTATATTATGTTGTGGTCACTTAAGGTGTCTGGAAGACTGCCTGTGTGAGGGTACAATGTGGGGTTGCTAGTTAGGACCCAGTCAAGGATGGATTCCCTTTTAGATTTTTTATCACACCTAGTTGGAATTTGGACTAGCTGCTGGTAGCCATGGAGATTTATTAGATTACTTGGTGGTTCTGATATACAGGTGAACCAATCTAGGTTGAAGTCCCCCAGAATAAGGGTTTCTTGTGAGTATGTGGAAGAACACCATTCAAGGCTAGCAGGTGTATTTTACCAGGTGGAATATAGATCACAATTGTGGTGATGACCTTTTTAGGGTGAAGTTGAAGTTGTGAGATAAGTATGTCCCAATTATTGGGGGAGGGGTAGGAGTTTGGTAATTGACGGACAGTTAAGTTGGACTTGTAGAGTAAGGCAGTTCCACCCCCTTTACGAAGTGGTCTGTCTTGTCTAATGATATTGTAGCCGGTAGGGAGAACTTCTGAGTTAGCTATGTTTTTATTTAGCCAGGTTTCTGTTAAAGCAACTATGTCTGGGGAGTAGTGTGCTATTGTGGCCTGGAGTTCAGGTATTTTATTTTTGATACTTCTAATATTAACATTTAGCATTAAAAGATGGTTGGTTTTGCTGCTGTTGTTGATTTGCCCAGGGATGAAGAAAGTGGGGGTGTTATGTTCTGACATTTGTGTTTGAGCAGTTTGTGTTGGACAGGATGGATAAGCCTGAAGTTAAAATGGTTATACAGATGTTGGAGTTTGGTGAGGAGTGTGAGAAAGTATTGTGTTTTTTTGGAGTAGGAATGAGAGCATATGTGTTTAGTTCTGAATTGGTCCGTTATGTAGTTCTTGAATAAGTGTGGGCAGATATTATTATAATGTGTGGTGTCTGTGTAGGAGAGTGCATACTGCAGTGTTGTGCTACTAAGTTTAGGGATATTGCTAGAGTGATAACTTGTGGTGTTGTAAAGAATTATGAGAAGACAGACTAGATTTAGTTGTGTGATAGTCATGGTTATAAAGTTTATGTTGTTTCTAGGTGGGGGGGGTCTGATTAGGAATTATAGGGTTGCACTATATGTGGATGGGGAAGTAGTGTGGGTGATGCAAAAAATGCCTAGTGGGAATGAGAGTGATTGGGATTATTTTGTGTGGAGCAAGTTGGTGTGGTTTAATGTGATATGACTTGAGGAGCTGTGATTGGTGGAGGTGATGTGAGGGTGAGCTGTGGGTGTGGCTATGATTACTATAAATGTAGAGGTAGTGGGGGGATGGAATAGGGGCAGGGCAGGGAGCGGAGAGAGCCCGAGCGTTAACGGAGCGGGCAGAGCCAGAGCCAACCAAGGCAAGAAAAAGTAAGTATTACTTTACAAATCTGAACACTTTTAAAACAAATTCCTGAGGTCTAATGGCTTACCGGCTAGCAGAATGTAATTGCTGAAAGCACTTGTGTCCTGGTGGGAGACTAGAAATTTAAAGATGGCTCCATGCTCAGCAGGATTCTAATATAGACTTTGTATTGGGGGAGGGAGATAGCACAAGGGGTGTAAACCAGGTGGAATACAAAGAAACCAGAGAGGCAATCAGTGGAAATCAGTGAAGGCCTCAGAGAGGGTAAGTAATAATTCAAACTACCTGTAAAGTGAAGGAGAGAAGAGACAGCAAAGTTTATTAAGGTTGGGAGTGTGTCTTTACATTGACTTGCTGATTAGTAACCAGTTTGTGCAGAGATTAGAGTAGGGAGATACATTAGCAATGATAGAGATGCAAATAAGCAGGTGATCCTCCAAGTGATACAAACTAAGGCAGAAAGAACTGAGAGGGCTGCTTGATGGTTAATTTAATTTAGTCACAGGGATGTGAATTAAATATATACTGTCTATTGGACAGTTAGGATTACTGTACTATCAGGGGGGGCACAAGGCTACAACAGTCAGTTTTATTAGCAAGCTGAGAACTACTAAGAAATACTGCTAATGTAATAGCTTCACTCTCATAAAACATACAAGTAGAATGCCTGGGTGGACTGACCCTGCTCTTGAGGCTCAAAATGTATATCCTTGTTTAGTTTGCAATACTGATTCCTTCTTACACTGTATAGATGGAGTGGTAACTGCAGATTTGCTTGAGTGTGCTCCTGCTCTTGAGGCTCAAAATGTATATCCTTGTTTAGTTTGCAATACTGATTCCTGCTTACACTGTATAGATGGAGTGGTAGCCCCAGACTGCAGATTTGCTTGAGTGTGCTCCTGCTCTTGAGGCTCAAAATGTATATCCTTGTTTAGTTTGCAATACTGATTCCTTCTTACACTGTATAGATGGAGTGGTAGCCGCAGACTGCAGATTTGCTTGAGTGTGCTCCTGCTCTTGAGGCTCAAAATGTATATCCTTGTTTAGTTTGCAATACTGATTCCTTCTTACACTGTATAGATGGAGTGGTAGCCGCAGACTGCAGATTTGCTTGAGTGTGCTCCTGCTCTTGAGGCTCAAAATGTATATCCTTGTTTAGTTTGCAATACTGATTCCTTCTTACACTGTATAGATGGAGTGGTAGCCGCAGACTGCAGATTTGCTTGAGTGTGCTCCTGCTCTTGAGGCTCAAAATGTATATCCTTGTTTAGTTTGCAATACTGATTCCTTCTTACACTGTATAGATGGAGTGGTAGCCGAGACTGCAGATTTGCTTGAGTGTGCTCCTGCTCTTGAGGCTCAAAATGTATATCCTTGTTTAGTTTGCAATACTGATTCCTTCTTACACTGTATAGATGGAGTGGTAGCCGCAGACTGCAGATTTGCTTGAGTGTGCTCCTGCTCTTGAGGCTCAAAATGTATATCCTTGTTTAGTTTGCAATACTGATTCCTTCTTACACTGTATAGATGGAGTGGTAGCCGCAGACTGCAGATTTGCTTGAGTGTGCTACTGTATAGATGGAGTGGTAGCTGCAGACTGCAGATTTGCTTGAGTGTGCTCGGCTAGCAGAATGTAATTGCTGAAAGCACTTGTGTCCTGGTGGGAGACTAGAAATTTAAAGATGATGCATTTACAAGCTTAATAATGGCAAGTTATTTATAGTTAAACATACGCACTGATGGTTTGATATGAGGTCAGTTTATTAGGATTATATTAACATAAAATTATAAAATACCTTTACCAGCAAACAGTGCTGAAGTAAGTGTACCATGCATGGGGACTGAACAGTATGTGCCTCTGGACATTACATATTTTTTATGTAAAAATAAAACTGTGGTAATCAATAAATTGCTGGTGTGTGTGTGTGTGTGTGTGTGTGTGTGAGAAATAAAAAAGGATTCTAACGTGGTTCCAGCATTCAAAAGGCAAGTTCTACTGCAATGACTTGCTACAAAATAAACCTTAAAGTGCACTATGACAATTCAACAGACACCACATTGTAAGCTTACCCCGTGGGTGGCAATATCAGTTGATGAGACAATTTTAAAATGCCTTTATGAAGCTCTTGAACCTATTGCACAGGCCTACTAGGGTTGAATGATGAAGACAGATCCTTAGCTCACTATCATAATATACATACAAACACACATTCTCAATGCCATTGATTAAAAAAATAAAAGCTGCAGTTTAAGAACTTGAAATAAATAGGTTTTTAGATAATCCTTCACTGATACCTTATAAAGCCTGTCTTTCTTGCATAACTCAACACTCTGTTTCCAACGATTGTTGCCTTTGAAAAGATATGCAGCAATTCTTCTGAACTCTATCAATTCGTGTTTCTCCAAACGCTGAGCAAGGGAGATGTTGTCAAAGTTGTCATAAGCATCTATTGATGTTCGAAGTGCCTGTAAAAAAAAACAAATGTATCCTGAAACAATTTCACAATGTACGAGCAGTACTACACAGAAAAGGGATTGGAAAACGTTTGTTTCTAATTAGATACAGTATCTAATACAAGCACAAGCAAAACAAATGCATGCACAGTTCCTGGAAACTGTCAAACTTCTCAAAAACAGTTTTACTAGATTACCTCTTACATTATCATTTGTTAGACGTGTGCAGGACTGAAAGTCTAAGTATTAACAATGCCACTTGGCAGGAGGGTATTTTCTTACAATCTACTTTATAAACTTAAATACTGTATTAATTTTCCTGAAATATAATTTTCAGTCATTTTCATTATTGTAGGGGTATACAAAATATCACCATGAACTTTTAAATCTCTCCATCTTTTTATGTTGGACTGTAATTTTAATATGTACTTTTCTTAGTGCAATTACAAGTCAGGCAGGCAATATAACAGCAATACTAGGCATCATTCAGTCTGCACTGAATGTACTACTGCATCAAGTGAAGTGAGATGAAACACTGTTCATGCAGACACTGCTAAGAGATCTTTTTTCCAAAGTGCTTAAGCAATTGCAGTACGCATGAAATGGAACACTTTGTTAAACAAATGCAGCGTGACGACCTGCTTTGTTATGGAAACAGCACATGACAAGAACGCTTAGGACACTCTTAAGGACTAAACACCATTTGTAAATAATGTAGCTACCTCATAGTAGGTTGTCCTTTGTTATATGCTTATAAATATGATTGCATTTTCTGAATTTAGACAGAATCAGTATGTAACATACCTGCATCAGAAGCTATAGCCATGTGGGAATGAATCTGAAGAGCTGAAGCATAGATAGGTCATCCAGTGCATGCAGCCATTCCCCTATCTGGTTCCCCTTGATCAGCAAAACAGTCCACAATCCCACCTGAAGCTCCTGAAATGTAGGAGCCAATCGGGTCCCATTTATGCACCCCTGCCCTGTGTAAAACAAAAAGGTTTTCTCTTTCCTTACAATGTAGCAAGCAGACGTCACGGTTTTTACCATGCACAGAGAGCTACAGCAATTGAAATCTGTTTTTCCTTTTAAACTGTAGCAAGCACATACTACAGTTTATACTATGCATAGACAGCTACAGCACTTCTATTTGTCAAAAAGGAAAGAGAGCTATTTATTTTTCTTTTGAATTGCAGCAAACGGATTCCTAAAACTGATCGCAGGTGCAATACTGACATTTAAAAGCCAGCATCCACTATTACTAAAGAGCGATCAGGCAATCCCCATCGCATCCACTAACAGAACACCCAGGGTAGCTGCCCCCTTTGTCCGGTCTTAATATGCTTCTGGTGAAAAGTATGCAAGAAAATACTCATCAGATTCTTGATCCTCCTCCTCAGAGGAAGGATCCATTAATCTCTTAAGAGGGGTAGAAGAAGGTACAGCAGCAGAAAGTTTGCGTTAATAAAATTTCCTCTCGTTAGATTTGCAGCCTTGTTATTTTAGCAACTGCACTTTTCTCCCCCAGCTATATTCTGCTTTAGGTTTCAATTTCAGTACCTCAGTTTTTGACCCAAGATTCATAATACTCTTGTCAATGCGGCTTCTTTCAGCTTCTAGCTTCTGTCTTAGTAACTGCACCTGAGATTTACAACATTCCAGTTCTACAGTGAAATATCTGACTTCCACACTTACAAAAGCCAACCTTTCCATTTATTTTTTTAAAGATGCAGTTATAGCTTATATTCTTCTTTGGAGGTATTTAGAGCTTTCATTTACATGTTTTACCTTAATATACAGTTAACAGGGGGTTCCCAGTGGGTGTGTATCAGGGTTCATCTCTGAGCCCACTGTCATTCATACTGGTGATGGATTACATTAGCAAACAGATCAACTAAGTTGCTCTATGCAGTCAATGTGGCATTACAGGCAGACTCTGAGCAAGAACTTCGGCAAAGGATAGGAGAATGGAATGCAAAACTGAAGGCACATGGGATAAAACAGTAGAGATAAGACAGTGGTAATGGCAGCAAATTGGGGAAATCAAAAGAAGCTGAAAAATGAGATAAAAGGAAAGATAATGGAACAGGTTAACACCTTCAAGTATCTGGGAGGGGTGGTTGAGGAGAAGGGAAGGCTGAATGAAGGGGTCAAAGCTAAAATCAGAGGGGCTGTAGCCAACTGACATAGTATTGTCAGGTGTAGTGTATGAAAGACGAATGCCAAAGAAGCTGAAAAGCAAGTTGTCAAAACAGTGGTGTGACCAATAGTACTGTATGGTACAGAAACCTGGGCAGTAAAGGCAGAGCAGAAGAGGAAGCTAGAGGTGATGGAAATTAAGTGTCTGAGATTGGTGGTTGGATGCACAATGTGGGACAGATGAAGATATGAGGACATAACAGCAGAAGCCAAAGTAGCTCAAATTGCAGAAGAGATCAAAGAGAACAGATTACTGTGGTTTGGGCACATGTGCAGAAGACAATCTGGTGAAGATGATTTGGGACAGAAAGGAAGAAGGCAAGAGAAAACTAGAGCATCCAGCAAAGAGGTGGATAGATTGTGTGAGAGAAGATCTCTGACAATCCAACTGGGCATGTGTGTCAAAGAAGGCAGGGGTTTGACACTAATGCTAGAGATATGGTGACAGTTAACATGACACACAGACTCCATGTAGAAAATGGGGAAAAGGGGGGGTTGTTGATGATGCAAAGGAAGTAAGATTCATTTCCTCCTTGCTTGTTCAAATACCATACTACAGACATATTGTCTGTCTGGAGATCACAGAGAAGGTCCTGAAATTACCACAAAGGTGTAAGGACTGCCCTTATCATGAAGAGTGGCCTCTGTCTGATTCCACAGTTCTTGTATCACCCTCCCCTCGAAATGCCACCCAGCCTAAGAAAGAGGAGTCTGTAGTGACTGCTGCTCATGGAGGCAGAAGTACAAATGGTCTCCCTGATGAGACTATCACAGAGCTAAGCCACCATTTTAAGTGAGTCTTGCACAGCTGATTCAACATTACTGGGTTACCAGGATGGTCTGACATATGTGATGACTGAACCCTTGCTAGCCACTGTAGAATGCCATGCGATGCTGCATGTGGGGGACTATGACTAAAATGGAAGCCAAAATAGTACCAGCGGTCCCAGGAAGGCTGGTAGAGACAAATGCGTTAATAGACACTGGATAGAGGCCCTGAGGATGTGAACTACTTCCGAGAGATGGCATCGGATAAACAGTATAGACTACATTTGACGTAGACTGGATTTTTCTTAGTTAACAAAGATACAGAATAGGCAGCTCTAAAACAAGCAACTTCATGCTTCAAGTATAGACTCCTTTGGCTGTAGAGGCGAACAGCCAGTTGTCCAAGAACGGAACCACTCAGATGCCAAGAGTCACAGGTGGGCTGTGACTACTGCTACCTGCATGGTAAACACTGGGATGGGGGGAATCTGTGGTAAGACTGAACATCACAGCTCTGAATCGATAATGACTGCTTCTGAGCTGAAACGCAAAAATCCCATGGACGCCTTCACTATCTTGAGGTGGAGTTTGGTATCCTGGAGATCTATTGAGCAAATCCAGTCATTTGCTTTTAGAGAAAGCAAAATTGACTGCACCACAGTCATTCTAAAAGGGGTCTTTTTGACATAATGATTTAGGCAGCTAAGGTCTAGCTTGGGCCTGAGGTCCTTGTTTTATCTTTGGCACTAAAAACAATCTTAAAACGGATTCCAGACTACCTCTGGTTTGGTGGGACCTCTTGGATTGCTTTTTTCTGTAAGAAGAAAAATGTCACTTCTGACTGCTTTTTGTTGGCAGGGTGGAACATCTGTAAGCAACTGGGTTTGAAAGGGGGGGGTAAATGGAAAAAGGATATGGTATGGTCTGTGGATATTCTCTCTCATGCATAATTCCTGTGTGATGGCCAACCATAGACAATAGTGGAGAAATAAAGACTGCCCACACTGACTTCAGAGGGAGAGCAGTCAGGTAACCCTTAAGAGACACTAGTTCTCCTTGTCTGAAAAAGGCTGCCAAAATCTATGGTTCTGCAGACCCCCATTTACCTCTGTGTGTGTGTGTGTGTGTGTGTGTGTGTGTGTGTGTGTGTGTGTGTGTGTGTGTGTCCACTTGAAGGGACCATCTCTGCCACAGCCACCCTAAAGAAGGAATCAAGTATTTGATGCTGCGTCTTGAACTATACGGGGATTTGAACCCCCTTCTAATTCCTGCTGTAGGATTGCTGAGGGGTCTAAAATTTAACTCCTGTGGCAGGTAGACTTACCTTCTTGCTTACACCTCAGCAATTTCTCTTTCACAAATGGTCCAAAGAGGGTGGAACCATCATATGGGCATTTGTGAAGGACGATTTGAAGTTAACTGCAAAACTGTAGAGATGGAGCCTGGAAAGATGGCTTACAGGGTTTCATGTGCCAGCTGCCCCACTGGCTACACTATACATTAGCTGCACGAAGAGATTAGTGATATTCATCATCATCCCCACTGTAGTCTGCTTACAAGACTCTCCCAAGGGAGGACTTCACAAAGACAGTAAAGCCTGTTTTTGTTTGACCGAGCTGAATTGAGGTGGGTTACCAGCCAGAACTCTGAGCTGAGATACCAGATGACTAGAGGCTTCTGTTTTTCACTGCTGCAATGCAATCTGTTCTTTTTCTGGTTCCCACCAGGCAGTGTTATAACTTATTTGACAGCCGTTTAAAACATTCTTTAGAGTCTCCTTCCTGATTTGCTGCTGGTTTAAACGTTTTTTAAGTGTCTCACTGCTATTTTTCTTCTGTGTTAAATATTTTCTAGTGGTTCCCGCTGAAAGTAGGGTAGCTATTGCATAGTCCAGATACAGCTTTGCTGCATCTGCATCTGTCTGAAGTGGCTGTTTGTTCTGAGCAAGTTTTCCAAGCTATCCTGGATTGGAAGGGGCCCTTCTGCATTCTACTGAGAGGACTGTGTTGACTGGAACCTGTCTGGCCTCTAGTAGTTGGTCTAGGGCTTGGCATAAGTATCCTCATTGGTCCTTTGGAACCTTTTTAAAATTTGTTTCAAGTTTTTCAGCTGTTGGTACTTAAGCCCTGGATATGAGCAAGTTTCTGCTTGTTTGTACTGAGCTGAACTAAGGTGGGCTTACAAGCCACAACTCTGAACTGATATACCAGATGCGTAGAGGAGTCTGAGTTTCCAAAAAACAAATTGCTTGTTTTTTTTTTTTTTTTGCTTATTTATACTATTTACTGCACTTTTTATTGCCTGCCACCTACTTGAATACTGTATTTATATACTGTGTACTAATCTACACTGTTATACTGCAACTGTCTGCCTTACTATGCCTGTTAAATTGAATTTCACCACTTTTTACTAACCTCTTTTGCGATTTTTACTATTTGTTGGCATTTGCTGGTGCTTTTCACTGTTGCAAAGCAATCTGTTCTGCTTGTTCTGGTTTTCCCACCAAGCAATGTTATACTAACCGATTTGTTAGCTGTTTAAAACATTCTTTAGAGTCTACTTGCTGATTTTCTGCTATTTTAAACGTTTTTTTTTAGTGTCTCACTGTTATTTTCCTGCTGTGTTAAAAAAGAAGTTATGTACTCACCATAACGTTCCATGTTTGTAGTCCATCTCGCCCTTCATTCTTACATATGGGTTTGGAGCCGATCCTAAGCACAGTCTCGGCCTGTTACAAAGCTCAAAGTCTCTTAGTTGGCACGTGGCTAGGTAGGTATCCCATAGTGCCCTAGTGCAATCCCCAGATTTTGTTTGCTGCTAAACTATAAAAAGACAAAACTTAAGGTTATCAAGAAAGAACAATAATGAAAAGTCTCCACCCTACCAAGGTAAGGCTATCCTGTCTCCAGATCCTTCCAGGATGGGGGTAAGTGGGTGGGTTCATAAGAATGAAGGGCAAGATGGACTACAAACATGGAACGTTATGGTGCGTACATAACTTCTTTATATTCTGTAGTCCTATCTCGCCTTCATTCTTACATATGGGACAGCGTCCCTAGCACCTTATTCCTGGGTGGCTCATGGGAAAATACTCCTGAGTACCGTGGAACCTAAGGAGGCTCTACCCCTTGAGGTCAGGTCCAATTTGCAATGAATAATAAAGGTATGAGGGGTAGCCCAAGTTGCTGCCACACAGATACTATCAATTGGAACCCGGGTTTGGAAGGCAGCAGATGTAGACTGGGATCATGTAGAATGAGCCTTAATCTTGAACGGTAGTGTTTTCCCATTGGAGTAAATGAAGGAAATACAGCTTGAAATCCAATTAGATAGGGTCACTTTAGAGACTGTCAGACCTATTCTGGATTCAGAAAAGGGTATGAATAACTGGTCTGACTTTCTAAGTTCCTTAGTCCTGTGAAAGTAGAACCGTAACTGCCTGTGAACATCCAGTTGGTGAAATTTGTATTCTGCAGCATTAGAATGATTAGGGAAAAACACAAGTGATTCTATGGTTTGGTTCAAATTAGTTTGAGAGCAAACTTTATGGATAAAGGAAGGATTTTCTGAGATTTAAAAAAGTTCAGTTACAGGCTTGCTGTTCTTGAACTGTTTGTAAGTTTCTGTGAGGCCATTTTTTGCTTGGGCTAAAAGAAAGTCTCTCTGTTGATCAGTGGCAGTGAAAAACAATGAGCAGCCTGCCTGCCCCTCTGGGAGTGGTTACTGACTTGAAACTGTAGTTTTATTGGCCATTTTGGGTCAATTCCAAAACTCCTTCATCTTCCTCTCTTAAAACCTGGTTGCCTCGTGGTTTTGGTATCTTTTCAGGCTTGTTGGCTGTTGGTGAAGCACCCACCAAGAGGAGAAAACGCTGAGAGAAGAAAGGAGCCACTTTTGAGACTAAGTATTTTTCCTCTGATTATTTGCTAAGTTTTTCTGCATAGACGCCTATTTTGAGCATTTTCTGGCTTGTTAAATTTGATTTCTGCATTAGTAACTGTATTTAGAGCACAACCTAGAGCTGTTTACTGAATTTCCTGTTTGCACTTATTTTTAAAATCGTTTTTTTTTTCTCAAAACTTGCATTTTATCTGTCTTTGGCCTAGCACTCGTGTGGGGTCATTTACTGCACTGTTATAACTTGTTGATACTTGTTAACCTCTGCTATCTCTGAAAAAACAACAAAAAAAAATCTTGCTTTTTCCCCACTTTTCTGAGTTTTAAAAAAGTTCAGTTATAGGCTTGCTGTTCTTGAACTGTTTGTAAGTTTCTGTGAGGCCATTTTTTGCTTGGGCTAAAGGAAAGTCTCTCTGTTGATCAGTGGCAGTGAAAAACATTGAGCAGCCTGCCTGCCCCTGTGGGAGTGGTTACTGACTTGAAACTGTAGTTTTATTGGCCATTTTGGGTCAATTCCAAAACTCCATCTTCCTCTCTTAAAACCCTCTTTTGCGCGGTTTTGAGCATAGCGCAACAACGGGCAGCGCCGCCTAATTGGGTTTAAACTATTCCTGGCTCCACAAAGTCTGCTCTTCACTTTTTCCCTTAGAACTGCTCTACCTCTCAATTTAAACACCATATTCTCATTCTAAGTCCCTCCACTGGTCCAATTAAGTAATCCTACAAGTTAGCACTATTAAACCATAAAGAGAAGTTATGTTCTTACCATAACGTTCCATGTTAGTTGTCTTCTTCTCGCCTTCTTTCTTGCTGGATGGGTTCGGAGCCGACCTCGGCTCCGACTCGGCCACTCAAAAAGCTCGAGAGTTGGTTCCACCGGCTCGAGGCTCCCCTTATATCCCACAATGCTAGGCGGTATTACCTCAGATCTCGTTTGTAAGCTAGGCCCAGCCAATAATAACTCCAGAACCACTGAAAACAGGAAAAACCCACCTCTATAAAAGGAAGGGAAGAAGGTGACCTGAAACCTGATGAAGAAATATATGCACAGTATAGCATATACCTATATACAATAGAGGTGGTAGAAAGAGAGGTCACAATCAAACTCCTCTAGGTCTGTTCAGGCTAGGGGGAAGGAGGGTGGGACGCAAGAAAGAAGGCGAGAAGAAGACAACTAACATGGAACGTTATGGTAAGAACATAACTTCTCTATGTTAAGTTGTCCATCTCGCCTTCATTCTTGCTGGATGGGACCGCGTCCCTAGCACCTTGTCCCGGGTGGCCTAACGGAACAGACTCTTGAGTACAGTGGAACCAAAATTAGCTCTATGTCTAGAAGCTAAATCCAACTTATAATGAGAAATGAAAGTGTGAGGAGTAGCCCATGTAGCTGCTGCACAAATGGTGTCAATAGGCAGCCTGTCTTGGAAGGCTATAGAAGTAGCCAAAGCTCTAGTCGAATGGGCCTTTGGTTTGTTAGGCAAATTTTGGTGTCTAATTTCATACACAAAGGAAATCAGGGATGTTAGCCATCTGGAAAGTGATACCTTTGAAACTGAAAGGCCCTTTCTGCCTTCTGCATAAGAGACAAACAACTGGTCAGTTTTTCTGATTTGTTTGGTCCTATCCAAATAATACCTTAATTGACGATGGACATCTAGCCAATGCAATTTTTGTTCAGACCTGTTAGAAAAATTAGGAAAAAAACACAGGAAGGTCAATGTTTTGATTCAGATTTGCCGCAGAGGCTACTTTAGGTAAAAAGGATGGATTGGTCCGTAAGGATACCCTATCCTTATGAAACAAAAGATACAGTGGTCGACTGCTGAGTGCATGAAGCTCTGAGACCCTTCTAGCTGAAGTAATGGCTACCAGAAAGAGAGTCTTCCATGATAGCAATTTCATTGAACAGGAGGCTGCAGGTTCAAAGGGGGGAAGAATTAAAGATGTGAGAACTAAATTAAGGTCCCAAGAGGGAGGAGGATTTCTTATAGGAGGTCTAAGAAGAAAAACTCCCTTCAAAAAGGCTTTGCAAAGCTTGTGAGACATGATGGCAGAATCTGAAATGCCTACATGAAAGTTAGATATAGCTGCCAATTGAACTTTCAGAGTAGAAGGAGATGAACCTGCATGAAAGAGTTCAGCTAGAAAGTCAAGGACCATTTGGATGGAAGCAGTGAAAGGATCTATGTCCTTTCCTTGAGCCCAATAGGCGAAACGTTTCCACTTACTAAGATAAATCTTCCGAGTGGAAGATTTATGGGAAGCTATCAAAATATCTCGAACAGAGTGAGATATTTGAGGAAGCCTGGCTAAGGTTGGAATTGGAGGAACCAAGCAGTGAGGTTCAGAGAGGGGAGGGAGCGATGTAACTGACCCGAATGATGGATCAAAAGATCTGGAACTAGGTCCAGATGCCAAGGTTGCTCCAACAGAAATTGATGTAGAAAGGGGAACCAAACCTGTCGAGGCCAGTAAGGAGCAATGAGGATCAATGAGGCCTTCTGAGCGATAGCTTTCTGTATCACTTGAGAGATTAGTGGGAAGGAGGAAATGCATACAGAAGTCCCGGGCCAAACTTGGACTAGAGCATCTCTGCTGGGCTGGCCTGGTAACGGAATAGGGTGAAATAATCTCTGCACTTGCTGTTTTGGGGAGTAGCAAAAAGGTCGCAGCAAGGCTGACCCCACTTGAGAAATATTTTCTCCACAATAGAATCTTTCAGAGACCACTCGTAAGGCATGAGGATAGCTCTGCTCAACTTGTCCGCGATTAGATTGGACTTCCCGGGGATGTGCGTTGCTATCAGAAACCGCTGAGAAGAAATCGCCCATTGCCATAGTCTGAGTGCTTCTCGACATAGGGGATAGGACCTGGTTCCGCCTTGTTTGTTGATATACCACACTACAGACATGTTGTCCATCCGGATTGCTATCATTCCCAAGGGAAGAGAGTCTTGAAGGGCTTGCAACGCTAAAAGCACTGCTCTCATCTCTAGAACATTTATATGCAAGTGGCGTTCGTCTGGTTGCCATATGCCCTGGACTGTTCTGCCCTGATAATGCCCCCCCCACCCGATCAGGGAGGCGTCCGTTGTCAGAGTAGCAACCGGAGGGGAAGGAACAAAGGGTCTTCCCAGGAAGAGCTGGGGGGAAGAAATCCACCAAAGAAGATGATTCTTGCATGCTTGCGTAATCATAATGGTGTGGGACATCGGAAGTTGCTGGTACGACCATTGTGTGAATAGCATCCATTGAAGGATTCTCATGTGGAATCTGGCTAATGGAAGTAGAGGGATAGCAGCCGCCATAATCCCCAATACTTTCAGAACTAATCTGGCTTTGACCCTGTTGCTGTGGAAGAGAAGGGAGACCAATTTGCGTATGTCTGCTATTCTTTGGTCTGTTAGTCTCGCAGACATGTTGACTGTGTCTAGATTTGCGCCTATGAAGGTAATAGCAAGACAAGGCGACAAAACAGACTTTTCGCAATTTATTGAGATGCCTAACTTTTGACAAATGCGAAAGGTGTAGTCTCTGGCCATTAGAAGAAGATGCTTGGTAGGAGCTGTAAGGAGCCAGTCGTCCAAATATGGAAACACCTGGAATCCTTGACGTCTCAGGTGAGAAGCTACCACTGCCATGCATTTGGTAAACACCTGGGGGGCAGTGGTGAGACCAAAGGGCAGGGCTCTGAATTGAAAGTGACTGGTTCCCAGACGGAAGCAGAGGAATCTCCTGGAGCGTCTGTTCATTTTTATATGATAGTACGCATCCTGGAGGTCTATAGAGCACATCCAGTTTTCTTTTCCCAATAGGGGTAGGATAGATTGTAGCGTGACCATCCGAAATCTTGTTTTCTTGACTGACTTGTTCAAGATACTGAGATCCAAAATGGGTCTCCAGTCCCCTGTTTTCTTTGGAACCAAAAAGAATTTGGAGTAGATTCCGGATCCTTGCTGGTCTGCTGGCACTGGTTGAATGGCTCTTTTTGCAAGCAACTTTGATATTTCCAACGCTGCTTGATCCCTTTGAGCGGGTGGAACATCTGGAAGGGATTTTTTTTGATTGATTTGGAATATGAAAGAACGGAATGGAATAGCCTTCGGAAATGATGGACTGTACCCACTTGTCTTGAGTTAGGGATCGCCAGGCTTCTGGGTACAGTGACAATCTTCCCCCGACTGCCTCCAAAGGTGGACAGTCGGGCAACACCTCAGGGATGCTGGAAGGGCTCATCGGAAAAAGTTTCTCGATTGCCCTGGTTCTACGGACCCCCCCCTGCCTCTAGGGCGGCGTCTACCATTATTGTTCCCCTCTGCCTCTGGAGGGAACCGACTCTGTCGTCAGGCAAAGTCCCTTGAGATTGTTTGGAACCACATTTTCCCACTTTTCTGGCCTTTGGGGTAAGGCCTAGAAGGAGTAGAAAAACGGACTCTGACGGCAGAAAGAGTTTTGCCATCCGTCTCGCACCTCGTCAAGGTTTCTTTCACTTGAGGACCAAAGAGAGATGATCCATCAAACGGGGAATTAGTGAAAGACGCTTTAAAAGGGTCCGCAAAATTGCATAGCCGCATCCAGGCATGCCGGCGTAAGGCGACACCTGTCCCTGCGGCTCTGCTCGCTCCATCACCCGCATATGAAATGAGGCGCATGGAGGAGTTAGCTATAGAATTTAGGGTAGCCAGCTGAGCATTCATCTTGTCCTGAAAACCCGCAGCTGTAGGGTCCTTTAACATCTCACTCGCTTCCTTGATCAAGTCTCTTTGAAGATGAGTGAAATGGCATAGGTAGTTCAGCGAACGCATAGCAAAGGTCGCTGACGAAAACATCCGCTTCCCGTACCTATCCATAGACCTAGATTCCTTGTTAGGAGGATGGACAGGTACCGAAGGATCAGCTAGTTCCTTCTTAGTGGCAGCAGCTACCACCATAAAATCCACAGAAACTCCCTTTGTCAGAAATTGCTTATCTGCTGGTGCTGTTATAAACTTTGAAGGTCTCCTGGGGGTGGGGTCCACTGAGTCAGGAGCCGTCCAAGCCTTTTTTGCTACCACCTGCATGAGGGGGTCAAAGGGGGGGGGCACCCAGGAGGTGGAAGGGCGAGAGCCAAACGCCTCAAGATACACAGATTCATCCTCCGAAGGGTTAAGGGCTGGCCAATTTCCCCTCTGTTTCAGGATCTCTAGAATGTCTGCAAAGGAGACATCTTCAGAAGGGGAACGGGGGGGAACCCTCGGAATCCTCTAAATCTGTGTCAGAGGTGACAGACTCAGGTGAGTCTATGTGTTTCCTCTTACACTTTCTCTTCCTAGGGGGCTCTCCTGCCAATTCAGGAGAGGCCTCGGAAGAGGATGAGATCCCCACAGGGGATTCTTGAGGAGCTGGCTCTCTGCGGTCCGGGATGAGGGAGTGAGTAGACATAACCTGAGGCACCGAAGAGGGAGGGGCGGACGGAGCAGACTGTGGAGTTGAATCAGGTTCCAACACACTCCGCATGACCTTGAACGCACCCCTGTCAGGCAGAGCCAGAGGTCCCTGCTCCAAAAAGCTGAGAACCTCCCTCGGCACCGACAGTGATGGCTCCGAGGCCGATGTCGGAGCCGAACTCACCAGCGCCGAAGCACCGAGAGGGAGAGCGGGCTCGGACAAGGGTCCGATGCCACTCACCCCCTCGGAGCCGACGAGGGAAGTCTGGCGCAGAGATTCTTCAAAGGAAGAAATCGGAGCAGACGGAACCGAAGACAATTGTATCGGTTCCGACGCTACCACAGTCTCGGTTCCGAAATGCCCTGGCTCCGAGCTCATAGGAGTCGGAGGAGGAATATTTTGAGGAATAGGGTCAAGCATAGACTGATGAGTCGGGCTCTGAAGCATTTGGGCCAGTGCCTCGGACTTAAGAAGTCGACTCACTACCCTCTGAAGGTCATGATCCGAAAGCCTCGATGATCTAGAGGAGTGAGATCTATGGCTCCGTTCAGACAGCAAGGGAGACGCTGGAGCCGAATGAACGGAGCCAAGGGATGGTGACCTAGACCTCTTTCTAGATGTCGGCTCCGATGGTCTGATCGGAGCCGACCCAGGAATTTCCAATACCTCGGCTCCAGCCGGAGCCGAGGGAACCACAGAAGCTGTAGTCTGAGACTCATCGGCTCCAGCCGGAGCCGATGTAGCAGTAGGTTTTGAAGCCTTAGGCCTCGACTCAGAAGCTGGAGTCGAGGACCTAGAAGCCTTAGAGGGTTTGCCCGAAGTAGCAGTAAGGGAACCCTCAGGCTTAAGCAAACCTCTTAGAATAAGTTTGTTATTTCTTTCCTGCAGGACTCTAGGGCTGAAGCCATGGCATACAGCACAAGAGTCCTGCAGGTGTAAAGGTCCCAGGCAGTATACACAAGAAGTGTGACCGTCTGTCAGAGACATTTTCTGACAGCACGAGTCACACTTCTTGAAGCCTGAGACCTTTGACTCCTTAGACATTTTCAAGGAAAGTGTAACCACACACACACCCAAACACACCGATTACACTGTCCACAAGGTTAACTAAAAAAACGGGAGTTAGTTCTTTTTTAGATCCCTAAAAAAAAAAACACACTCCACTAAGGGGATGGAAGGGCCCGAAGGCCTGAGGGGAGAACTAATAAGATGTGTGGAAAAAATGGGTGGATAAACAGGGAGAAAAGGGTCAAACTCCACTAAGTTAAGGGAATTAACTATAAAGGACTAAATTAAGGGGGTTTAATTTAACTATAGATTAATCTATAATCACTGACCTGAAGCCGGTAGAAACCAAACACCTCGATCGCTGTAGCGGCAAACGAGATCTGAGGTAATACTGCCTAGCATTGTGGGATATAAGGGGAGCCTGGAGCCGGTGGAACCAACTCTCGAGCTTTTTGAGTGGCCGAGTCGGAGCCGAGGTTGGCTCCGAACCCATCCAGCAAGAATGAAGGCGAGATGGACAACTTAACATGCACTACTTACTCTTATACTCTCTACGATTACCCTGTCCTCTATTGGTCCATCTTAAATTCAGTTTCCCTGTTACTCTAGCATGTCCAAAGGTCAGTCAATGGTTTCCTCTCCAGTCCAGCTGGTGAATCTGGGAATTTTGAGGCAATGTTACAACAGTCTCATGTACACGGACAACCCTCTCCTCCTCCAAATAGGTTCAAATATATGTGAGAGATGTAACTATTTAGCCAAACTGGAGGCTGAGCTCTCTCATCTCAAAACTGGTGCAACCAGGCAGGAGGAGAAGGTAACCTCACACAACACAATTCCAGTATCACACAGTCCCACCACATCAGCGAACCAAACACATAAATACACAAAAACATACTAAGAGGCTCTAAATAAAAATCTACATAAGCAACAGAGACCTCCAAAGCAGACATCCAAGCAAACGCTACCTCAAAACAAAACACACACAACACAACCCACAAAGTCAGTGTGCCAAGCAGCCACAGCCCTTAAGGCTGAATAACACACCTGATACTCTTGTTATTGGTGACTCTATTGTCAGACACACTGACGTCCCGCTCACCAGTCTGAATAAAGAGAAGGTCACGGTGAGCTGCCTGTCGGGTGCTAGGATCCGACACATAATGCAAGCACTCAGGTCACTCCAAAGCAAATACAAATATGACTCAGTCATTGTACATGCTGGTGTGAATGACCTGAGACGTACCTCCCTGGACTACATGAAAAGAGACATAGAGAAGCTCTCTGATCATGTAAGCCCAGGCTGGTATGACCCTGACCTTGAGCAGCATCTTACCCTCACCTAGAATGATGCCACAGTACAAAGACAAAATGATCGATTTTAACAATTGGCTAAAATTTTGGTGTCATTCAAAGGGGATCTAGTGTCTGTCAGCCTGGGATGACATGCTCGACAAGCCACGTTGCTTCGCTAGGGACGGCTTGCACCTGTCACCACTGGGCTTTCGGATATTGGCAAAGGCTCTTGCCACCCCCATAGTGCCTTTTTTAGGCAAGGCTCAAAAGTCAAACCCACCCCCATAGACAGCACAAGGAACAAGAAATTAAGGGTAATGCTGCTAAACGTAACAAGTCTTAACCTCAAGATGAACGCACTCAAAGCTCTCCTCAGTATGGAGAACATCGATATCTGTGCAATGACAGAAACCTGGTTCAAGGCTCCAAAGAGCACCCCAGCACTACCAGGCTATACCTCGTATCATGCTTTTCAGCCCCAAAACCCGGACCGAACCACAAAAGGAGGGGGAGTTTCCATATTTATCAAGGATATCCACACCTCCAGGTTAGTGGCAATGCACGAAGTATCGGAGACCATCCATGTGCAACTAACAGTGGGCAAGACTGCTTTTCAGTTTATAGCATCCTACAGACCACCCTCTCAAAGTCAGGAATCCCATTCGGCCTTCCTGAAAACATTGGAGAACATGAAGATCTCTCCGAACACCATTATATTGGGTGACTTCAACTACCCAAACATTGACTGGGAGCACTACTCAAGCCCCAGCACCTTAGCCCAAAGATTCCTGGAAATTATAAACTCAAATGCTATGGAACAACTAGTCACCACTCCCACGAGGGGACAACATACTAGACCTGATCATTACCAACATGGGGACTCTATGCTCCACACCAGCTTTATAACCCTCATTGGTAAGATCAGACCATAAATTAATTTCACTGGATGTCCACATCCCGACCCCACCACCAGCCCAGAAACCCACAGTGAAAAACTTCTCAAAAGCGAACTTCTCACTTCTCAAAACCGAAGTGGAATCCTTCAAGGCCCCAGGGCCAGTGGAAACTACAGCCCAAACTGCAGAATCCTATATAAATGCATTCTACGGACATCTCCAGGAATGCATGGATCATGCTATCCCAAACAAAACCAAGACCCAATCATCCAAAGGCAGGCGTCCAGTCTGGTGGACCCCTGCCATAAATAAACTGTACAACAGGAGGAGGAAGCTACTACATGATAGAGCAAAATCCCTAATAGGAAGGCATCTCTGATCAGTACTAGCAAAAAATTACGATCCCTCATAAAATCCTCCAAGGCCAGCTTCGAGAAAAATTGCACAGGACACCAAAGACAATCATAAGGCTTTTTTCATTTATGTTAGAAACCTGGGATGCAACTCCCAGACTTGTTCTGAGTTGATTCTAAACGACAAAAAATACACTGAACCCACAGACGTCGCCAATATCCTGGCAGACAGGTTCAGTGCAAACTTCTCCCCCTCCCCAAAAGAGCAAGTATCTATCCCGGCAGAGGGCTGCCTCCCAAATATCTCAGATGCTCAGGTGAAGGCTGCCCTCTCCAAAGCAAAAAACACCGCTTCCATGGGACCAGATGGCATCCCAGGTTGCGTCCTACATGAACTACAAGAGGAATTAATCCCTCAAATAAAACAGCTATACAATCTCAGCCTCACTACAGGATATGTGCCCACAAAATGGCGTACAGCAACAGTGGTCCCACTCCACAAAGGTGGAGCCTCTACGGACCCTGGAAACTATCGCCACATAAGCCTGACTAGCTTAGTCTGCAAGGCTATGGAGAGGATCATCATGGAGCTCATAAACAAAGACATTGGGGACCTACAGATACTAGATCCTACCCAGTTCGGCTTTGTCAAGGGCAGATACTGCATTTTGAACCTGGCTGACTTCTTTGAAACAGTCACCAAAGCCATAGATGAAGGGAAGGTAGTCCACACAGCCTATCTGGACCTTGCAAAGGCATTTGACACAATACCTCACTCGGGCATCATAGATAAGCTATCCAGCTTAAATATAAACCCCTATGTCACAAGATGGGTCGCAAACTGTCTCAAAGACAGAATCCACAGAGTGAGAGATGCTGGAGCCATGTCAGACTCGAAACCAGTCACAAGTGGCATCCCACAGGGTTCTGTCCTGGGACCACTCTTGTTCGGTATATACTTTTCCGAGGTACAGGCAAACGTGGGAGGACTATGGCTCACCAAGTTCGCAGACGACTGCAAACTGGGCACCATAATCAACTCTCCAGCTGACACAAACATCCTTCAAAAAGGTCTCACAGAGACAGATAACTGGTGCCAGCACCATGGTTTAAAGCTAAATGCCAAAAAATGTATAGTCATACCCTTTGGCAAAAACAATGTGCCCACAAATTACCACATAGGCGGAAACCCATTAAGCACAGAGAAAGTTATTAGGGACCTGGGGACCCAAGTTGATAGCAATCTCTCCTTTGAAAACCACATTGCCAAAATGGTTAGACAGACCTTCTACATAGCCCACCTCATCACGAAGGGTTTCACATCTAGATCAAGAGAGGTAATCGTGCCCCTTTATTCATCCCTCATCAGGCCCATCATAGAATACAATGCCCCTTTTGGGATGTACCTTACCCGACACCTGCAGCAATTAGAAAGACCCCAAAAGTATCTCACCAAGAGGATCAAGGGTCTCAAACAGATGCCATATGCTGCTCGGTTAAAAAAACTCCAGCTCTAGTCAGTTGCATACCGACTATTTCGAGGCGATCTATGCCCGACATACAAAGCTATGTCAGATTCAGAATTAATGGACATGCTCCACCTCAGTAAATCTAAATCCCTTAAAGCCACACGCTCGAGGGACTTAAACCTCAGCAGAGAAATAAATAGAACTTGCTGGAGGGACAGGTTCATAACCCAGAGGCTCCCTTCGCTCTGGAATAGAATTCCAGTTCATGTGAGGCAGAGCACCTCACTGAATCTCTTCAAGAAGAATCTCGATAAGTGGATGGGGGATCGTAGGTTTGTCCCAGAGATTACTCCCGTGTCACTATTTGACGGGGGCACAGTAAACTAAACCTTAAAAAGGGCACAGTATACTCAAATCAAGGGGTGGCATAAGCCATACAGAATCGGGCTAGGCTTATAATTGACCCACAGCAGATAGCCTAGTATGAACCTATGAACCTATTTGTACAAAGGGAAACTCTTTGTGGAAAATCAAATAAGGAGGCTTGACAGACAGTGCTTGTAACTCCGATACTCATCTAGCTGATGTGATGGCTACTAGAAACAAGGTCTTTCAGGACAAACTTCAATAGACACAATTGTGAGGGTTCAAAGAGCGGTGCAGTTAGTTTGGACAGAACAAAGTTTAGATCCCAGGGAGATATTGGTTCGTGAAAGGGAGGTCTCAGCAAAGTAGAGCCTTTAAGGAAGGTTCTACACAATCGGTGGGACATCAGGTTAGATTCATGTTGTCCTAAATGAAAGTTAGATATCGCGGCCAACTGGACCCTAATTGTGGTAGCAGTAGATCCCTGATGGAAAAGTTCAGACAAAAATTCTAAAACCATAGGGATGGAAGCAGTGCAAGGATCCACATTCCTTTCTTTAGCCCAGATAGAAAACCTTCTCCATTTGCTAGTGTATAGTTTTCTAGTGGAAAGTTTATGCAAAGACGTAAGGATGTGGGTAACAGGAGATGAAAAATCATGAAGCCTGACTAGGGATGGAAATGGAGCAGCCACGCTGTCAAATTGAGGGTGTGGAGGCAGGGATGAAGGGAGCCTGACATGTGTCAAGAGGTCTGGCACTGGGTCCAGAGTCCATGGATCATCTAGTAAGTGAGACCCAAGAAAGGGGAACCAAATCTGTTGAGGTCAGTAAGAAGTGATGAGGATCATTTTGCTTCCCAATAACTTTGCTTTCTGTTATCACTTTGGATATTAGCGGAAAAAGAGGAAATGCATAAATGAGCCCAAGGGGCCAATCGTGAACGAGTGCATCTCTCGGTGACTCCCCCGGAGGGGGGATGAGGAAGAAATAGCTGCTGCATTTGGCACTGATCAGGCTGGCAAAGAGATTGCAGCAAGGATGTCCCCATTTGCTGAAGATCTGTAGCGTTACTTCCTGATTCAGAGACCACTCGTGAGGTTGCCCTGCTGAGCTTGTCGGCTATCACATTTGTTGCCCCCGGGATGTGCGTTGCTACTAGAAAGCGTTGGGAAGATATTGCCCACTTCCAAACACAAATAGCCTCTCGACAAAGGGGGTAAGATTTGGTTCCTCCTTGTTTGTTTAGATACCATACCACTGACATGTTGTCCAATTGGATTGCTATCGTACCTAGAGGAAGAAAGTCGTGAAGTGCTTGCAACGCTAGAAGCACTGCTCTCCTCTCTAGGACATTGATATGCAGGTGAGCCTCTTGATCTTGCCATGTGCCTTGGACAGTTCTGCCTAGATAATGCCCCCCCCCCATCTGTGAGGCATCCGTGGTCACAGTAGCAAGGGGTTGGCGAGGAAGGAATGGGGTGCCTGTTGTCAGCTGATCGGGTTAAATCCACCAACGAAGATCCTTTCTGTAAGACTCTTACAAGGATATGATGAGAAAGAGGCAGTTGCTGAAAGGACCACTGGGAAGAGAGAAGTCATTGGAGAATTCACATGTGCAATCTGGCTAGAGGGACTAGAGTTATGGTGGAGGCCATGGTCCTTAAGAATTTCAGCATTGTCTTTGCCTTGACTTTCTGTAGAGGAAGTAGACTGAGAATTTGTTGACTGAGGTTTTGAATTCTGTCTGCAGGTAGACGAGTTAGCATGGCAACGGTGTCCATTTCTGCACCTATAAAAGTCACAAATTGAAGGGGCAATAAGGCAGACTTTTCCAAATTTATTGTAATCCCCAGCTGGGAACAGAGCCGGATGGTCGAATCTCTGGTTTGTAGGAGTAGGTGCCTGGTGGTGGCGGTCAGGAGCCAGTCGTCCAGGTACGGAAACACTTGGAATCCACAAAGTCTCAGGTGAGTTGTAACTACTGCCATACATTTGGTGAACACCTTGGGGGCTGTGGTGAGAACAAGGGCAGAGCACGAAATTGGTAATGGCTGGCTCCCAGCCAGAAGCGTAAATGACTCCTGGATGCTCTGTCCATTTTTATATGGTAGTACGCATCTTGAAGGTCTATGGAGCACATCCAATTGTCTTTCCCTAACAGAGGGAGTATAGACTGCAGTGTCACCATCCGGAACTTGGCCTTCTTTACTGATTTGTTTAGTTTGATGAGGTCCAATATGTGCCTCAAGTCCCCTGTTCATTTTGGCACTAAAAAGAATCTGGAGAAAGCTCCAAATCCTATCTGGCCTGCGGAGACAGTTTGGATGACTCGCTTTGCAAGCAACTTTTGAACTTCTACAATTGCTTGACCCCTGTGATTGGGTGGAACATCCGGGATCTTCTTGGGAGTGTGGGGTGGAAGAGAAAAAAGGATTTGGAGTAACCTCTGGTGATTTTTCTTTGTACTCTTTTGTCTTGGGTGATGTTTAGTCAGGCTTCTGGGTACAAAGATAGGTGACCAATGACTGGCTCCAGAGAAGTGCAGCAAGGCCTCACATCAGGGACGCGGATAGGGATGGCCTAGAAATGAATTGTGGCCTCCCTGGTTTTGCAGACCCCCCCCCGCCTCTAAGGCAATGTTTACCATTAGCTTCTCCTCCTCTGCCTCTGAAGGAGGAGTCACCCTGTGCATCCGGGAAATATCTCTGGGACTTCTTGAACCACATCTTACCACTTCTCTGACCTTTGGGATATGGTCTAGAGGGATGGTAAAATGTATTCCCACAGCAGACAGTTTTCCCTTCTTGTTCGCACCTGGTGAGCCTATCTTTTACCTTAGGTCCAAACAAAGACGAACTGTCAAAGGGGGCGTTGGTAAAGGTAGACTTGAAAGGCTCAGCAAAATTAAATAAGCGCATCTAGGAGTGTCTCCTAAGGGAAACTCCTGAACCCGCTGCCCTGCTCGCTCCATCTGCTGCATAGGAGATCAGCCTCATGGAGGAGTTCACAATGGAATATACAGTGGACAACTGAGCAGACACCCTCTCAGAGACTCCTTCAGTAGATGTACCTTGAAGAGCATCTCCTAACTCCTCGAGGAGATCTCTTTGAAGCCTAGTAAAATGTGTGAGGTAGTTCAGCGATCTGAGAGTAAAAGCCACTGAAGGAAAGATACTCATCCCGTATCTATCCGTCGTTCGAAATTCCTTATTTGGCAGATGGACAGATGAAGTCTCTGCTAGCTCCTCCTTAGTGGCCACCGCCACCACCATGGCATCTACGGGCACACCCTTGGACAAAAAAATCTTTCTCTTTCGAGGCATATAGAAATTTATTAGGTCTTCAGGGAACTGGCTCCAAGGCATCAGGAGTCTCCCACACCTTCTGACTGACCAGGTCTAATAGTTCACCAAAAGGTGGAGACACCCAAGAGGCTGAAGCCTTCAGGTACTCTGACTCCTCATCAGAAGGGGTGACAGTGGGACAGCCGCCTCTCTGCTTCAGGATCTCTAAGATGTTCACAAAGGAGACATCATCAGAGGATGACTTGGGGGACCCCTTCTGACTCCTCGAGGTCAGTGTCCAAAGTGAAGGACTCATCCGGGGAGTCTAAATGCTTCCTCGTACATGTCCTCTTGCAAAGGGGCTCCTCAGAAGGGTACTCTGGGGAGGTCTCGGAAGACTGGGGGCCAGCCAACGGGGGCTCCTGAGGCTGCAGGTCTCTGCTGTGGAGAGAGAGAGTAGGTGTTGAGACAGAGGTTGGTCCTTCTGGCGAGAGAGGGTTGCTACCCTTGCATGGAGGTGATGAGCAAGACAGCACACTCCTCATCATCTCTCCGGCACTGAAGACAGCCCTGGTTCTGAGGAAACGTAGGTAGTCATCAGCTCCAGCGCGACCGGCCCGAGATGGATGAAGGATCCAAGCTCACCCTAGACGACACACCTAGAGGGAGACTCGGAACTAATGAGCTTTGGGTCCAAGTGCCCCGGGGA